>NC_133824.1:51564365-51878115 GCF_047830755.1 Zonotrichia albicollis
TAAAAGATTTAAGGCACCTTAAAGGTTGTAAATTGGTAAAATAAGAGTTTAATAGAGATTTGAAAGTTCCAGAAGGACCAAATATTTTGGTGGAAGGCATAACAGTGTGATACATCTCATTAGCCAGGGAAAAAGATCATTAAAAATTCAAGCAAATGATCTGAGCACCTAAAAGAATGGTAGCAAACCCAGGGTTACTAGCTCCCTTGAACAGCATTTATTCTGCAGGTGGCCCATTTCCCCAAGACAACTCTTTGTAGGTGGAGAATAAATACAGAAGTCATAACAGCACTGTACAAGTTATGACCCAGGGCTCAGTGGGACTGTTGTAATAAAATCCCAGGTCTTGATTTCTGCATTCTCGTGTCCCAGGCAGAGACTAAAGGCACTAAGTCATGCAAAGGACTCTTTTCAACTTTTCACGAAATATTTATATTAAAATAAATATTAAAAAGTAAATATAAATGTAGCTTAAAGCAATGAGACCATATTCTCTCTATGTCTAGATTAGGAGAATGGGGACAATACAAGGAAAATCGGTAAAAGGAAACATTGCAGGCAAAATGAGCTGTTTATTTTAAGGTTTGTTTTCATTTGACTTCATTCAGAGGAGTAAAAACAACATGCATCATAGAAAAGTGCTCTTGAAAGAAGTTTTGGGTTCTTCCCACTACCTTTATGCTCTGTTTCTGTGTTTCATCAATCAGTTTCATGTGAGGATAAAATTTCATTATATAAACTCTCTTCAAACTAAAACACAAACTTGGCTTTTTATTTAAGTCAACCTTAACTAAAAGGAAGCAGGCAGAAGTGGTTCCCAGTTAAAAAAATTAAGTTAATTTTATTCAAATGCCCTAACATGCAGAAAAGATTTCATTAGTGTTCCAAATGCTCATGTTCTCTGTATTGTTTAGAATTTGTTTATTGAGGAATGTGACTGTTTAGGACTTTTAAAAGCACAGTTCCTGATCTGACAAGCTTGAGAATAAGCACCAAAGAAAAGACTCACACTGTCTGAAGCCTAGCAAGCCTATATAATCAGCAAGATGAATTATTTTAAAGAAAGGAGGAATTAAAATAACATGAAGTTTCCCACAAGTGGGGTAGGATATTTTTTTCCATTTAAAGACCCAGTCCAAAAGCAAAGCATCTCAAATTAGTCATGGATCAGTAGGCAGGTCCTGGGTGTTTACCTCAGCCGTGTGACAGTATAAACAGCTGCATGTTCTGCTTCTCCTGCGAGCCCCTCTGCCTTCCCCACGCCTGAGGAATGCCTGTTACATCAGCTGTGTACAGCAATCACACCAGGGCCCAGCGCCGAGCCAGGCTGGGCTCTGATGGATTGTTTTTGTCCAAGAAATGCGCTGCCTTACAGCCTTGCACCCCACACCACTCTTTCTCCACCTACAGAGCATTTAGTCAACTGGTGAATCACCAGATCTCATCAGCAGCGGGGCTTGGCAGCATCTCCCAGGCACAGCACAGCTGCAGAAGGCTGCTCAGGCCACATGGTGTGTGAGAGAGAGCCCAGAAACTTCTTATCATGCCTTTGGGGCCAGGTTAGGAGCCTTTGGGGCCAGTTCAGGCCCATCAAAAACTCTGCAAGTGAATGTGAAGCTATAACCACAGCAGCAGCATCCACAGAACATTCCAGACAGCACTTTAAGGAATAAACAGTCAAGTGCCCTCTCTTTTCTCCAGGCTTCTACATAGGAAAGTGGTGGAAAGCACAACAGAGCTGAAGGTAATACATCCCCTCAAATACTCCCATAATGAAAGAGGCAGCTGGGCTGGAGGAAAGAGTAAGGGAAGGAAATGCAGAGAAAACACCATTTTGTATAGTTGGTTGGAAGAAAGAAACAATACCAAAAAGAGATAAAATGATCAAGCTGACATTTCAGCCTTCTTAAAAGGAAGTAGAAAGACCATGGTCCTTCAGCCAAGCAGTTTCCTGGGTAAGGCAGGCTGGGTTTGCAGTGCCCATCACAGAGCTGGGCAGTTGTGGCATTGCTCCAGCAACATCTGGCTGATGGACAGTCTGTGCAGTGCAAGGCAAGCTCCCTGCCATGGCTCCTGACATCCACAGCCTGCAGCTGGTACAGGACATCACTCCTGGTCTAAAGTCAGCTCATGGAAGATGCCTGATTTCTCCACTTTTTGTCTTTTCTGTCAACTGTAGTCTTCTGCAAGCCACACTTCAGAGGAGCATTGAGATGAAACATGGTAGTCTGCAGGTCCTCAACAAACCCTAGACACCACAAAAACTTTGGAACAACATGCCACTTATAAGCTGTGTTAGTGATGCTAAGAGTTTTAGTTTTGATATTGTTCAGATTCTGTGCTGCTTTAGTGTGTGGGTCTGAGCTTCACATTCAGGGATGGTGAGCTCTGTGCACAGAGCAGGGAGACAAAACAATTCCTGCTCCAGCTGGGCACCAAGGACAAATGATCCCAATCTCAGCCCAGGAGCACAAACCCCGTGGGCTGCAGAGAGAAAAACAAGCAGGGCGGGAGTGCCTGGGCTAAAGCTGGAATGGGACAATGAACTGCAAGGTGCAAATGGAGCAGAACTGATCCCAGGGAGAGAGCCCGGGAGCGCTCCTGCATTTTGGGGCCATTTTGGGTCATCTTGGGTGCAGCCCTGGCTGGGCTCTGGTGCTGCCCAAGGTGGATCCATGGAGGAGATGCTTTGAATCAATCCCTGCTTGATTCTGTAGCTCTGTCCAGCCCCTGCTCCAGGGCAGCTTTCCCCAGAAGTGTCTAGAAATAAACATTTGAGCTTTAGTGTTTTAAGAAAGGGACCTGCGTGTCCATGGTGAGACATTGCTACTGCCAGAGCTGATTACAATGAAACAAACAAGGTGTGAGGGGTCAATAACTAAGCAAGTTCTCCAAGACTGACTCATTTACACAGAGGGGATTTTTGCTAGGCTGCAGTCAGTACAGAACGCTAAGGAGTAGATATGACTGTACACTACGCACGCAGATGCATGAAAAAATTATTCTTTATTTGCCATTTTTTAACCTTCTTCACAAATGCAACCACAGGACAGCTTGGAAAGTAAGTGTAGGGTGTGGGTTTGTGACAGTAAGGCTCAAGATATCTTGGCAACTACCTTGCTTCAGAGACAAATTTCTGGATGCATTAATTCAAAGGTAGACTTTTATGTCTTAAAATTTTGGCTTTTGCAAATATAGATTCAACTGACATGATCGACTCCTAAACTCTGATTCACTAGCAAGTCCATGAACCACCCAAATTACCAAATTTTTTCTAACTACAGGGACTCATTTCTGCACTGGCCTGAATTTCATTCCAGCTGACCATAAGAAACAGCTGTTTAATCCCTGTCTTACATCTCAGGTAAGACATAGGACATCTCCAGAGCATTCCTTCAAATAACAAACTGTTTGGCTGTTTACATTCCATGCTTTTATCTTCCTTTTCTGAGTGGGAGCCCCAAATTTACAGGTCCTACTAGCCAGGTAAATTCTCATTGCCACAACTCCAATGTTTATAAGGTGCAATTATCCTCTTACCTTGACACAACAGCAAGGTCATTTGTTGGCCTTGGAGCACAGAAAACATATTAAATCTGAAAAGACAGCGTAAGCCATCTGACCTTTTCTCTAGCAGTGCCAAACATCTCTCCTGTTACTCTGCCTCTGAAGGAAGCTTTGCTGGAGAAGCCACTTCACACCTGCAGAAATATCTTCCCTGAATGATGGGGTGGTTAAAAGCATAAAATATTTTTATTGCGCAAGTTTCCTCACAGAACCAGCGTCTGGCTGCAGGGCACTTCCACCTACAGCCCGACATAAAAAAGATCCTGCTGTATATAAGCTGTCCTCCCCCACTGGGCAGGGGCAATGGGAGAAGGGAATTCTTTAGTTACTACTCTGCCTCGCTGGAAGACAGACATTCCCGTAAAACTGTGTGTGGGAGCCTTTCACACTGAAACCAAAACAGTGGTGGAAGTAAATTCAGCGAGCTGCTTCTCATGCAGCGCAGCTGCTCCGTGGAGGGAGGAGGATATTTTATTGTACACACACCAAGTGCCAGACAGCAGCCCCAGTGCAGTGCCAGAGACACGGCTCTCCCTGCCTCTGCCCAAGGGATGCTGTTGTCAAAGCTCTTGGACCTTCACATGTCAGTCCCAGCCTGTCCCTTAGCACCCTGAGGAGCTGGGAGCAATGGGTTGTTTCTGATTGCAGCTGTTTTAATCCAATTAAATCCGTGTTTGGGGACTGCGCAACCTGCAGAGTGAATTGATGTGGCGCTCTTGACTTTCTAATTGCACCAGATTGATGCTGCTAGAAGAAGGAACGTGGGCCAGCCATGAACTCATGTGACAAATCTGTTTCATGGGAAAAACTCGTTGCACCTCATTGCTTCATGCAGCACCACTCCAAAGACATAGTGATGCCAAAACCAGGTCTTACTGCAGCCATGAGGCACCACATGTTACACATTACACAGAAAGATCCTGTTGAGATGGTGAGACACAGTTTTGTTTTGCAGGTTTTAAACTCAATATGGGAGAATAGGAAAGGTTCATTCTCTGTCTTAGACCAAATTGACAACATTGAAATACTTTATGCTTAATAGAATTGATTTTACACCCACCAAGAGAATAGTTAAACACTAAAAATCAATGCCAATCTCTAAAGTCCTGTGTTTTTGATCACATTTGATTGGTCTGTAACAAGGTATATTGAAAACTGTCAAAGCAAAGGGGAAAAGGTAGCCAAGGGTATAATGCAGTCAGAACCATCATACCCTTCATAATAAACAGAATATCAAAATATTAATGACAATATAATTCTGCCTGGCAATAAAACTACACTGGCAGTTTAGGAGACTGGTATCCTAGAGCTGGCCTGTATTCCTGCTTCATATCAAAGGGAAAAAACTTAGAACCTGGCAATTCTGTGAACATCAGTGGAGCGCAAGTATGGCTTCGTACTTGGCCTGAGCAAGTCCAACTACTGTTAATCTGTAATTTCTAGCCCAGAAAAACCTACTTTTCCATTAACCACTGAGGTAACTTCCTGTCTCAAACATTTGCAGTTTAGATTTCTCTGTCCTTCAAGGCATAAAGATTATTATTTGCAAAAAATATTTAAAGAAATGTTGACTTTTTAAACTCTAGTAGCATTACCAAACTATATTCCTAGGGCAATTTAAGAGAATGACAACAATTAGGTATTATTTATAAGGGACACCCATTTCTGAAAGGCCACTGCAAAAGTTACATTGGAGATGCACTTTAACCAAGTACTGTGCCTAGAGCAGCACAACTAGTCAGGAAAAGTCAGGCTTCCTCATT
Source organism: Zonotrichia albicollis (assembly GCF_047830755.1). Classification (NCBI taxonomy): domain Eukaryota; kingdom Metazoa; phylum Chordata; class Aves; order Passeriformes; family Passerellidae; genus Zonotrichia; species Zonotrichia albicollis. The sequence goes on from NC_133824.1 coordinate 51,569,696, forward strand.
ATTATCAGCATTGGATAAAGACACCTCTAATTTGTATCAGGTGTTTGAGAATTCTTTATTAATTAATAAATGGGCATGGTACATGAGTTACTGATTGCTCTTTGTTGACCTGTGGCATTCATATTCTCTGAAAAATCCCTTCTCCCAGGATTTTTCTTCTGGGAAGCTGAGAAGCCTCAGAGAATAAGGAAAACAGTAATGATCTCATTTGCTTCTCCTGTGTTTTGCTCACATGTGGAATGTGTTTGGAGATTGTTTACCCACAGGTGATTGTTTCATTGGTTTCATGTGAATTGTTTTGACTCTTTGGCCAATCAGGGGCAAGCTGTGTTGAGACTCTGGAAAGAGTTACAAGTTTTCATTGTTATCTTTTTAGCCTTCTGTAAGTATCCTTTCTCTATTCTTTAGTATACTTTAGTATTTTTTAATATAATATAGTATCATAAAAAAATAAATTAGCCTTCTGAGAACATGGAATCAGATTCATCGTTCCTCCCTTCATCAGGGCACCCCACAAATACAATATTGACCTGTGTATAACTGACCCTAAGGGACAGAAAACAACCCAAATTCTGGATTCACGTGGGGATAAGGAAGACCTGCAGGGCTGTAGACACAATATAAAGAGATGATGGATCTTGTGCCACCAGCTCCAGCCCTGGGTACGTCTGTCTGGCAAGGTCTGACCACTGGGAGCAGGATGGTCAGAGCTGTCAGTGCCCATGCCAAGCCCACCAAAGCCAAACCTCCCCCCTGTGCCAGTGGAAACTCCAAACAAAGGCACTCTGTGAGCCCGAGAGCAGAACTGCCATTGATCCTTACAGGGAACTAGGTCAGAGAAGCCCCAAGGCCTCTCTGAGCTGCAGAAGCCTACAAAGGGATGTTTCTGCAGCTGAGGGTGCCTTGTGCCAAAGAGCAGCCAATTAAGGGTCTTTTCCAGGCACACCCATGCACGGGGAGCAGGAGAAAGGCAATGCCCCAGCCCCTCCTCAGTCCCAAAACCATCCTGTGGGCTAGCTGGGGGCAGGGAATTCTCTGCAAATAAATCTCAGTGGATGCCAGAGAGCCTCAGGCTACACTGTGGCACCAGCAAAAGCCAAGGATTTTACCCACTGGGGACTGAGAGGACACCAAACAACCTGAGAGCTGTTACAGCTGAATTGCAGTGTGGTTGCAGTGCACTACATGGAATTTTTAACAGCAGCTTGCAGTTAAAAGGTTCTCTGACCACTGTCCCAGTCATGGGACAGCCAGTAATCTCTGTGTTTTCTTACAGCAAGTTATGACACACTAGGATTTTTTTTCAGACAGTTTAACAGGGAGATAGAGAACAATATTTATTTTAGGCATGACATAGAATGCACTTGCTGAAATCCCATTAATGGTAAGAGTGCATATAAACAGCAGAACAACTAAGAAGGAACATGAAATACAGCTTGGCACAAAGGAGGAAACAATTTGCTTAGACTTCAGCATCTTGCATTGCTTCAGCCTAAAGAAATGTTGTAAGGAAACAAGACTGGAAATTGGGTATCAGGCTGCCTGTATGGTGTGACACAGAGGGGCACTAATATTAACATGATACCTGAATACATTCTCTGGGAACACTGCCTCCTACACACTAGGAACTTGTATCAATAGACAACCCTTCCTAAACCTTAATTTTTTTCTTCAATTAGCTCCCACACTCACAAACACAAAACTGCCATAAGGATCTCTCACTGTTTTAGAAAACCCAAAATTGCCTATCACAGGGGAAGAGCAGCAATGACAAAGCCTGGTGGCAGGTGAGCATCCAGATCCACCCAGCCCTTCCTTCACAGCACACAATTGTGTGTGAAACAATTCCCATCCTGCTGCTGCTGCTTCCCAGGAGTTTTAGGCAGCACAAGAGCTCCCTCTGAGCAGCCCTGATGGCTCTCTCCAAAAACACCCAGGAGAAGTTTGAGGAGTGATTTTCCCCCACCTATTTCTGCTTGCTGCTGCTGAAAAATCAAGAGGGCAGCAATCTGAACTCAAAAAGACACAGGGCCCCCCTGTTCTTTCTCATGTTGTTAATATTGAAATTCTGCATCATTTTGGAGCCCAGCCATAGAAGGAAATCAGACAGTAGGAACAGTCACAAATAAAGTACCCTGGACATTCTGAAAATTTTACTTTTTTGTTTTTTAGTTAATTTCAGCTGTATTTTGAATGTGTAGGAAACAGCCAGCCTGCTATCCTCAATCTTCCTTCCCTTCAGTCTAATATATTCCTTTCTCCATCATATTTATCTTTTGGAACCCTTTCCCGTCATTGTCCATGATGTGGCATTATCCTAATTTGCAACAGTCTTGCTTTCTTACCTACCTTTTACAATGGCAGCTGTATCTGAATTGTCTTTATTTTTCCCCCCATATTAAAGAAGACGTTTTTTCCTGTTCTTCATGTGAATGGGGTAACATAGAAGACTCTAGTCTTGGATTATCTCTGTGCTCTACTAAACAGCAGATTTTACCTGAGTTGAATTGGGTGAGGGGAGAGCAGGGATTAGTTAGTGTTTTTTTTCATTTTCATTTATCCTAACCAGGCACCAGAAGCAAAAAGTCTGATGATACCCTCAAGGGTATGCTCACTGGAGATATTTGAGAACATTTTGGCACAACCCTGTGCAGTGTGCTCTGGAATGACCCTGCTTGAGCAGGGAGGTTGGACAAAACCTGCTATGGTGCCTTCCAACCTGACCTATTCTGTGATTAATCTGTGGAATTAATGGGAAAACTTCCTGCTGGAATAATAGCTCAGTATGGTAAAATGGGGGACAGCAACATCATTAAATACTCCTGGCCATGCAGAAATTGAGACTTTTAATTTTTTTTTAATACAAGAGGTGGGGTGAGGGAACAGAAGAAAAAGACATTTAAGAAGATTTGAGGGGCAATTTCTAACAGTATTGTTCATAGGCTACCTACTGAGGGGAAAGTGAGATGTTCCAAAAGAAGAACATTCCAGAGATAAGTAAGGGTAAGACAAAATGAACATTTCATCAAATTTATAGGAATTATGGGATCAGAAAACTCCCTAGACACTGAAGACATCAGGACTTCTCCCATTAGTACTAGTCATATGGAGACATAGGAATGAGATACCACAGCATTTCTGGGGGTTTATTTTTAGGCATCACTTTAGTCTTAACTCCAAACACATGGGAATGTAGCATGCCACTCTAAGTTCCTATATAAAATACACAAAGCTCCTATATAAAAAAATATAATATATAAAATATAATAAAAAATAATAAATATAATAAAATATATAAAGGTCCTATACTTCATATAAAGTATAAATAATGAGAGCAAGAACTTACATCCCATTCTAGATAGCAGCAGGTAAAAGAGATGCATTACAAGAAGATTCATTAGCCACGGTGGCCATACAGGAAGCCAGGAAGGATTAGCATTGTACAATATTCTGCAACCTGAGAAACACAAACTCCAGCTCTGCTAAACAAACAGCAAAGGATTACTCACCCTGGTGTTTCAGCTGCTCCAGTTCCCACTTCTTAAACTTCGTATCTGCAGGTACATACCATGCAGGTCTTCAGACATCCAGAAGTCCAAGTTTTTCAAGAGCCAAAGCTGTACGAGTAAAATAGCACTGCTGCAATTCCTCATTTATCAACAGCAGGGAAAAAAGACAAGGAAAATCACATCTGTTAAGACTGAACTCAGAGTTCCAAAAGCCAAGGAAAATGAAAGAAGTGCTGCTTGTGCTCACAGGCTCTGTAATCTGATCAGGGGTATACAGATTGGTTACAGGTGTAAGCAATTGGTTACAGGTGCCACTCTCAAATTGGCTGCAGGTGTCACTCATTGAGACCTGCCCCAAAGGAGCACGATGGCCCTCATGGATACCTCTCATTCTGGCATTTGGGCTGACCTCAGTATCTGTTTAATCTTTTTGCAGTTGAAAGCACACAGTTCAGCTATTGAGGTTTTCTTATCTGAAACTGATGTGTAAGAAAAAAAAAAAAGTTTAAAATTATCTGTGCTAGACTTTTAAGTACCATTGCACAGAAAATTAAAAAAAAAAAAAAGAAAGCATGTGCTTAAGATATGTCAAAGCTCAGAAAAAACGTGGTTTTTGTTGGGTTGTATCTAGGGGTTTGGGATTTTTCATTTTTCTTTTTTTAATGTTGTATTGCACTAAATAGTTATTTATTTGTTGTTTTTATGACACGATATTCTTACATTTTAACATTATTAGCTTTTATCTGTGACTACTGACAAAAGTCAGTGGAACTCTCTGGTTCCACACAGTAAACACGCTCAGAGCCCCCCCACACACTCAAACTCTCTTGATTCAGCTTACAACTAGATGAAGAGCTTGACAAATTCAATGGATTTTGTTCCTGGTATGTATAATCCTTCTGAAGGAATGCCTAACTTTTTTTGCAGCTGGTGTCTCAATAGTCTGTCTGTTTAAACTCTCTGTGCTTTTACCAGAGATGAAACACCCAGCATCCAGCTGCCTCAAACCTCCAGCTCTGCACTTGAAAAGCCCATGCCAGGGAGTGGCAATTACCCTTCAATGACTTTATTGACTAGAAATGATTAAGGCAAGCATGACTGACAAAGCTGAAGTGACCACTTTTATTTTTAACCCAGCACCATTCTGTACCCATCCAGAATTAGCTCCGTGTGGTTCCTGCATGAAGCAATGCCTCACCACTCCTTGTGTCTCTGGGGCTTGGACAATAAGAAGAGTTATCCTTTCATAACTGCTCATAATGGCTTTTGGAAACTTCTCATGGCTTTTTGGGGGGAGTGCAACAGAACTCTGTTGTTGTAAAGCTATCATTTTTTAATTATTTTCTTCCTTTGGATTAACTTATACTGCCATCATGTGGGCAGGAATCAGACAAGAAGTATTCAGTGAAAACTCCCAACTTGAAAGTCTTCCTTTGCTTTTAAAACATTCTTCTTGCTAACAATATGAGCGCTTACTCAAGGTGTTTGAAACAGGGGCAAGACAAACCCCTGATTATTGGTTTGTTTTTGTTGTGACCCCACAGAAAAGGTGCCAGGGGAAGGAATTGTTTTGGAGCTGGGCAGTAACTGAGGAGCATAAGTGGTAAAGATGCTCCTTGATGCCTTGTGCAGGCTGCCCTGGAGCAGGGGCTGGGCAGAGCTACAGAACAAAGCAGGGATTGATTCAAAGCATCTCCTCCATGGACCCACCTTGGGCAGCACCAGAGCCCAGCCAGGGCTGCACCCAAGATGAACCAAAATGGCCCCAAAATGCAGGAGCGCTCCCGGGCTCTCTCCCTGGGATCAGTTCTGCTCCATTTGCACCTTGCAGTTCATTGTCCCATTCCAGCTTTAGCCCAGGCACTCCCGCCCTGCTTGTTTTTCTCTCTGCAGCCCACGGGGTTTGTGCTCCTGGGCTGAGATTGGGATCATTTGTCCTTGGTGCCCAGCTGGAGCAGGAATTGTTTTGTCTCCCTGCTCTGTGCACAGAGCTCACCATCCCTGAATGTGAAGCTCAGACCCACACACTAAAGCAGCACAGAATCTAGTACTGCTGAGGATAAAGCATGAAAAGACAAAGAATGACCCAAAAGTATACATGTTCTCTCTTTTTTTTTTTTTTTTACAAACAAACAATTTGAAAGAAAATTGCCACAGAATTTTAATTGCTTTATACATTCCTCATTATTTTGAAGAACTTAATCATTTTGGAAAAAAACCCCAAAACTTCAGTTGTCAGATAAGGCATTATGACCAGTTATTTATTTGTATGGACTAAAGTTACTTTAAAAAAATTGTAGAAACTGTACAGTTTAAAAAAAATAATATAAACACAGTATAGTGCCAAGAGCCCCAGAACACAGACTGAAATGAGAGTCTGCTAGAATTCCAGAAATTATTCTTGAAAGACCAACAGTTTTCAAGTTCAACTACAGGACAGAAAACCAGGGCTGGGATGTTTGCATCCATGTATATCTATCAATAGATATCTTTGAAATTTAGCTTACCAAAAACCTGTAACAGTCTTCAGAGAAGTAACAAAATGTCCAAGTAAAGGCTGAATTTGCCAGCTTCATGCTCTCTTTTTGCACAGCCCTTTTAAGCTGTTTTTCATGGCCCCAGTAAGTGGCAGCAGCCTCACCATGAGCAGCACTGTGTTCCTCAGGGTCCCACTGCTCACCCCGGGCTCAGCAGACAGCAGAACATAAATAACATATTGATTTCCCTGGCAGAGAAGCTTTTGAAGAGGGATGCCTCAAAATCCATGGAATATTTTTATTCAGGAATCTAACCTATAGCGGAAAATGATATTTTACACAAGAAAACCACATGCAAACTGGTATAGGCCCCCAAGTCTGTATGCCATAATCAGTTTACAAACAAACTTACATTGTGTAATGTGAGGAATGTACACAAAAACATCCATGTACTGCCACACAATTGCTACTTGAGAAATCAATATTATTATGTAATAAACACTGAAAGAATATTTCCTCTACATTTAGGTACTGTGGTTACCATGTCTTTTTTTTCTTTACAACAACTATAAATAACAGTTTTATTAGGAAATGTTGATTATAAAATCTTGGTCAGTTTAATAGCTTAATGATTGAGCTTTTTAACTGTTTAATATGCAGGCGTAACTTCACTCATTCATTTTCTGGGTGCATTTTCCCCTTGTGTTAAGATCAGATATATTCTCCCAGCTGTTTTGGGATCTTCAGGACTTGTCATGTCACATCTTGCTGTTATACTTGTTACAGCTAGAGGTGAAAGATAATTGAATTTAAATCAGGTGTATTTAGTATTGGAATATTGTAGGTAATAGGTAATTAAGGTTACTTAATGTAACAATAATTCTTTCACTTTCATAGCATTAATTTTTATTAAAATCAGGTAAGTTCCCTCATTCTTTAAAAGTGAAAAGCATTGTACTCTCATTTGCCTTTAGACACAAGCTTGACAAACTAGACTAAAGGAAAAAATATATTAAGATTAATAGATTAGAATTTTAACAAAAAATGGTACAGTTGCAAAACCAGAGAAGAATTAAAGAAGGGAGGGGTGCAAACTCTATACTAAGAATTCTATCAAAGATACTGACAAATTAGTTATCTCCAGTACATAACAAATTTTTCTGTCATAAGGCTGAGGTTCAAGCTTGACAGAAAACACAGGACTCCTCCTAACCCATGGATCAAGCCTATGTACAATAAAATAAACAGAAAAAAGGGAAAAGAAAGCAGGCAGCCCTCATTTAATCTATCCACTTCAGGTTCACTCAGACCTAGTACTTTACATTAACAAGCTCACACTCCTCAAAGGAAATAGCTTGATAAAAAAGCCCTGTGAGCAGTGGTGCTGGAGGGCATCCAACATGTGCTGCTCATTTCCCACTGAAACTCTCACCAGCCTCAGCTGCAGACCCTTTTCTGCTCCACCACTTCCCTGGGAAGCAGAAATCACTCTCAAGGTGTAGGGAGCTCAAGGGAAGCAAATGCCAGCACAAATGTATCCCATCCGTCAGCTCACACAGTTTCTGTGCTACACAATGTTGAGAAACTCCTCTGGCTTGGCCTGAAGGGAGCTCCATAGATAAACACACTACATTTTCATATGGAGTATGCTTTTAGCCAGCTTGAGAAGGATTTCTCAAAACACAGGGCAGAAAGAATGTTTATTTCTTCTTTTAAGAGAGAAGAAAGAAACTTTCTTTTAAATGTCTTCTTTTAAATTTCTTTAAAAGATCTCAAATTGCTGTCTGGAGTTCTCGGTTTGCAGCTGAAAGATGCCAGAAGTAATTTTGGAGTCTCAGTGAGACTCATTCTCTTCAGTTACGTCCAAGAAGAGTCTTGGAGCACCAAAAAGAGCATATCTTGTTAGTTACCCATCAATTCCATCAGAAAAGCTGACAGAATATCTTCACTGTGGTAGTTCCACACTGAAATACAGCCCCTCCAGTAAAGAGGGACCAGATAAAACACACTGTACACTCAACAGAAAAGAACTTTACCAACACTCAGAGAAGCAGCAAGTGCTCAATATTCCTAGGCAAACTTCTGCCTAGATAAAACATACAACAGAGAAAATAAGTCTTCATCCCTTTTTCTACATTTGATTGTAAAGCAGCAATTTCTAAAAGCTCAAAGAGGCTTGGGTCAGTATCTTGTCACCTTGCCTTAACTTGGAACAGTCTTTTAAAGTGCTTTATTTTCTTTCCTCATTCAGACCACAACATGCAACAGTGGTGAGATAAACAAATTATTTTGGCTAATCAAACCTAAAAAGTATTTCCCTTGTTTTCCATGAGGAAACAAACATATCTCTATTCTTCTTCCCTAGCCATCCTAGAGGTGAGCCCATATTTCATGCAGTGTTTCCTGGGGCTGTCTGGCCATTTCCATTTAATGCTCAGAGCTGGTTGGAAAACAGGCAAGGGCTCCCCAAATGTGTGGGGATTCAACGCAAAATGGGGCTCCCCAAATGGAAGGGGATTCACAGCAAAATGGGGCTCCCAAAATCTGAGGGGATTCACTGCAAAATGGGGCTCCTCAAATGGAAGGGGATTCACTGCAAAATGGGGTTCCCCAAATGGAAGGAGATTCACTGCAAAATGGGGCTCCCCAAATCTGAGGAGATTAACTGCAAAATGGAGGTCCACAAATCTGAGGGGATTCACTGCAAAATGGGGCTCCCCAAAATCTGTGGAGATTCACTGCAAAATGGGGTTCCCCAAATCTGAAGGGATTCACTTCAAAATGGGGCTCCCCAAATCTGAGTGGATTCACTGCAGAATGGGGCTCCCCAAATCTAGTGGATTCACTGCAGAATGGGACTCCCAAAATCTGAGGAAATTCACAGCAAAATCTGGCTCCCCAAATGGGAGGGCACTCATTGCAGCTCTGGGAAGAACAGAACACAATTTGAGCACAAGCGCCAGCCAGAGGGGCTGCTCCAAACTGGGCTGTGGCCACCCACACTCTGTGTCCCACAGCTGAATCCCTCAGCAGGGCATTTCCCCAGAGTTACAGGGCAGAAAGGAGTTAATATTTTACAATCTTTGCATTCCTCAGTGGTGACCCTCAGGGTCTGGCTGTTTGCCAGCTGACCACTTACACAAACCTGAGAGAGATCCAGGCACTGGTGCTCCCACTCCAGTGTTTCTGGGGAGGGGAGTTCAGAGCAAACTGATTAAATCCAAGCTTGACAAGTTCAGAATCATCTTTATCATAAAGACAGGTGGGGTTTGATAAGCTAGCTGTTCACAAGGCTCAGAATTAGGCACTGCTGTCTCACTGTACATTTCAGAGATAGGAAGTTCTATCCAGCTCTGAAACTTTCTGCAGCAAAAACAATCTTCTGAAACCCTGGTTAGACAAACAAATCCTGGCACAGGTTGGGTGTGTTCATGCAAATACATGAAAGCAGCTGCAAAAGTACAGAAAGTGTGTCTTTAATAAAACCCCCTCAGTTCTCTTTCTTCTGAATGCTGTACTGCTCTCTCTCAAACAGCTTGCGTCTAAGTGATGAATCTGTTTCCTGGGGTGATGGAAAAGAATCCCAGGTGCTTATGTTATAATCAGTTAAGAACTGAGTTGTATATACAAGGCTAAAACTGAAAAGACTGATGAAGAAATTTTTTTTTCCCAATGTTTCTGAAATTTCTACCTGAGGGATAAAGAAGATACTGTCATAACTTCTCTTTATTTGAATAATATTTATCCAATTGTATCCCATAATTAACTTGAAAAAGCTGCCATTTAATTATTATTTATCTTTACCATTTATATTATTATTTATTATTATTATTATCACAGTTTTGGAGCAGTTCTGCCTTTATAGTCTTCCTCCACATCCATTGAAGAAGCCATCCTTAGCAAAACTTTTTAGTCTAGAGTAAAAGCCCTAAGCTCAGCTCTGCTCCTGGTAATTTGGCCCCTTTGGAGGAAACAACACAACCACGGACACATTTCTGCAAAGGGCTTTAAAGAGAAATCCATTTGCTCACTCTGAAGGCTGAAATGTAAACTGACTTGGTCTGCAAGGTTCTCCCAAGGGCCCATGCCTTCTTCTGGGCTCTGGACATTGCAGCCCAATGGTATGTGAGGCAAGTGTGGGGAAAAGGTTTCTGCGTTACTATTATTATTATTATTATTATTATTATTATTATTATTATTATTATTATTATTATTATTATTATTATTATTGTTATTGTTATTATTATTATTATTTCTAGTGTGACTGGGATGGTTTGCACAAGTCAGAGTTGTCCAGCTGTGTCAAAAGCTTTGATGTGGGACTTCCCTTCTGTCCTTTCTCTGGATTTGTATTACATCCTACTGGGTTTAATCCTGCTCTGGGACTTCCCTTCTGTCCTTTCTCTGGGTTTACCCTGATCTGGAACTTCCCCTCTATCCTTTCTCTGGGTTTGCATCATGTCCTCCTGGGTTTATCCTGCTCTCGTGCACAGCTTGTGAAGGAACAAGACCCTGTCCCAGTGAAAGTAGGGATGAAATTTTGGCTCTGCCCCTACCTTTCATGACCCTGGAAAAGTCTTATCTACTTTTCTGATCTAGATTAGAATATCCAATCCCACTGCTGCGTAAGTGGTGGCTCCCTGAATATTCAAAACCCATCAGAACTGAGAGTGTCTAGGCAGAGCTTTCGGCTCAAAACCACATGTTCTGAGTGCTGGCTTATCTAGAATTAAGGCTAGATAAGACAGGGGACATCAGGCTGCCATAAACCCCACAGAGAACAGGAGAGACAGCACTGGCAGCCAAACTGGGAAAGGGTTTGGAGGGTGTTGCCTTCTCCATTTGGGGATTACCATAAGAAGAGACACACTATGGCAGATGAAAAATAAATTAGCAGTTTATAAATGAACAAATAATAGTTTCTATTTGTGATCTTACAACGTCATGGATTGCATTTGAAAACATCACCACTCAAGTTTTAAAAGCCATTAAGTTGTCCAACAGGTAACAATGTTTTCTTAGGATAGACAAGAGAACAGAGATGATGCAGAATAAAATAAACCCGTCCTTACAGTTCCAGAAGATGGGATGGCAAATTGCTGTTAAGAGAATTCCCAAATGAAGATTTCATACAAACTACTGCATTTAGTAGTACTCTGACAGAGAGCTCTTCTGTCCCCTATTTTGTCCTTTATACTTTGGCCTGGCTGCCTCCCTTCCTACTGCTGTTTTTAAACAACATTTTATATATAGCCTCTTCAAGAACCCTTTCCAGGACTATCTTTTTTATCTTTCTCCGTTATTTTTACTGGTACTAGGAGTGAGGAAGTTACTGGTGACCATACCCAGGCAGTCCTCTCACCAGACTGCTTTTTGAGGTTTCTTTTGCAGAAAAATCTGGGAGAAATCCACCCATCCTTTTAAATGACTGAGGTACACTTGGCTTTGAAGTGCTCCTTTACATCTGAGAAGGATGGGAGGCAATGCAACAAGTGCCCATCAGCTGATGGAGCAGGAGATTCTAAAGTAAAACACACTGTCCTTTCAGATTTGAAGAGGCAATATTTCCTATCACACACAAGGAGCTCCAGAGAGGCTCATGCCTAAATGCTGCTCCCAGAGAAGCAGGAATATCAGATTTTATGCATGTTGGGGTACATTTTCTGATACACTCCAAATAGAAAAGAACAAACTAGTTGCCATTAGGCAAGCTTTTACTTTATCAGGACTATTTAAACTGATGGTCAAATTTTAATTTTCTTCATGATACACGTCAAGCAACCCTGCTGAAGGCTGGAGATGCCAAAATAAAATCTTAATGAGTTATGAGTCAATAGTGCTCACTCAGAGCAGAAGTTTAGCTCTTTATGTCTCTGTTAAAATCCCCCATAACCAGGTAGAAGGTAAAATCTGGCCTTTTGAAGGCACACAGAGCTAATGATTCATTAGTGTAACTAATTGAAACACTTAAAACACTGTGATGAATTGAGGGCTCAAAAGACTTGTCAGGTAAATGAAGGCAATTATTTTGGCTTGGTTGAGAATGCAGACTAGGCAGTGACAGGTCAGCACAAACCCAATAATGTGGGAGATCTTGTGACAAATCCCCAGGGAGGCAGAAGCATTAAATTTAGATGGTGGACAAAAGAATTAGTTACATTAGAGTAATTGAGATCAATTGGAACACCATGTCCTTTCTGGAGTCACGGTTCCCCTTGTAGTCTTGCAGAACAATTACTGTTTTATCAGTGCAGGGATTAAGATAAGAGCTTCAGAGCTGCTTAATTGAGGTGATATACAGCTTGTACTGAAAGGTTTCTTCACAGAAAAAAACCCCTGAGTTTCCTGATGCATCACCTGAACTGGTCAAGAAAGAAAATACTTGTTAAAAACTCTGTTCCTAATCACATAAAATGAGAGCAGGCAGGCTAAAGTTTCATTAAGAATATAAATAATTGAAGTCTTGGCCTTATATCATGATTCTTTTCCCTGCCCACATTCCCTATAAAGTATTCTTAGCCCTGCAGCCTAAAGAAAATATTTTCAGATTTACTTAATTGCATGTTTTTTTTCTAATATCTGTGATATTCCCCATGGAACTGGGCAGAGTAGAAATTCACAAAAACTGATTTTCAAAGAAAAGAAGTTTTGGTCAATCTTTGTCAAAAAAAAAAATTAGGAAGAAGAAGGGAGGCATTTTGAAACTGTTGAGCAAATTCACTCGGTTGAATAGTAGGTAGCTTATTCTCCACAAAATAAATGTTTTTTCTGTAACACAAAAAAAACCCAAAAAACCAAAAAATTACCCAAAGCCAAAACCAAAATCAAAAACCCCCAAACTTAACCACAACCTATGTCATCTATTTGAGCTAAACCACGTTTTTGTGGGTTATATTTAATTCTTATATGAGAAAACAAAGTATTCTTCCCTCTATTTCTCAGCATGCATCTACTGGAAGCACAAATAACCTCATCCATAGCAAACCTTTTTCATCTCCTAGAAGAAAATTTTTCAGCCTTTTAGAAGAACCCATTTTTAATGACTTTTGCTTTATGTGAACCATTAGTGCAGCTCCTAGAACATGAGACTTGTATCTTCCACTGCTTTGCAGGTACCAATGGTTAGAATAATCATCAGCAGAGGAAAAGCTGAGATATATGAAAAAATACCTCCAGCTATTGGTGACCATACCCAGGCAATGCTTTCACTAGACTGCTTTTTGAGGTTTCTTTTGCAGAAAAATCTGGGAGAAAGCCACCCATCCTTTTAAGTGACTGAGGTGCACTTGGCTTTGAAGTGCTCCTATACATCTGAGAAGGATGGGAGGCAATGCAACAAGTGCCCATCAGCTGATGGAGCAGGAGATTCTAAAGCAAAACACTCCATCCTTTCAGATTTTCCTTTCAGACATCCCCCTGGGACATTTTGGGGTACAGCAGGACTGGGATGTTCTCCTGTGACATTTTGGGGCTGCAGCATAACTGGGACATAACTGGGGGCGACATTTCCTATCCTAATTTGTGTGCTTCACACTGCACACAGTTACCCCTTAGGCAGAGAGAAAGAGGTAAAAATGTGACAGAATGGCACAAGGAGCTGCAGAAAGGCATCCTCATGCCTAAATGCTGCTCCCAGAGGAACAGGAATATCAGCTTTTATGCATGTTGAGGGCCATTATCTGATACATTATCTGCAAATAGAAAAGAACAAACGGGTTGCTGGGGGAGGCTGAGCTAAATGAGGAGGACAGGGAGAAGTTCAGTGGGGTAGAAGAGAGGCTGGTGGGAGAGATCTGCAAAAAACCCCAGGTGAGCAGCATGAGACGTGCATGAAACTGGAGTTTTCTGTTTGCGTGAGACACAGAGTTGAGGAGCAGAAGGAGCTGGAGGTGGTGGGAGCAAAAGGAGAGTGTGCAGCCTTGTTCACATTTTCTGAAATATGAACAGCTGCCAACGCCAGGAAAAAGCTGGAACAAGGACTGTGGTACAGGTGAGAGGTGAAAAATCCTCTTATAAGAGGATTTCTCCTTGCCTGTCTCCTTGGGTGACCTGCTGTAAAAGCAAACCTTCAGAAGCTTGATGCTGCTTTGGTGCTATTATCAATGCCTTAATGAAGGGATGGGACTACTAAAAATGGGCTAAATGGGCTAAAAACATGTATTGCTCAGATAAACATCAGCAACAAAAGCTGTGAGATTTTAGAGGAGCAAGAACTCAGCAGTAGCAGTGTTTGAGGGTCCCCAGGACAAGGGAAGAGAGGAGAATCTTGACTCCATGTTTCAGAAGGCTGATTTTTTTTTTTAATGATATTATATTAAAATGCTATACTAAAACTATACTAAAAGAATAGAAGAAAGGATTTCATCAGAAGGCTAGAAATGAATGAAAAATAAAAACTCTTGACTGATCAGAGCCTTGACACAGCTGGACCATGACTGGTCATCAAGTAAAAACAACCACATGAGACCAATCAAAGATGCACCTGCCACATTCCACAGCAGCAGATAATTATTGGTGACATTTCTTTTCTGAGGTTTCTCAGCTTCTCAGGAGAAAAAAATCTAGAAAAAGGATTTTCATAAAATATCGCAGTGACACTCAGCCATAGCTCAGAGTAGTCAGAAGTTTTTCCATTCTAAGGCAATGTAGAAATTTGTAATCCAATGGAAAGCTGCCACAAAGTTTATTTTGGTTTTCTAACCTATCACACCTTTAGTTCATTCTGCTGCAATGTGGATACTTTTATCCACAGTGCTTTTATATACTTTGTGGATACTTTTATCCACAGATACTTTTATATACTTTGTGGATATTTTTTATGGGCTGCTATCACATGTACACACACATGTGCTTCTATTATAATTTATAAACTCTGGGTTTATTCCATGTTATAACTTTACTGCACTATAAACCCTTCACCATCTTATCAATGTAATAAAGTATCAATTCTTAAGGCATATTCTTACTTACAACTATAGAAACATAAGTTTATCATTTTTCTGCTTTATGTCTGTGTACTTTTATTTTTACACCAACCCAAGGCTGCAAATCAAACCCTCCAGTATCTGTGGAAGTTTCTGTCTTTCCATTTCCTACAGGTAGGAGACAACCAAAAAACCCAGACATGTTTATCTGCCCTTGCCTGTCCCTCCTCATACGACTGTTACTGTCATATTTTATGAAAAATCCTTTTGCCAGGATTTCTTCTCCTGGGAAGTGGGAAGCTTCAACTTCTCCATGTTTTACTCCTCTGGAATGTGATTTGGAGAATTCTTTACCCAGCATGTGAATTGTTTTAATTTAATGTCCAATCACAGCCAGCTGTGTCAGACTCTGAGTCCTGCATGGGTTTTTTTATCATCATTCTGGTCCAGCCTTCTGATATTTCCTTTTTCTTTAGTGTAGTTTTAGTATATATTTTCTTTTAATATAATATTTATCATAAAATAATAAATCAGCCTTCTGAAAACTTAGAGTCAATTCTCATCTCTCACCTCATCCTGGGGACCCTCAACAACACCACAACAATCAATAACCACATCACTGAAATTCAGTGTCTGTGCCTAGACTGAAACAGACAGAACAGACCTGGACAAGCACAAGTTGGTGGAGAAATGTAGTTCATACTAGAGAAGCAAAAATGTGAGAAGGGAAAAAAACATAACCAAGAAAAGAGCATGCACTTTACCAAATCAGGTAAAAGAAGGAAATGTCATGTGTAAATTTGATATGACCTTAATTTGACTTTGCCATATACAGAATAAAATTGCTTTTAAGCTTAGTTTAACTGAAACCTTCATGATTGAAATTAGAGTTCAAACCCTTCTTTGCTATCATTTTATAATTAATTAAATACATATTAACAAGGCAGCAGTGAACAATGTTTAAAAAGTTGCTATTTTGAAGTGACTGAAGCATGAATATGATTTTATTGCCTCTAGACTAGTGAATGATAAATAGTTGCTCCCAATCAATGCAGCTTATTTAAATGTGGAGTAAATATTTACATCTGAATGATGAATATCTGAAAAGCAGATTTGTCATTATAGGCTGTTAATTGCAGCACTATTCAAGTTGTCCCAGAAGAAACGTAAATTACACATTTCAAAATGAGAAGAAAGGCATTTTTGATGCTTCTTTTAGATTGATTTACTATAAACATTATAGCTTCTTACAGCAAAACAACATGGAAGAGGAAATCTGATGGTTGTGATTAATTGCCATAAAATTATCACTGGACAGTGTCTCATCACAAGCAATGGATGGAAGTCTTTTTTTGCTGATGAGATGAAATCAAACATTAATAAACAAATCTATTTCCTTACTGCTAGGGTGGAGATGGATATGAAAATGAAAAACTTGCTCAGTTCCTCAGAACAGAAATATTCAAGTCCCCTCATTTTCCAATAAATTTCTTTAGCCAAGCAGAAACCTGGTGAGATCTTTATTTATTCTAAATATTTCTTGCCTTTTTTCTAGAAAACCACTAGTTTTGGTGCATTTGTTAGTATTAATGTAGCTTTGAATCATCTCATGCCATGCTCTCAATTTTGTTTATTAACTGTTTTTATTCTCACTGGTTTTAGTCCACCTGCTCTTGATGGTTAAAGGCCACTTTCACCAGTTTTCACTAACACATGAAACATCACTTTAAACTCTAGAACTTTCATATCATACAGGTTTTATTTATTTTTTTTTTGAAGTGTCACTTAACACGTAACTTAAAGCAGAAAAAAAAAGATGCTACTTCTTTGGTGGGAAAAAGGGACTATATTACACCTAGAATTCAACTTAGTCACAAATTCCTTCAGTGAAAAATCTGCACTTTTGAAGTTAAAAACTCTGATATTAATTCTGGAAAAAAAAATAGAAACACGTTCAATTTATTTTTTTGCTCTATTTTCAGACAGATTATAAAAAGCTTGGATCTAATGAATACCATAATTATGTTGCACATCTAGTTTGAATATTTCCTGAGTTTAAATCAACATCATCTGGGAAAGAACAGAATCTCAAAGTCTCCAGAAACTTGTAAAGAGCAGAAAATACCTATTTAGATGTATATATTTATACATGGAGTGTATATATATATATATATATATATATATATATATATATATATATATATATGGAGTATGTATATATATACACACATACATGGAGTATATATATATATATAAAAAATAAAAAATATATATAGATATATATATAAATATACCTATATATAGCTATAAAACATATTTTTCTGGGAAAATACCTCTCATTTGTTTGAAAGAAAGGTTCTGGCTAGGGAAGGCATTGGAGCACTATTAATGTTCCTAATGAAAAGATTAATCTTTAAGTGAGGTGACTTGCTGCCACTTGGGAAGACAAGATGAAAACACATGAGAAGCCACTAAAAGAGTGGATTTTTGTGTTTTTCTGCTGTACTGACCCTGGTTAGCTTCTCCTGAGCTTGTCATGAATTAGAATCCACAGTGCAGCAGGTATTTCCCAACGTTGCTTGCTCTTTGTGTGAATAGGTGAATAAAAATCCTGTCTAAATGAGTGAATAAAAATGTTCATTTTTCATTTTTCTCATTGAGTACCATTTCATGCTGATAACCCACAAAGTCATGCACTTCTAACAGGTGCTACAAGAGTGAGGGAATGTGTGAAATGCTCTCCTGGCCAGCAGATAAGCTGCTGGCTTATCTTGGCTACCTGGGAGCACAAGCTCCAGCCGATGTCCTTTCTCTTGTATTTCCACTGATAGGAAATCATTTCAATCAGGCTGGTAACAAATGAGATAAAAGAGACAAAATCCTTCTCACAAAGCACCACAGCATTGTCTCAATAATGACCACAGATTGCCCTTTTATATTTCTGATTGTAGCTGAAAAGCAGGGCAAAAACCCCAAATCTGTTCATATTCTATGCAAGCCAGAATTATCAGGATAATTAAAAAAAAATACTCTGTGCAAGCCAGAATTTTCAGAGTAATATTAATAAATAAATAATTTATAAATTATTAATAGTAATAATAATAATATACTCTGTGCAAGCCAGAATTGTCAGGATAATAATAAATAATTAAATGAATAAGGATAAGGATAAGGATAAGGATAAGGATAAGGATAAGAATAAGAATAAGAATAAGAATAAGAATAAGAATAAGAATAATATACTCTGTGCAAGCCAGTATTGTCACAATAATAATAAATTACAAGTAAATAAAGAAATAATGATAATTATATACTCTGTGCCAGCCAGAATTGTCACAATAGTAAATAATAAATAATAAAGTAATAATAGACGAATAAATAATGATAATAATATAGTCTATGCAAGCCAAAATTGTCACTATAATAATAAATAAATAAATAATAAATAAATAAAATTCATACTCCAGCTGGAGAGAGGGGGGAGTTATTTCTGCTCAGACTGAACCTCTTATTATGTGTATAACCAAATTGTTCAGAAGGAAAATGAATCTGCAGGCTGCAGGGTCCCCAAGAAGCACAGTGCTGTCCCTTCCCCTGTCACACATGGGACAGCACAGCATCAACTCTGTGACATTTTGGAGCTGCAGCAGGACTGGGACATCCCCCTGTGACATTCTAGGGCTGCAGAAGGACTGGGACATCCTCCTGTGACATTTCAGATCTGCAGCAGGACTGGGACATCCCCCTGTGACATCTTGGAGCCCAAACTCAGGCCCAAGAGGGTGGCTGACCCCCCCTGGTGCAGATGTCCCAAAGTGGCACCAGGCAGTGCTTTCCTCTCTGCTCCTAACAAGTGTGCCTGTGGCAAAATCGTGATCCTCAGATCCCTGATTTCAAACAGTACAAACTGAAAGCAGCCAAGAGGTTGAACTTTCCCCAGCCTGCTGTGCCACCTGTATGCTCCATTCCAGGTGTCACACCAGGCAGAGCAATATTCCTCTGAGCTCTGAATGCTGGATATGCAAAAATACAGCCCAACCTTCCGCAAAATCTTCCTAATTCTCATGTTCTGTCATGCAATTTTACACATTTGAGAAGAACAGGCCATTGGAGGAGAGGAATGACAGGGGCTCAGATGATTTCATCAGGGTCATAAAGCTGCTGCTTAACTTATGGCACAAAAGTTACTGATAATGTTTAAAATTATTCCTTTTGAGTAATTTGTCCAGTCTCTTTTTCCTTCTTTTAATTTCCTGTATATATGAATATATATATTAAATTAATATATATAATAATAAAATTGTATAACAATGACATGAATATCTATAATTTCATATATATATATATGCATGTGAAATTTTATATATATACACACACATCACAAGAAATGTAAATGAGAAAATAAAAAGCAGGTAAACATTAGTTAAGGATTATACCTAAAAATGAAATTAGGACCACATTATTTTTGTCTAAATGTAAAAAAAATGCTATACTTTTGGCTGTTGGGAGTTTTTGTTAGAAAAAATAAAGATGGTTAGGGTATAAAAATAAATAAATGTAGGTACAAGAAAAAAGTAAGTGATGATTTTGTCCCTTCCCCTTTGAAAGCAAGGGATGAAACTCACTACTATGAAAGAAAAGAAAAAAGTTCAAACCATGTTTGGAGAATGAAAAACGAGAATGAAAATTATACGCCAGGAAAGAAAGAATTAGCAGTTCTAAGGTCTCACATTGCAAATTTTTCTTTTGTACATAGTCCAGTAAATCACAGTGAGAAGCTTGTGATGAGACAGAGATGTCAGATCAAACCCACTGTGTTTCCTCAGCTGTGTATCACATTCCTCGAAGGGCCACCCTTTATTTCCAGGCTGAAAAGATATCCCCTGGTGGCCTTTTCCTGAGCACAACTGTTTAATTCATGCAAAGAATCACGAAATGGCAAATAGAAAAATGCTGGCTGATGCTGTGTGCCACTGTGCTGCTGTTTGAGCTCATGTTCTGCTTTCACTGCTATGCCAGAGAGTGCCAGAGGACGGCAGAAGATGAACATATTTTCCACATCAAATTGTAGTAAAAGCATTCATGACTGCTTCACAAACAAGTTCTGAATAATCCACAGATTGTATTGAGTCCCTTAAAAGTAAGAACTATACACAAATTACAAATATCAGCCTTGAAAAGAAGATTATCTGCAAAATGATAAAGACTAAGAGAGAAAAGTTAATTACAACAGGAAAACAAAATTACTTTGCCCACGTAATGCATTTTAAACTTCAGATATGTGTCTGCACAGAGCAGTCATCACTTTGCCCCATGTAAAATTGTATGTCAGCTTAAAAATGACAATGTTGCATGGGTTGAGGCCTCATTATGGGGAAAAACAACTGGTCCCTGTGCTGACTGTACTTTAATTTTATATTATTGACTGGACACGAGAAGTAAAAAGGCTTTTGCACTTGTGGAACTGATTTAAAACTGACAATAACACACTTACTTTCTGATACAGAATTTCCATGTTAGAATTTCTATTTCTCTGTGAGGAGTTTATGCATAATTTTACAAAAAACTTTAGGAACCTGCTGCTACAGCAGAAGAACACAGATGAGTTAGTAACTGCAGAGAAAGTAAAAAAATCCAAAGTAACCCATCCAAATTTCTTTTAAAATAATTTTTTAAAAATTGTACAAATTCCCACATTTGATGTGTGCACACAGCTATTTGTGGCTGCTGCACAAAAACTCTTCCTCACTCTACAGTATCCTCAATAACCAACCTTAAACAGCGTTTTTTGCCGCTCCAAGTGACACACTTCAACTTTCCAGAATCAAACACATAAAATGCCTTTCAGCATGTGGAAGATGGAGGGGACATGAGGTCTTTTACCTGAATTTTTGAAAATGGAATCAGCTGTGGTGCAATAAGCTGAATGCAGTGGGCTGCAGTGATTCTCTGCTGTGGTTCTGGATACAGACATGGAAAACCCTAAGAGGGGAACAAGGCATTCTTTCAGTGCTGCTGGCTGTGCTCTCTCAATATCATGGCACTATTATAATGTTATAAAATATAACATACTATAACATAACATAATACAACATAATACAACAAAATATAACATAACATAACATAACGTAATATAATATAAATGTAACTATAATACAATACAATAAATATAATATAATATAATACAATGTAATACAATACAATATATTATATGAGGTATAATTCTGGGTGAGTAACGTTGTGGATGGAAAATGGGATGAAAATTCAGGCCCAGGGTCACTTAGAGACCACTGGGGTACCACAGGCCCCTGTCCTATTTAAAACAGAATCATTTAGCTTGGGAAGGACCCTAGAGATCATTGATTCCAGCTCAGCACTGCCAAGTCCACCACTAAACCATGTCCCCAAGTGTGACCCCATGGTTTTAAATTATCTACAGACATCACAACGGCACCAGTTCCCTGTTTCAGCCCATGGCAATCCTTCCAGTGAATTATTTTGTTCCTAACATCCTATCTAAACTATTCTGGGTCAACTTGAGGCTGTTTCTCACAGATTGAAGGATGGGGCAGAGTGGTCCCCCAGCAAGTTTGTGGTGCCACAACCCTGGGACAGTGGCTGCTATCCAGAAGGTCGTGCAGGACCTTGATCACCTGGAGGAGTGGCCTTGGCAGGAACATCCCCAAGCTCAGCAAAGTCTCAAGGCCTGCAGCTGGAAAGCCAGGCACCAACAGGGAACTGGGACTGGTGGGACAGGAGCTGGGGGACACCAGGCTGAACACGAGCCCCCAGTGCGCCCGTGCAGCACAGCAGGTTCATAATCTTGTCCTGGCTGCAGCAGGGGGATTGCTGCCAGCGGAGCAGCCACAGGTACAGAAATGAGGGAATCCTCTGCTCTCCTCAGCCCTGCAGAGGCCAGGGACTGCTGTGTCCTGGGCTGGCCTTCCCAGCCATCAGAGAGATGTGGAGATACAGAGAAAACCCAACCAAGGGCCTGGAGCCTCTGTCCTGAAGAAAGGCTTATTGTATTTCCAGGGTGCTCCCAGATGAAGGCAGGAATGATGAATCTGACTCCAGAAGGCTAATTTATTATTTTATGATACTATATTATATTAAAGAATACTAAAATAGACTATACTAAAGAATAAAGAGAGGATACTTACAGAAGGCTAAAAAGATAATAATGAAAACGTGTGACTCTTTCCAGAGCCCCGACACAGCTTGGCACTGATTGGCCAATGAGTCAAAACAATTCACATGAAACCACTGAAACAATCTCCAAACACATTCCACAAGTGAGCACAACACAGAAGAATCAAATGAGATAATTATTGTTTTCCTTTTTCTCTGAGGCTTCTCAGCTTCCCAGGAGAACAATCCTGGGCAAAGGGATTTTTCAGAAAATATTAATGTGACATAGGCTGACAGCTGGAACTGTTTAGCTACACTAAAATTACAGAAAACTACATTTTACAGTGCTAGGTTACATGCCCTTTGCTCTTGTCTCTCTCTTTGCAGTTTCTAGAACATCCTGTGCACCTAAACCCAATGGACACGTCTCACAGGATTGTGTTTCTGGCTAAGAGAAATAAAGCATGCTGCTAAAGCTCCACTTACAGTGCTTGGGCTTTTCTGTTTTTTTCTTAGCTGACAAATGATGTATTACATGTATGCATTCTTTCAACCTCACACTCATATCAGCTCTGTATTAATATTCCACATAAAGTCAAGTTAAAGGCTTTCAACTGTACTGCAGGAGTAGAACAATTGATTTTTTTTTTTAACTCCATGTTAACTGAAAGATCAGAGGTAATATTTTTTATTATCACTAATAATTTTGAAACATAACAACTACAGTTTCTTTTGCAACATAATTTAACAAACCCAGGAGGACAGATTCCTGGATCTAACTTGCAGTTGTAAAAGCTCAGATTACCTGGTGCTTCTACCACTGACCATTACAAAGCCCTTAAATGGCTCCACAGGTGAGTTCAACCTCACGGCACTGAGCTGCTTAAATTCCAGTTGTAGCACCTCAAAGTCCTGTACACATTTCCAAGGTAAGGCTCTAAATAAAACAAAACTAAAAAAGTCCCTCTAGGCTACAATATTACACCACAGGCTCACCAAAACCTCCCTGGTTCTGTTGTCCTGAGGAGCTGTCCTTGTATCATCTTCAAGGATTTTAAAACCACATGTCATTCACTTGAATTTCCACCCCCATGTTGTCATTTTCATGGTTAGTACATTTCTCTTCTCTTTGAAGATGCCTCGTTATTTCCTAGTTGGATTAGTCACTCCTGTTGGAGTGACTAAAACCAATGACTAAGAGAATAGATTATTCTAAAAATAAGAAAATACAACACTAATTACCAGGCAAGAAATTAATGTTTATAGATTTTTCACTCTTCCTTTAAATTTGCTTAACACTTTCCCAGCTTCAACAAATCTAAATGTACCCAGCCAGTTCTAGGACATTTACTTCCAAGAAAAAAATGGATGGACAAGTGTGGGAATAATCATTGTAAAAACTGTCAATGTTCTCTTAAAGGCAAATGGAACTACAGTAATCAGAAGATGTAGAAATCTGCAATTTTGCAGTAAGCACATTTATTTACTTTGAGTTTTGCTTTATGTCATGTAGGATAACATTCAGCAGAACATACCCCACATTTTCTGGAAATAAATCAATTTCTGTATTTATACTGAGAAGGTCAATATCCTTGAGTTCTTTCAGGGCCTACAGATATATCCCACAAATTTGATACCTTGCCTAACAGGAAGGTTTACCACAATAGTGCAAAGGATTACAACAACAATGCAGTTTTTAGGCTGCTGTTTTTCAGCTAGAGTGATGGTGTTGTGCATTAGTGCTTTAGGCAGTTTAAGGAACCACCATGGTGGTGTTCTTTAAATTTATATCCAACATCCGTCTGCCACCAAATGGAGCCACCAGCAAAGGTCCTGGCAAATGGATCTTGGATAGAAATTGGTGAAAGCTCAGACAAACAGGGTTCAATGGCAACGTTTACTCTGCTATTTACTGTAGAGATAAAGCCCACGAAATATAAAAGAAAAATAAAAATGCAAAGGGTGAGAGAGACACTTAAAGCCATGGGGTTCAGACTGGGTCCCCTTGCCAAAATTGCCTCAAACTTGATCAAGAGATTATGTTTAAAGGATTTAGCACCACTTAATCATTTAACACTTACCAGTGGGCTCTGGGCAGCAGAGGGGCACAAGGATGTCCAAGGATGTCCAGACCTCTGCTTATAGGGCTGCAAGTTCAGTCACCAGGTTCATTCATTTAGAGACTAATTAGTATTAGTGTGCAGTAGGCTAAGCACAGACAGAAGACAGGTAGAAGAACTATTAAAGAAAGGCTTTTTGAAGTCAGGCCTGGCTTTGCTCAATTGCCAAAGTTGCCCTGTCACCTCCTCCACGTGCAGCTACCAAACAGTTTGCACATTCCCATGTGAAGATATTTTGAGGATGAGAACTTGATTAACACAACAACTTATTCAAAAAGTGAAAAAGCAAACGCTCCTGCAACAACAAAGGGTTTGTCCCATGAGAACCAGTAGGAAAAAAATGTAAACAAACCAAGAATAGAGAGATCTGATAGACAAGTAAAAAGCTATTTACTAACCAATGAATTAGGTGGCAAGAAAACTACTAACCAAGGGGAGCCAAATATGAGGCCAGTGAAAAATGTGTGAAAATGAGTTATGTGAATGAAGAAGCAGATTTCCTGCATGAAGAAAATGGAGTCCTGGCTGATTTATTCCATTAATTTAGGCAGTGATGTGATGTCCCAGGGGCATTGGGGGTCAAACACCCCTTGTGCTGCTCCTTGCTCGGAATAGGCAGGGCTGACCCTGACTCAGCTGTGCTGGAGGTTCAGGAAAGGTCCAGGGAACAGCAAAACTCCTAAATCAAAGGACCCCGGGATTCCTGGGACTGTAGGGTCTGGATCCCTGGGATTTTAGGGCCTGGATCCCTGGGATTTTAGGGTGATCAAGGAGAAAGGGGGGGAGGGAGGGGGCCAGGGGAGGGCAGTTAGTGTATGTTCTTGTAAGATTACTTTTCTACTTAACTTTGGTTACTTTTCTACTTTCACTTCAGTGTAAGATTGCTTTTCTACTTAATGTTAGGTCAATCAGGGCTGGATCCAAGCTAAGTGGCAAGATTAGGCAAAGATTTGGTGCAGTCAGAGCTGAGCTTGTAACAGCAGAGAGTTCATTAGTACATCCTGACTGAAGGAAAAAGCTCAGAATGGACAGTTGTTTGGATAGTGGACGGATTTCACTGCTGTTCCATTACTATTTTTCTTAGAAATATACAGATAATTATATTAAGAATAAATTCATCGAAAAGTATCTATTATTTAATCCAATTAATGGTATATGTTGTATAATAAAAAATATTAATATGCTTTTCCTCTTATGCTTATTCCCCCAAAACAAAGCTAAATTGATGTTGTAATAGTGCTTCAGGCATCACTTAGATCACTTAGAAATTACAACTCTGCAGCATCATTTGCTGTATAAAAGCAGGAATGGTGCTGATTTTACAGTAGATAGAGACAGCAAGATGAAAATGAGCAGCAAAACTAAATAGTGAGAAAAAGATGGCAATCCAACAGTCTGTACACCAAACACTTTGTGTACCTGCTCCTTACAATTCCATCTATCAGTCACAGGAAAAATATGAGGGCAAGAAAAATTAATTGGTTTGACTGAATAGTACTCAGAAGTTGTTCCCAGCTGGGAGAATTTGAGGTCAAATCTGAGGTCTCTGTCAGAGACCAAGAAATCTGTCAATACAGTAAGTGTTACTACATTTAGAATATATACATTTAGAATATTTAGAATAACTACCTTATGCATTTGTTTTGGTAACAAGATCCAATTTCATCTAATGCAAATGGTGAGGTAGAAATGATAGCAGAGGAAAGTATTACTGTTGAATACCATCTAATAAACCTAAAACATAACATTATCATATTCTACTATTTCCCCTCTGAGTAGAGGACTAAGAAGTCATAATAAATTCATCTTATGAATTTTTATCCTTGTTGCTTGCAGATCAGGTAAGCACAGCAGGAAAAGTATGAACATGTATTGATATTGCAATATCAATATTGATATGTTTGCCCTACCAGTTTGATGCAGTTATCTTCTTATTCAAACAGTTCATAAAATTACACTGCAACAAAGCCAATTCAAGTTTTTTTAACTATTGGCTGCTATTCCACATGTCGTGTTTCCATTTTAACTAGTGTCCACTCACTGTTTTTTTTTTTTTGGGACACTTTAGTTATTAATATTGTTGCTGTTACTGTTCATTTTTTACCTCATTTCTGCTTCCAGTAAATTGTTCTTATCTCAAGATGTGATTTTTTTTCCCTTTGGGAAAAAAATATCTCTTTGTCCACTTCTGAGTGGAAGGGAGGGAGGAAAGGGAAGCTTGTGGTTCTGGAGTCTCTGTGAGGGTATTACCAAAAATCAGTACAAGAAAAAGCTCCTTTAACCCTAATTTAGGGTGTTATTGTTTTACTGTACATTGGGAATTAGATCCAACATTTGGGACACATTTTATTTTTGCCACTGGCATTATTACAATTTTTAGGTTCAATACTACATTTTTAGTAGAGTAGGCATGAAATCCTGGAGAGCAACGTTCTTGACTGGGATTTATTTGGACTGCAGACAACAATTGGTGACACAATTTTAACTTTTTTTGTCCAGTTTCATGTGCACCCCTAGAGGGATGAAAAGGCAAAGCAAAGCACAAGAAATAAATCAGTGTTGACACTTATTGCCATGGTAAACAATTATGTTTTCATTGGATTTTGGGAAGTAAAAGAAGATATCAAATTGCAAAACGAAGTGCTAATCCCACACACTCCTTTGTGCTCTTCCAGTACAGATGGAAAACTTCTGCATCTAGCAAATTCAAACAACAAATAAAAGCTAAACTTTGCCAACCCCTCTAGGAATGCATGCAGAGAATAAACGGTTTTATTTTAGCTGAAGGAACTTAATGCCTGGTCATTTTTATAGCCTTGCTCCCTGTAACTCATCTGCAACTTCAAGACTTTTCTGTGCTCATTGGCAAACAGGAATATGTTCAGATAAACTCATGGGAGGTAAAGAAGTGAATGAAAATTTTATTTGAAGTGCTATATTTTCCCTGAATGCTTTAAATCCTACTTTAATTTTATTGAGACTTTCTGGAAGTAAATCTGATTTTCAGCTGAGAAATGGAAATCTCATTAAAGGCTATTAAAATTACATTATCTACATTATCTAATCAGTGTAAATGATACGCATATGATATAAATAATATTATGTTCAAATTCAAAATCAACATAATTTATATTAGTTCTCTTCATCATCAGTTTTATTCCACCTGATATTTCAGAAAAATTAAGGTCATCTGAAATTTCATTCATTGATATTCTCTATTGTTTGAATGTCAGTATTTAAATTCTTTCATCTGAACTACTCAGACTCTGGTTCAATTGAAAAATGAAATATGATCATAAAGACAAAAAATATTCAGTGATTATTGTTACAGCACCATTTTTTCAACTGCTGGGAAAACACATTAAATGGCAAGGTCAGGAAGGAATTGCATGTCTAGAAACAAAGACATTTATGAAAGGATTTGGAATGCTAGCCAGCTCCTTCTCTAATGATTCATGCTTAATTCCTTCAGCAGATAATGATACACAGCAATAGTAATATTGCCAGTTTACAGCCAGCTCTAGGGAAAAATTGTCTTTCTTAGCTCTGCTATTTGAAAACAAATTCAGATTTTGTTTCAGGGTGAGTAGTGAGCAATACTATAGAGCCCTTCCAAGTTCTGAAGAGTCCCATTCTGTTGTGTTTACACATTTAAAATGTAATTTCCGTACAGACTTTCATTGATTCCTATGACTGCTTTTGTAGATGAAAGCAGTGAACTCAGCAGAAAGAGGCCATAATCTTTCCTCACATTCTGCTCCCCTTAAAAAAAATAAAGCAATTCAACAGACTTACAGCAGCATTGCTGAGAACTTAATCCTTTGGGCTCTTTGCCAACTGCATTTCAAGCCAAATACCAAAGGTTAGTTTTCAGAAATACCTGAAACAAACATGGAAAAATATCTTCAGTGAAGAGCAGATATTTTCATATTTTCACATGCCTGATTTTCATCCAGCATCACGATAGTGTTTTTCTGTATCTGTGGATCATATCTGTGACTAGAATACAAACACTAGTGTCAAGTTTATTTTTAAATTTATATAAATCTGTATTTAATTATATACCTAAACCTATTTTACATGACTTATAATACATTGCTGTACATTTGTTTATGTATTACCATCAATTGTATCAATATATTGATATAATTGATGGCAATATAAAAATATATAATCTCTAATATATAAAAAATATATATTTTATATATTTCTAATATATATATTAGAAACATATATTATATATTAAATATATTACATACATTATATGCAGTATATATAATATATATTATACATTATATAAAACATTATAATTTACATGTCGCTAATATATAAAATAGATTTTTATAATAATTTATATTGTATTTTAATATTATTACTATAATATTTATGTACTATATAACATATTATATGATAATAATATCTAATTTTAATAGATAAAATATTTCTGTATAAATAAAAAATATATAAGATATATAGTATGACAAATAAATATATAAACAAATACAATATCAGCATATAAATTTATTATTTACATAATGCTTTAATCCAAAAAATTACACTTCTACCTCAGCTTTCTACCAGTGGGAATTCACAGCATGCTCTCATTGAGGGATTTTATTTCCTGCAGGGTAATTCACAGATACATGCATTCACTGGCCATCCAAATGTTCCATTGATCTTCCATAAATATGGAAGGACCTATATATAGCTCATGCTATTGTGGGCATATGTTGTGCCTCCAGGAGAATGTGATTAGACGAGATACTTGGAATAATTCCATGAAACAACAAATTGAGATAATGAGTGCACTGAATAACCAAAGCCTTGCAGACATTTATGGACATGCTTAACTTCATGCACACTACTAATCCCATTTAAATCAAAATGTGCCTTTGCAGGGACACCACGGAGCTGGATGCTAAATGGGATATTTTTAGTGTGTATCAGGAGAATATCTCTGCACTCCTCAGTCCTTCAACACTCTGAGATAGAAATGCACTCACTTTAAGCAGAATACACTGTATTGAAATCTGGACTGGACCACATAATGAACTCAAATCTCACAAAACCCTTTGAGCTACTCTCTATCTTAGATTATCCCTGCTAAATTAAACTGCTCAATGTATTCTGAAGTCATAAACAATGGGACATTAATTCATAGATTTGTCAAATTTTGCTAAAAGATTCCCAATCACAGAATTGTAGAAGACGTACTCATACTGTGCTGAATTTCAGCTCTTCAACTTCACAATATATTTTTTTTAAATTGACTCTTTACACTAACTATTATCTAATTAGCAAATTGAGGTCTCTACGTTTTAGGAATCCTTCAGATACCAGGAGCCAAGAGGAGCATCTTTAAGGAGCTACTTTTCACTTTTCATAGAAATAAAAAGCAAAACAATTTCAGTTCCAAACCTCAAGACACATGCTTTTCCCATGCATGTACAGTCACTTAGTGACTGGAAGGCTTATTCTGTTTAGAGAATCAGAAGTGTTGCAGGCTATGCACAAAACTGAAATTAAGAATACTTTTTTACTTTCATGGGATTCTTATCTGGAGGAAATCAGCCCTAAGATCTGTGGAGTGAGGAAAAGATTGACATTCCTTTTTCTGTTTCTTCACCATCACATGAAATGACAGCTTATTCAGCTTTTAAGGATGAAACTCTTACAATCCTATAACCAGAATAGATTTGATAGATCAATAGAATTGTTTCTGTTGAAAAGGACCTTACAGACTACTCAGTTTCTGCCCCCTGCCATGGGCAGGGACTCCTTTACTATCCCAGGCTCCCCAGAGCCCCTCCCAGCCTGGGATGGGACAGCCGCAGCTCCTCTGGGCAAGGTGTGCCAGAGCCTCCCCACCCTTGCAGGAAAGGATTTTCTCCTAATATCTCATGTACACCTACTGCCCTTCAGTGTGAAGCCATTCCCCTGCTCCTGTCAATGCATTCCCCACAAAAAGCCCTTTTCCATCTCTCTCGTTGGCTCTTTTCAGGCACAGTTAGGTGACCCCAAAGCCTTCTCTTTCCCACACTGGGAAATCCCAATTTTCTCAGTGTTTCCTCCTACATGAGGTGCTCCATCCCTCTAATCTTGGTGGGCTCACTCCAACAAATCCCTGTCCTTGCTGTGCTGGGAGCCCAGAGCTGCCTGCAGAGCTCCAGGTGGGGTGTTTCCAGAGCAGGGCAGAGCAGAGGGGCAGGATCCCCTCCTCATCATCTGCTCACCCTGCTCTGGCTGCAGTCCAAACCCAGCTGCCTTTCTGGGCTGCCAGTGTACACTGCTAATGATTTACTCTGGTTTTGGTACCTTGAAATGATCCCAGCAGTGATCCTGGATAAAGCCACGTGGCATTCATATTTTCTGAAAAATCCCTTTGCCCAGGATTGTTTTCCTGGGAAGCTAAGAAGCCTCAGAGAAAAAGGAAAACAATAATTATGTCATTTGCTTCTCCTGTGTTGTGTTCACATGTGGAATGTGTTTGGAGATTGTTTACCCACAGGTGATTGTTTCATTGGTTTCATGTGAATTGTTTTGACTCTTTGGCCAATCAGGGCCAAGCTGTGCCGGGGCTCTGGAGAGAGTCACGAGTTTTCATTATTATCTTTTTAGCCTTCTGTCTGTGTCCTTTCTGTATTCTTTTGTATAGTTTAGTTTAGAATTCTTTAATATAATATAGTATCATAAAACAATGAATTAGCCTTCTGAGAACATGGAGTCAGATTCACATTCCTTCCTGCCATGGGGCACCACCCAAATACAATAAAGCCATGTCTCAAATCTTTCAATAACTTAATAAAGTATATTTATAATTGTATAAAGTAATAATATTTTTGTAAAGCATGTATCCAAGATAAAGCCATACCATCTATCTTTCAATAATTGTATAAAGTATATATGCAATTGTATAAAGTATCTAACATTTGTATCAGGTATGCATCCTGGACGCATACCTTGAGTGTTTCAATGACTGTATAAGGTATTGTATATAAAGTATATCTGTATAAAATTTATACTATTTGTATAAAGTATATAATATTTGTGTAAAGTATATAATATTGTATAAAGTAAATATCCAAGATAAAGCCATACCATGTATCTTTCAATAATTGTACAAAGTATATATACAATTGTATCAAGTATATATACAATTATGTACATATATTTATAAAGTATATATTAGATATAAAGCATATCTGTATAAATCATATGATATTTGTATCAAGTATATTTTTTAAATTATATAATATTTGTATAAAGTATATAATATTTGTATAAAGTATATATCCAAGATAAAGCCATACCTTGAATCTTTCCATAGTTGTATAAAGTATATATATATAATTATATACATATAATTATAAAGTATATATTATATATAAAGTATATCTGTATAAAGGTTATAATATTTGTATAAAGTATATAATATTTTTGTAAAGTATATATCCAGGATTGTTGTAGATTTTTTCAGAAATGGCTTGGAAGGCAGCTGTGGGGGACAGGTTCTCACAGCCTGTTTCTGTAAACAGCAGAAGTTCTCAGGTTGTTTTTAATTACAAGTAAAAGTGACAAACATGAAGGCCTTGAGAACCTTGCATATCAGAGTTCTCAGGCAGCTTTCTCATAACAAGTGGATGCTCTATCTTTGGCTGTTTTGGGAAAGCAAAAATAATTTTGAGAACCCAAATCTTGGTATTGGAAACATAAGGAGGAGTTGGTATGTTATCTCTGACCTATTGTGAGCTCAGATTTTGCAATATGCATGAACTTAATTAACACGGTTATAAAAAGTGATGGTTTGAGTGAATAAACGGAGTCAGATGCTGATCAATGAAAGGTGGGTCTCTCCCTCCATCTTCAATACAGGATAAAGCCATACCTTGAACCTTCAATAATTGTATAAAGTATATATATAATTATATGCATATAATTATAAAGTACATATTATATATAAAGTATATCTGTATAAAGCATATAATATTTGTATAAAGTATATAATATTTTTGTGAAGTATGTATCCAGGATAAAGCCATACCTTGAACCTTCAATAATTACTCTGCCAGCTCTTTACACACTGCAAGAAGCTGCTCCTCATCCCCTCTCTCAGAGGGGCCCTGTCTGAAAAAAGCACAGATCAGTGGCACAAATGGGCAGGAGAATGCTTTTACAGACATCACTAAGAGAAGGCTGGTTTAATTTCCTATAAATGATAAAGTACAGTTGCAGATGAATGGCCTTTGGCAACTAAAATTGTTTCAATAGTATCTACATGAATTCAGTGTCTTAACTAGACCTCTGAGTCAATATCTTCTATGCCAAGATATTATAATTTCTGAAAGCAATTTAAAATAAATGCTCTCATTCTTAATGTAAAGCATCATATGTTTTAAAGACAAGTTTCAGAGGATAAATAAATAATCATATTTTTATTACATCAATGGAAAGTTAGCTACTGTGACTGGAAGGAATTTTCTGACTAAAGGAGTAATATTTCAGTCAGGTCTAAAAGTGTACCCATTAATTATCTGCCATGATTTCAGAGAATGCCAATAAAAATGATCAAAGGAAGCGTACAATAAACAGATCAAGATAAATGTGTAGAGAAAGCAAAATTGGGATCTGAGGGTTTTTTAACAACACAACAAAAAGAAAAGGTAGAAAACTTGAAAATGACTGATTTTGTTTTGCAAAGGTCAATAATTTGATAAAAATCAAGCTGAAACTGTACATTTGCGTAAATATCCATGGATTTGATAACAACATTGCTGTAAATTATTAAGATTCACATTTTAAGATTTAGATTCAAAGTTTTTTTAATCCATTGGAGATTCAGTTTGACCTAATGTAAATCACATTATCCATCTGCCTGCAGAAGCAACCTTAGAACTTCTAGTTCTAGATACCACCACCAAGCAGAAAACTGTTGGGAAATCTTTTCTTGATATAATTTATAAAGTATTTTCAAAACTTTTGTAATTCCACAGGACAGATAAAAATTTGCTAAAACTATGGTTTTCCATAAGTATTAAATAAGATTTTCATTATATAAATAATAATATAAATAATATTCCAACTGATAAAATAGTATTTCAACTAATATTCTAACATTTGTTGAAATATACAGTTTGAAGATGAAAAAACTGGAGTCGATAGCAAATACACTTAAACAGAAGAGTTTAGTTATTGCAGAAAATTGAATTCTCTTGCAACGGAATGACATCATACAAGGTGACATGGTAAATGTGTTTCATCACGTGCTGCCATTTCTTCAGCAGATTCTAAAAGGCTACACATGAATAAATTCACATTACTAGATCTTTCTCTTTAGATTTCAGAACAGGAAATTATGTGAGATATAATGAATGGTACAGTTCAAAATCTATTTCTCAATATATTTCTCTCTTTTGTGATTTGGTGTTCCATAAGTCTTTCTTAAAGCTCTAAACATATTTTAAAGATGGACAAAAAAATGAGTCAGGCTATGATCAACTGAACTGGAAGAAAAAGCAGTGACAGCTGCCTTGGGTTAACCAGCAGAAGTGATGTACATTCAACAACAGCTCTAAAAAGAGTCATCTGAAATGTTTACCTCAAAAGCTTGATGAACCTTTCCAGCTTCCTTAGAAATAGCAATAACAGTTTGTTATAACTCTTGATTTATTCCAGTGAGCACCAGAACAAGAAATCTTTGAGTACATAACCTCCCTAAAGACTGATTTTAAAAATAATGCTATTTAATGCAGCTGATGATTTTCATTAACCACCTTATTCAAACATCTTAGGTTTGCCATTGTAAACACAATGATTAAATCTCCAATAAATCAACACCTACAGAGAGCCCCTCACTATGAAAAATGGTGCAGGCTTTAGTTAAGAGGGTCTATTTATTTTAATCACTATCTGCCACAGGCCTGTGGCTTTGTCAAAGTGTGACAGTTTCTTCAGGCTCTGCAACAGAAATCTAATGGAAACACAAGGGCAGTTCAATGACTGAATCACAACTCAGATTTATTGCACAAAACCATCAAATAATTTTAGAAATATCACCTTCACCACTTAAATACACTGAATTTAGTAGCAGGCTGCAAAGTGCTGTTGACCTTGCAGAAAACCTGCTGCGGCACACAGAGCTGCTTAGTTCAGAGAGGAGCTGTGCACCTCCATGTCTTTCCACAAAAAGCTCAAAGAAGGTAAATAAAGGTTCATAGAAGAGCCTTCAAACATTCATAAGGAAGAAGCTTTAAAGGCTCATAGAAGAACCTGAAAAAGAAAGTTCATAAATCTGAGCAACTAAACACAGTTATCACCACATCCAACATTTTGATTCAAGTAACTCAACTGTTTCACCCAAACTCCAGAGCCACTTCTAACAGCAAGGTATCTTCACCTGGAATAATTCACTAAAATTCACTTTAGTGAGCTGAAAGAGAGTTGTGGCAATGTCAACCTCTGTAGAGCACTGCTGAGAAAGCACTCTCTGAAACTGGAATTTTCTCCACAGCCACAGGAGCCTGTATGAAATTGCAGTAATTTCAAAATGGCACCAATTGTATATATATGGGTAGTGAGGTGGTGCCACAGGATTTACCTGTGGTTTATGTCATGGCATTCATCACAGAAGTTGAATTGTATCCACCTTCATTTTGTCTTTTCACTCTAAGCCACAAATCCCCAAATTTTTCAGATGGCAGGAAAATTTTCTAATGTAGGAATTCTAGGAATTTTTCTAGTATACTTTATAGGTTATAAAATAATACCGTTGTTCAACAGAACCCATTTCTTGAAGAGATTTATATTGCATTAGTCAGGGTTTCAAAAGAGTCTCTGTAGCCAGCATTTGGTTTTATGCTTGTTAAACCTCTTACACATGAGAAGGTGGCAGACTTGTGGATAGCAATTACAGCTGAACAAATATATCAGATTAAATGCTAAACAAAGGTCCTGCCCAACTAGAAAATTTCAGTCTAATATTTGGATACTTGAAAAAATTAGAGGTCAATAATTATTCAACAACAACCTAACCTTTCACATCATCTGACCACTCCTCTCGTTGTACAAACCAATTGCTCTTTACGCTTCCAAAAGGTATTTCTTAACTTACTGGGTGTTGAAATAATCAATCTTATCCACACTGGCATTGATTAAAAAGCAGCTTGAATTTTCCCCTGCAGTATTGTGAAAAATGCATATTTTATTATTAGCTTTTTGCAAATATTAAAATGAATATTTTATGTGTTATGTTAGAAAGTTATGCTGTATTGATTTTCTTAAGCAGTGTGTAAATATAATTTTAGGTTATAACATAATGTTAAAATAGAAACAATGCTATGTAAGATACTTTTTTTAAGAGAGGACTCGCAAAGAGATAGCAGCCACAGGACTCTTAAATCCTAATTGTTCAAATTTTGACCTAAACCTCAATTCTTCAAATTTTTATTACTCTAATTATATTTCTATTTTTATAACCATTTTATTAATATTAAACTTTTAAAATTTTAAAAACAAGTGACTGGCATTTTTCACAGGTATGTTTGCAGAATAAGGACTTTTAACAATAATAGAGGGCGTTCATTCCAAAGCATTATTTTTGTAGAACAAGGATTTTTCACAATAATGAAGGATGTTAATTCCAAAGTGGTGTGCAACCACTTTAATATAAGATATGGAAAAATGTAACTCAAAATTTTACACAAGAATGGGTCCTGCAATTTCTTGAAATTTTTCCATTGCTTGGTATCTGGAAATTCTTAGAAAACTCTGCTAAATACAATTTTCTGCTGTGGAATTTTTTTTTGTTTTGTTTGTTGGGGTTTTTGGTTTGATTTTAATGCTGACTGATTTTTTTTCTTCCAAACAAGCCAGTAGTAGTAGAAGTCTGATCCTACTTTAGTGACACTACTACTGTAATCAAGATCAGAAGAGGTTCCCCTTCAAGTTTTGTTTCTTATTTGTCTTTCACAGCTCTGCCGATATTTTCCAGCAATATAAATTTTTTTCCAGCTCAATATTTTCCAAAGTAAATATGCTATAAGTAGCACCATTGCTCTTGGCCTGATATATTTTCTGCTGGTTTTCTTTGTTTTTCAGATTGTTACAAGGCCAGAAAGCAGATATTTTTCAGATATTTTATTCAGATATTTTTCTCTTTTCTTCTTCCATAAGAATATCTAGTCTGGATTTTTTAAAAAACATTCAAGAAACTTTAAAGATGTTAAAATTGATTGAAAAGAAATATATATTATTGATTCCAAAGTGCTTTTCTAACAGAAAATCTGTTTAGATATTCTGTTTCAAAAATCGAGAAACATAGGAAACAAATTGAAAAGAAATTAAAAAAAAAAAAAGTCTGTTCTTACCAATGTTGATAAGTACCTCTGTTCAAACAAGCATCCTCTGAGAGAACTGATGAAAGAGAAATTGGAAAGAGAAGGCATTTGAATGCACTTAAGGTAATTTCCCTTTCAACTTTGAACTACAGTTGGATAAAATTATGTCCAAATCTCATCTCAAAATGAGCTTGAAATAAAAATGTATTTGCAATTTGGATACAATAAAACACTAAAATACTTTCTCATCACCAATTTAATCTCACAGCTTGCTAGACTGCCCTGTCCTATACACAGATAATGAATTCTCCCTGCTGGAGAGGGCTGGAAATTTGCCAGCACCCCGTTAAATAGGTCAGGAAAAGGTAGGAGGAGACAGAGCAGTGGTTACACAATCCTTGGTGGTTTAAATAGTGATAATGGGAAAAGACACATCAGTGGGGAAGAGAAAGGCCTGGGTCTTTCCTTTGGGGTATATCTTAAACTGTTAGCAATCTTCTCTGTTTCAGAACTAAATTGTCATGCTCTAATTGCCAGTTAAGTTAATAGAATTGCACAGATCTCTTCAGATTGTTTCTCTGAAAAGTCTCATCAAGATTTTCACCTCAAAATCAATATCATATTCAATTTGCATCTATTTCACCAGTGCAAAAGGTACTTAAGGTTTGTGCAGTGATTCATTTATTTCAACTGTTACATGTTTCTCTTATTAGTTGTCCTTTGGTATCAAAACCATGTAATTCTTTAGGGGCTGATGCTGTTCTAGCCTGCCAGAGAATTTCCACTGACATTAATGAGAGACAGATCTGTGAATTTCTGACAGAATAGACATAGCATGAAGATTGCTCATTTGGGATTAAGCTGGCCTTATATTTCAGTATTCTTGGCCTGCAGAAACAGCTTTTTTATTTCTCAGTAATGCCAGCCTATTGAAGTGTTACTATTTACCTTGGCAGGAAAGTTTCATACTGAAATGATTCTATGGATATAGGACTGTAAGAGTTTCACCCCTAAATGCTGGATAAATTGTTTGTCACAGTCATATCTTCTGGAAAAATCCCCACGCCAGGATTTGTTCTCCTGGGAAGCTGAGAAAAAGGAAAACAATATTCTCTCATTTGCTTCTCCTGTGTTTTGCTGCTTTGGAATGTGGTTGGAGATGGTTTATCCAACATGTGAATTGTTTTAAATTAATGACCAATCACTGTCCAGCTGTGTTGGACTCTGAAGAGAGTCACGAATTTTTCTTTAGTATCTTGTAAAACTTTCTGTCTGTATCCTTTCGCTATTCTTTAGTATAGTTTTAGTATAGCATTCTTTAACATAATGCCATAAAATAATAAATCAGCCTTCTAAGAACATGGAGTCAGATTCATCATTTCCTTCCTATGATGGGCGACCCCAAAAGTACCACAGCTGTTATTTCAGGGTGATGATGAAGAAACAGAAAAAGAAATGTCAATCTTTTCCTCACTCCCCAGACCTTAGGGCTGATTTCCTCCAGGTAACACTCCCGTAGAAGGAAAAGAGTATTCTCCTTATTTTCTCTTTTGTACATAGCTTGCAATACTTCTGATTCTCTAAACAGAATAAACCTTCCAGTCACTAAATTTCTGTGTATGCATGGAAAAAAGCATGTCTTGGGGTTTGTAACTCAAATCCTATTATATTTCTGTGGAAATATATTCAAAATATATGATACATATTTATTTAATATATAATTATATATAATATAGAATTGTAGTTACAATAATTTTATCCATATTGTTAATCATATAAATTAAAATAAATATATGTAGAAAATAAATAGATATAGAAAATATAATATTTATAATATAGTTATAATTACATAGTTATTAATAATTATATAAATATAAATGAAAATAAATAAATTTAGATATATAGAAAAAATTTCTATGGAAAATGAAAATTAGTTTCCCCAGATAGCAGGCTGCCCCTCTTGGCTCCACATAAAACATAGAGCCTAATTTTCTAATTAGTGAAATTAGACCTTAATTTGCTAATATTTAGTGAAAAAAGTAAACTTAAAATTATATAAAATACTGTGGAATTGAAGGGGATGAAATTCAGGATGTTAGGATTACATCTTGGGTAGAAACTATAGGGTTGAAAATGAAAAGGCAAGCAAAGGTTAGCACTCAGCTATCCCCTTTTATCAGGATTTTTTACCTGATATCAGACATTTCTCATCACCACTCTCAGTAGTTCCACCTGCTGTCTAACCTCCGTTCTGGTGTAATGAATTTTAGGCTCCATTTAGCTTCTGGAACGTAAGATTCATAAAACTGTGAATAAAATTTTAACAAAATTTCCCTTATTGCTTCTTATGTTTACTGTAATCCTCAAAAGCTACACAACTAGCTGCTTTCCCTCCTTTGACTCTAAATGGGAAAAGAGGTTTTACCAGGTTTTGTGCAAGAGGCACAGAGTAAATGAAGAAGAAAGCTCCTCACTTTATCAGTGGCAGTGTACATACCCGATTCTCCAAAATTCCACAGCAAACCTACAGATGAAAGAACCAGAAGAAAATTAGGATGGTAGAGAGGAGTGTTGAGAGCTCATCTCACCATTCCCCCTCATATTCTGCTCCTCCACAGAAAGGATGAAGACTTTATCTTAAATTAGGAAAAAAAATCAGAATAAATACATTTATATATGTGTATATATATATATGTGTATATATATATATATATATATAAAAGTAATCACATGGACATACGTGCATATAATTCTTTCTCTCTCCCCATATATATATATTATTTTTTATATATATTTATTTATATATATATATATGCTTGGACATGCAGGCACAAACATGGGCACAGTTCAGGGGAGTTAACACTTTGATTTGGCTGTTGATGTTTTCTGAGCAGCAATAAAGCTGCACAGTTGGCTCCCAAATTCTTCTTTACCAGTCTATTTTATTCAACCTCTTCTTATGTTTCAGGAGTTTTCAAAAAATTATGGCCATGTTAAACAGCCAAGACATTGTCTTGGCTTCTAATATTTTCCTCCATTTTCAGCTGAGGGGAAAAAAACCCCAAAAACCAGTTGAGAATTTTGTAATTCTGAATCAGTCCCGCCATTTAATTTGTGAAGATTTTAGGGTCATTCTCAAATAATTTTTTTCTCTGGTCATTTACTGAATTCTGAGTTTTTTGGTCAAATACCACTACAATAGATACCTGTTTAAAACTACCAATTAACACCAATTAGTATAACAATGCCACAGGTCCTAATTGTTTCATTACAACAGCTTTGTGAAAAATTCCTTGGCAAGGAGTGCAAAGGCAGCGCAATTCATTACTTTTCACTGCAGAAATCAGAAAACATGATTTAGGATATGAATACATTATTTAGCCAGATGGCTTTTCCTGATATTACTTTTTAACTTAAAATGAATTCTGATCTTACTATTCTTTCAATAACCCGGTTTTAAATATTTGGAACCTTTCCATTGCTTTTAAAAACCAGATGGGCTCATTGAAAATGTTCTCCCCTCTCCAAAAGCTGGGTAGTCACTTCCACCAGCAAACAAAAATCTCCTCATACCTTGTGCCTCTCCTGGGCACAGAATCTCCTACCAGGAAGGAACCACCCAGACCTCTCAGCACCTCTTTTATTGTGCCACCCAAATGTCACTCCCAGCTATTTTAATCCTGGGCCACATGAAATATTTGTGACTATTTTAGATAGTAAGTAGGGCAGGTTGTTTTCTGCAGAAGTAGTATTTACTGTGCATGTGGGTGGTTGTTTTTGTTCCTTGATTTATTCCACAGATCGGGTCTTCCAGCCTGGGGAATGTGGCACAGGAATTTCCACATCCTCACAAGTGGTAGCACTCTGATCCCCAGCTGACAGTGGTCATTCAAGAGTTAAAGACCAATAAAAGAGCAATAAAAAGATCAGTTAAAGATCAATAAAAGGGTCTAAAACATCGATCTTGGAACAGTCTTATGGAGTGAAGCTTGTTAGAGGATGTGACATTCCATTTTGCAAAATTGCAAGCTGATGGGTAATACTCAAAACAATTTCCTAGCAGAAAAATGATTGCAGAAATTTAAGATAAGAGCAGCAGCAATCTGGTATCTAAAGCTAAGGGAAAGCTGTTTTCATTCATACAAGCTGCAATTTTAAATTAGTCAGATTTGATAGATTGTTACCAGCACAAACTGAAGGAAAAAAAAAAGAATACCCAAAACCTTACCCAAACAAGACCAGCTGTTCCAGATATTTTTCTCAGTATTTCTGCATATTCACCAGATTGACTGGCCAAGCATATTCACCCTGAGGGACTCAGTTATGCTTGACAAATCAGAGATGGTATGGCTCTGCTTATATACTCTTGAAGCATGAACTCACTCTCATATTTAAATTCCTTTTTGCTGGATTTCATTTTCAAAACTTATTTAAAATTTTTATTACATTTATTTATTTCAATTTTTCATTTATTATTTATTCTCAAATGTGGAATAATGTTAATGTTTATTGAACTGGAAAATGCCCCTAATAATCAACACTTTCATTATCCCTAAAAATTATAGGAGAGACTTATAGAAAGGGAATTGCAACAAATACCAAGAGACTTATAAAGCAAAACATGTTCTGACTGACTAGATCAGTGTAAAAAACACCAGGGAAATTACTTCCCTTCAATGTACAGTCTTGGCCTACTACTCTACAAGCTCAATAAAAACAAATTAACATCCCAATTGCACTTCAAGGAATGGATATCCATTTACACGGATAATGCAAAACATCTGGCAATGAATTCTGAAGCAGCCTGTGTGCACTTCTGAGTCTACCAAAATATGGTAAAAAATACTTGCTTTTAATAAAAGAAGGCTTCTTATGCTGAAAATATTCTTACTATTCCAACTTTTTGCAAAGAACCTAAAGACTGCTCAAAATTTCTATATATCATATTAATTATATATTATATATATTTTTATGTTAAATAAAATTAATGTAAATATAATTAAATATTGATAATTAATATTATATAATAATATAGCAAATTATATAATTTTTATCAGCATGGAGGGCAGAGAATTGTTTATTAAAAGGACTAAACTACTTCCTGTGATGTGCAGTAATGTACTAGGTAATAAATACCTAGCTAAGGCTGCAGCTCCAAAGTAAAATAAAAAAAAAAAATTATATAAAATGAAACATGCATACATTGTCAGATCTAAGCCCTTCTCAGCAGGGAGACTTTAAGGAAGCTCAACTTGCCTCTGAATCTTTCCCCTCAAAAGTCCCTGAACAAAGTTAAATTTACCATTAGCAGCCATATTTTCCACAGCTTTCAGGTCTTCCACTTCTTTTTCCTGCACCCTTTGCTTTAATTTTTGGTTTGGAGCTAGAGGTGGAATTCCAATAACATTCTTGTCACTGCAGGGATAATACAGATGTTTTTACATTTTCTCCCCACTTCCAAAGGATATTTCTCTAATAATTTAAGGATTACAGCTGTTGGTTTTAACAGAACTCTGCAGAACATATTGACAGCTCCTGACAGTTTCATTCTGAGTTTTGTTTCCATGAATGCAGGATATCCAAAACCAAATTATGCATCATAAAAAATACATTAGGAATGTGGCTTTTTTCCCTGATATTACAGATACAAGACTTTGGATTCCAATGCATTCACTCCCTTAATGAGTTTTCCTCATGTATAACAGCAAAATAAATAATCCTTTGCTGCTTATGGCTCATGAAAAAAAAGGAAAATGGAACAGATTCAAGGCCATAAAGCCTGCTCCCAGAAAGGACTAATGCAAGTCATACATCCTGAGTGGCCTCTCCATCTCCATAATGAATAAACCAACGAATTCTGAGAGAACCAATTTGGCCTTGACAATTTCAAGTGAACAAGTCCAGTCTTTGTGACAAGTTCAGCCATCAATCATGCTTCACCAGTGTCACTGCCTGAAAATATGTCCCACACCATGCTTTGACTGCATTTTTCTCATCTGCTACTTACAGCATCAGAAATGTCCTTCAAGTTCCCCCTTTCCATTGCGATTATTCATGTACCATAACAGACACTCGTGGCAAATCTCTCTAGCAGCAAATTTCCTCTGGAAAACAACCTGCAGGTTTGGTCTGAGCTCTGGGGATTGGTGAATTTGCCCAGGGTAAAGGGCAAAAAGCCTGCAAACCAAGCATGGATTCTTTCCATGAGCATGAGGCTCCAGATGCCTTCAGAAAACCTATTCAGCAGCAATCTGTATCAAGCTGGATTTAGGAAATGTGGTGGTGTTTGCAGGTCTACAGGATGAGGGAAGAGATGAGAATCTTGACTCCATGTTTCAGAAAGCTGATTGATTATATTATTATATTTATTATATTAAAAGAAAATTATATACTAAAACTATACTAAAGAATAGAAGAAAGGATTTCATCAGAAGGCTATCAAGGAAAAGAATGGAATGAATAATAAAACCTTGTAATTGACCAGAGTCCCAACACAGCTGGACCTGTGATTGGTCATCAAGTAAAAACAACCACATGAGACCAATCAAAGATGCACCTGTTGGAAAACCATCTCCAGACCACATTCCTCAGCAGCAGATAATTATTGTTTACATTTCCTCTCTGAGGCCTCTCAGCTTATCAGGAGAAAAAATCCTGGCAAAAGGATTTTTCAGGAAATATGTCTGTGACAAGGAAACATCCTCGAGACACCAAGATTATATGGAAAATTTACTTGGTGAATTCCTACATAAATTATTCTTGCCTTGCAGGCTCCCAAACCAGCAAAAACCTTGAGATGCTCTAAGCAGAGGCATCTTAGAGACCCATCCCCAGTTTTTCATAGTGTTTAATAGGAGATAACAATGGCACTGGCTTCCTACATTTTTACTATAAAATCAGGAAGCCCAAATCCTTGGATTTTCAATTAGAATCTCAGCTTTGGGATTTCAGACAGCCAACAGCAACAATAAGGCTAATAGCTTCAATTTCTTCACTCTGTTCCAGAGGCCTTGAGAGAATATTTATTTAAGAAATAACATATATTTGGTTTCCATAACAACATTTTCTGAATGGCAATAAGTATAAAAACAACTTAACCCTGCAATTCCTGGTGTTCTTTAGCAGCCAGTTCTGTCCTCAGACGGCAT
This sequence comes from Zonotrichia albicollis, assembly GCF_047830755.1. Lineage (NCBI taxonomy): Eukaryota > Metazoa > Chordata > Aves > Passeriformes > Passerellidae > Zonotrichia > Zonotrichia albicollis. Next base: position 51,613,337 of record NC_133824.1, read on the forward strand.
TTTTAATTAGCATTTAAAGAATAAACTGATTTTTCATGCGTCACACATTGGGGTTTAGGGGGCTTTTTGAATCCTCAGAGTACTGCTTTTCTGGATTTATTCTTTTTTTTTTTTTTCCCTCCCATAGAGCTCTAACTTACAAGTTCAATACATCTCCCTTATCTACATCCTGCTGGGTATTTCAAAATATCTTCCCACACATAACAAGCAACTTGTTGCATTTCTTTTATTACTTGTATTCTACCTTAAGGGTCATATACTGTTTAAATAAGCCTTCAAATTATCAACAATTACTTACTCTACAATATATTTCTTCCAGTGTTACATTTAGGAAGGTCTGGCACAGCATCCAGGCTGTCAAATGGTTCGGATGAGACCCTAAGCTCATTTTTAGAGTATTAAATGTACTGCATTTTCTGCAAGCACAAGACAGAATTCCTGGTTCAGATATTTCTTACTAAAATAGAACTGGGTTAACAGAAGGTGGTGTGCAGTTGGTGTCAAAAGAATGACGTGTTCAGAAAAAAAGGAAAAAATAAAAGAAGAAAAAGTAATGACTTTTCCTATTCTAGGCTTGCTTTAAAGAGAGACAAAGTGTTTCTTTCTTCTATATCCTGTATATACCTTATATACACCTATATATATATATATATATATATATATATATATATATAAAAGTACACCTTATAAATCCTGTATAAATCTATATTTATCCTGTATAAATCTATATATATCTTCTATATCCAGTATATAACATCATAATATCTAAGGCTTGGGGTCTGTTGTTGGAAAAGTTCCATACACAGTCATGGCAAGGACACTGATTTATTCTTTTCAAAGTCTGATCCAATTTCCCAAGTATTTTATAACCACAATGGGCTCCAACCAGCAGCCTCCTGCAAAAGGGTCCTGTCTCTTTTTACCCACTGACTTCCAAATCTTTCCCAGTAGGGGAAAGACAGAAGGCAAAATACATAATTTCTGTGATTCTATGCTGATTTTTGTAGAGGAAAGTAAGCAAAGAAGCCATAAAACCATCTCTTTTTTCCATTTTCTAGTCAAGAAAGACTCACTGAAACTGATGATAATAAAAATGGTTTTACAGGTGGTTGTTGGGGATGTTTACCTTGAATGTGCGTTTTGAATGTCTGCTTTTATAGAATATGTTCAGCTACAGCATGAGTGTGCCTCCCACGAGTGGAGCACTTTAAGTTCCTGCCACCTGTAGATTCTGTTCTCCTTTGTGAAAGTGCTGCTGCATGAGAACAGTTTCCACATGTAAAGGAAGAATAAAAAAAGATTTAATTCATGGTCACTGAAATGGAAATCTTCCAAAAGTCTAGGTCCAAGAAAGCTGCTAGCATCCACTCATGAAGGGGTCAAATGCATCAAGTGTACATTAAAAAAAAAAAACATTTATACTCTCAAGGAGAAATGAGATTCAGAGTCTGGTTTTAATGGCTGCCCCTTCATAAAGTGAGCATTTACCTTGTCAGTCAGGAATGGTGCTAAATTGCATAAGAATTGCAATTTCACCAGTGAGTGGTTTCTAAAGGCTGCAGGGACCAAATAGAGGATAAACCAGAGAAATTAACAACACAATTCACTGCTGAAAACACCTCAACTCCAGCTCTTGGCAATTCTGAACAGAAAATATTCTTTTTGTTCAAGTGAATATTTCCATTAACTTTCCTGGGGTCCTCCCTAGCATTTAATTTTCCTACTGGTTCAGTATCCATTTATGTCCTATTTAATATTTATAACAGAAGTTTCACTGTTCACAAGTACCATGGTATATGCAGTTGCAGTAGCTGAGATAGGCATCAAATATATATATAATAGACATTTTAAAATAAATTATAAATCTATAAATGTATTTACATATATATATATATATAGACTTTTTTTTTAAGTGTATATATATATGTGTGTGTGTGTGTGTGTCTACAGACACACATGGTTTTTATGGAAAAACTGCTAAATTCTGCTAAATCTGATAAATTCTGCTAAATTTAAACCTGCTGCTGCTGTAAACCAGAAGGGACAAAAATACAAAGCAGTTCCCTAAAGCGGCCACTGAATGCTATTATCCACAAAGGGCAGTGAAGAAATTATAGCAAAAAGAAAAAAAAATCAAGAAAAAAAATATTGATTTTGTACTTTAGAAAGTGTAAAAGCACGTGTTGCTCAGCCCCTGCTCCCCAGAGCACACCTGCCACTTTTCTATCCAATTTTGATAAATAGTTCACATCCACCTGCATAGAAAAAAAATTAAGGGAGTATGTTACATATAAAGCATTCATATTTTTGTAATTTTTACTTCAGCATGCACGCCTACCTGTGCACGAAACCGAAATAACCAAAGATATTTCTTCAGGTGGCAGGGAGAACAACCTCAGGGTAAAACCTCTTTACTAGGGTACAGCTGTTGGCATGAAGCAGTAGGTTTCAAGATTTGTCTTTGTGAAATGTACTGCCATTTGTAAATAATTGGAATTATCTGTAGAAACAATCCCCTCTATGGTAAGCGCATGGGGATTGTTTTCAGTGAAAATCATTGTAAATAACTGAAATTATCTGTACAAACAATCCCCTATAATAGTATGTGCATGGGGATTGTTTTCAGTCAAAATCATTGAAAATAATTGAAATAATCTGTAGAAACAATCCTCTATATGCTATGTACATGGGGATTGTTTTCAGTCAAAATCATTGCAAATAACTGAAATTATCTGCAGAAACAATCCTCTATATGGTATGTGCATGGGGATTGTTTTCAGTCAAAATCATTGAAAATAATTGAAATCATCTGTAGAAACAATCTCCTAAATGGTATGTGCATGGGGATTGTTTTCAGTGGAAATCATTGTAAATAACTGAAATTATCTGTACAAACAATCCCCTATAATGGTATGTGCATGGGATTCTTTTCAGTCAAAATCATTGAAAAGAATTGAAATTATCTGTAGAAACAATACTCTATATGCTATGTACATGGGGATTGTTTTCAGTCAAAATCATGGTAAATAATGGAAATTATCTGTAGAAAAAATTGCCTGTATGGTATGTGCATGAGGATTGTTTTCAGTCAAAATTATTGAAAATAATTGAAATCATCTGTAGAAACAATCCTCTATATGCTATGTGCATGGGGATTGTTTTCAGTCAAAATCATTGCAAATAACTGAAATTATCTGTAGAAACACTCCCCTGTCTGGTATGTGCATGAGGATTGTTTTCAGTGGAAATCATTGTATGATTTCCTGGAGTGCTAAAAATAAGGCAGATTTCACAGAGCACAGCTTTCCTCTTTGCCTTTTCCTTTGAAAACAGCTGTTCACCACATAACCCTGGTAGCTGCTAGCACTTTGAAGGCTCACAAAGACAAATCCATCCTTCAGTGCCTCTGCAGACAAACTGCAATAAGCCCTTCTCTCAGCACCCATCAGGCACAACTGGCTCCACGCATGCACAGGGATGAAGCATCACCTGGAAGTTGTCCTACACAGCATTCATTGTACCATTCCAATCAGGAATAGGAAACAAAACAGATCACGTTTTTGGGAAGCACCTGATGCAGATAGGTTTGCCTTCATGACCCAGGACAAAAACCATGAATGAATTTCTGCATTTTGTTATTCATTACATAAAAGGCCACAACACCTTAATGGGAACAATACATTTTTTTCTCTACTTCCTCCTTCTCTCCCTTCCAAAACAGCTTGTGCAACACCAAGGGAGCAGAGGAAAGGGAGCAGATGGTGAGAGATGCACCCTTTAGCAGAGCAGCCCAAAAGTCTCAATTCAAACCCTCCAGAGAAGGGCAGGTGCTGCAGCAGCTGCTGCTGATCACAGGAACGTTTCCAGGCAGGCTGAAAGAACCCAAGGATCCCTGCACAAAATGTTTCTGCTCTACCTGCAGCTCAGCAAGGCTGACAGGTGTTTAATGCCTTTTTCTCCACCCTTAACACTCTGTTAATAACTGCCTGACTGAAGTAAAATAAAAACTCCTTGCAGTACTTATAAATATAGGTACTTTGTGCAAGATGCAAGAGAAAATTCTTATTTTAGGAGAATGCATACACATTTAAATACCTTAAACACATTTAAGACAATGTGGCTGTCCTTCCCAGACAGAACTTTTCCAGATTTCTCTGCAATTCTTTCCAGTCTCAAGGTTTCAAGGACTCCTGTTCATAGAGGAAAATTTAGAGCATTTCCATTCAAATAAAGCTCAGCATTAGCATATGCAGTCTACAGCCTGAAAATGAGGTTGCCAGGGGATTACAGTGTGCTGTTCCAAGAGAAAAATAAAACAGTAAATCCACATGCTAGAAGTTGCTAACTAGAATCAGCTGTAACCATAAAGAACTAGTCATAAAAATGGCTTTTCTTAATGAGAAAATAAGAAAAATAAGAATTTTTCTTATGTTTTAACAGCAGGTATTACTAACTCAAGAACACAGGTATTACTTTTAAAAGGCAGGAAGCATAATACTTTTATAAAATTCTGTTGACAAGTTCCCCATGGGACATTTATTTTGATGCTGGGTGCACCAGTGCCTTTCTCAGTCAAATTTTTCTGCTCATTTTATTTTCCATTCTTGCAGCTGGATGTGCACTGGACCTCCAGAACCACAAGAAATCCCAAAGGAGGAATTTCTGTGAATGAATGCTTCTCCCACAGTTCACTCAAGAGCACTGCATCCATTCATCAATGAAAAGCTGAAACTTTCAATACAGAATAAAACTATAATCCCCTCCATCCCTCCACTGGATTAACACCAGTCTTCAAAAAAAAAAAAAAAAAAGGTTGGAACAAAAAGATTGAAAACAACTGCCATATGATGGAATGAAGGGATTATTATATTTACAGTCATAAAAATGTTTCCCTTTTTTTAAAAATTAGTCTCTTAACATGGGACATGACCATTGTTCCTCTGAATATGTCTGGGAGTCATTCTTAAAGTATCCTAGCACAAAGAACCTACCAAAAGAGGGTGAAACCTCAGTCAATCCTAAACTAATCTAATTTTTTGCAGATATTCTCTCAGTTTAATTACAGAATGAGTCATGTTTAACTATCCTTCTAGGTTACAAATGAAGAGTTCCTCAAATTTTATTCTGTGTATATAAATAACACATGTGACAATTTAAAACACTTACAAATATTTTTTTCCAATATAAATCTGCTGATAACACACATAGTTCCAAAATGAGAACAATGTTTGTTTGGATTTCTGAGACAAAGGAGATATGTTATTACTATGTAATGTGTTTTTCTTTTCAGAATAGAAACACAAATCAGATTATTTTAGATAATACTACAAGAAGAACTTGTCTCAGTGCATTAAAAGCAGGAATGAAATAATCTAAAAGAATTATTTGAAACTATTTGATATGAAAAAACTGTAGTTAGTGGATTTCAGTTTGCAGCCTTTCTTTCCAGGGGTCTATGGACTATTTAAAGAGGGGATCCACAAAATATTAGTTATGAAAAACAGTGTAGGGTAAGGACAAAATATTTGGGTTTATTTGCATTAAGATCTGGCAAAGGAAGAAACACTTGAACACTGTTGCCTTCCTTCAGAGGAAACAACAATTTTTCATAAATGGGCTTAAGAAATTACTAAAAAAGAAACAAAAAATTTAAAATGCAGTTTCCCTCCTCTCTAAAGAAAACCAAGGGTTTACATCATAGCCAGGAGATTATGAATTGTATGGAGACTGATACTGGGAGGCAGAATCCTTAATTTCTTTAAGAAGTGTTTAAGAAAATTAAACCCAGGCCTTTTTGCACTGGTTGAAGGTGATGCTTTCCTCTATGAAACAGGGAAGTCACTAAAATAAAATGATTGTCAAGTTCCAACCCAATGGTCTAGGCAGAGAAAGGGGAGGAAAAATGCTGCCTATATTTGTGAATGGAGCTATAACTTGTCTACCTGTGATATTTTAAACTTTGATACTTGTAGATATAAATAAATTAATCTACTCCCACAATTTACATTACCAAATACACATACCTATTGTTTAGACACAAAAGTGAAATCTATCACTTATGAGCTTTAGAGTCATAGGCTGAGCTGAACTTACAGTTACATTCCTCTCACACAAGTGATGCCTCCAGTTTCAGCTTTTCTATTTTTCACATTCTGTGCTGCTTTAGTGGTGGGTCTGAGCTCCATATTCAGGGATGGTGAGCTCTGTGCCCAGAGCAGGGAGACAAAACAATTCCTGCTCCAGCTGGGCACCAAGGACAAATGATCCCAATCTCAGCCCAGGAGCACAAACCCCGTGGGCTGCAGAGAGAAAAACAAGCAGGGTGGGAGTGCCTGGGCTAAAGCTGGAATGGGACAATGAACTGCAAGGTGCAAATGGAGCAGAACTGATCCCAGGGAGAGAGCCCGGGAGCGCTCCTGCATTTTGGGGCCATTTTGGTTCATCTTGGGTGCAGCCCTGGCTGGGCTCTGGTGCTGCCCAAGGTGGATCCATGGAGGAGATGCTTTGAATCAATCCCTGCTTGATTCTGCAGCTCTGTCCAGCCTCTGCTCTAGTGCAGCCTGCACAAGGCATCACAAATACAAATATTCTGATAGGAAACACCGTGCTAGGTGGGTCAGTTCTCATCCTGCAGCAGAGTGCAGGTGACAACTTACTGCCCATTCTTTTACTTTCTCCATAAACAGCCCCACATTTTCTGCAATCGAGCACAACTCCCTGAGCTACAGTGACTGTTTACCTGAATAGGTCCATGGGAAATATCATACAATAACCAGAGCATGTTTCCTGGCAGAGTCAAGATTAATGAGTTACAATTTTAGAAGCAGTACTACTCATTTGGGCCTTTTGGCTCTCATTTTTTAATGAGGTAACCTTCTATCTTTGCACCTTCATTTCCATCCTATGAATTAATCATCAAGTGTTATCCATACAAAGGCTCTCAATGTTTTCCTAGTTTAGATATGATTTCAAGGCTCATTATTACATTCAGTCACCAAGAAATCACTTCTGCATCACAGCTGTATTCCACCTACAAAAGCAAGACTTCTGTTGAAGACAACTGCTGAAGTGTAGGTATTCCATGGCAAGAAACATGAATTGTGTTGATCTGTTCATAAGGCAAAAAATAACGAGAGGTTGAGCATTTTAATAACCTGCTAATGTCACCAACTGGGTAAATTGTGACAGGAAATGCATCTTGGTCTTGTGTTACTGGCATTAGGCTGCATTTTCCCTGCAGTGCTCTGGTAACCCTCTGCAGTTTGTGCAGTGTTCTGGTGACATGCTGTTCCTACAGGTGCTGAGTGGGAAGGTTACAGTGGGGGGTGTGATGGATCACTCTCTGGGGAAGCACAGAGATCTGTGTGTCTGTCTGACAGCCCTGGAGTCTTATGATCACCTCAGGAAGCAACTGTGCCCTTCAGTCTTGGTGCTGCTGTTTATTCAAGGCACAAGTGGCTACCAAGATTTCCATGGCTATCTCAGTGACTGGCCCTCAGCAGCTCTTCCAAATGCAGCAAACACTGTTTTCCAGCAGTTTTTGTTAAAATAGCACCGGTGTTCACTGGAAAGTCCTTTTATTCTGCAGTTAGTGAATCTTCATCAGAAAGTTGTAGGAAAATTAAAACCAGGCACATTCCTGTTTCACAGTTAGATGCCTAACACAAACTGAAAGGAAACTCTGAAAACAAATTAAATGAGAAAGGATTTTTAAGGATTATAATTTTTTGCCTAGATGGTTATTCAAATCAGGCTCCTTTGCCTAATGATTACATTTTAATTTTTGTACTTAGGCTCTCACATGCACATATGATGAGTAGAAAACCTACCACGACAATTTATTGCCTGCAGTTTCAAATTATTTGTCAGAAAAGATGAGTGTCAAACTCAATGCACTGGTTTGTTCCTGCTCTGTTCTCATAAGATAAAACCAAGATAAAACATGCTCTATGGACCTTTTCAAGCACCAAGTAAGCACACTATTCATCAACTCACCTACAACCATGTTTTAGAGGGTTTTAGGATGATAAAGGAAGGTTTTAGGATGATAAATGCCCTAATGAGGGGATGATTTTTGAAATGGCAGATCAATTTTTGCATACACAAAAGTTTCCAGCAGCCATAAGGGCCATGCTGGCTGTGACACATGAGAGAGGCAGTGATGGTGGAGGGACAGGGAGAAGCACAAACCTCCATGTGGGTGGTTTACACCACAGCATCAGGGAGTGGCCGGAAGCAACATCTGATTGTAACATCACATGATCGTGTCATTAAATCATGGGTAAATATTTACTGTCTTCTTCCTGCCAATTGCATTTATGCTTGATGAGGCAGGAGAGAGCAGCTTCCACACAACCCAAACTTTACTCATTGAATCTACTTCTTTACTGAGCAGCTTAGAAAACAACACAGGAAAAATGCGGTTTAATAAGACAAAACTGATGCAGACTGATAGATATCTTTAGCTGCATTTGACACTGAACCCGGAGAAGAAGTTTTTTTATTTATATTCTTTATAGTTTTATATTCTTTATATTTACTTTATATTATTTATATTATTTTATATTCTTTATTTTCATTTTTTTTATTTATCTTCATATTTTTATATTATTCTTTGTATTTTATATATCTGCATTTGGCACTGAGCCTGGAGAAGAAGTTGAATTTTTTTATATTCTTTACATTTACTTTATATAATTTATATTATTTTATATTCTTTATTTTCATTTTTTTTAATTTATCTTCATATTTTTATATTATTCTTTCTATTTTATATATCTGCATTTGGCACTGAACCTGGAGAAGAAGTCAAATTTTTTTTATATTCTGTGTATTTTTATATTCTTTATATTTACTTTATATTATTTATATTACTTATATATATAAGTATATATATTACTTATATATATGAGTATATATATACTTATTATTTACATTATTTTTATATTTTTATTTTCATGTTATTTTATATTCTTTATTTTCATATTTTTATCTTTATATTCTATATTATTTTTATATTATATTTTTTTAATATTCTGGTTTGGCTTTCCCTTGTACAGCAATGCTCAATTCCCATGTTTGCAGATCAATATAAAGCATTTGAAAGTGCTTCGATGAAAGACTTCATATAAATGTTATTTAACAGCTCTTGAATTGTTGCTTACTTAGTATTCACAAGTCATAAAATAAAGACAGCTGCTGTCAGTTCCACTTAATCTGATAGGAAAAAAAAATCTTCATATAAGGAGAAAAAACCTCAGGAAAAGCATTAAGAAAAATACTGGTTTCTAAAACTGAGCCTTGCATCTTTTATTTCAAAACTTATGGATGGAAATATTATCTGACTTCAATAACTGATAATTACTGAAGACGGATCATTTGTGAAAGATTCCTCTTGAGTAATTTCTATTATCATAAAAAGTATTGTTATTATTCCTACTGACTTTTCAGAAGTATCTGCAAAGACATCAAGGAGTGATCTGGTAGTGGAATAAAAATGGCTACAGCCAATATTTGGAATCTTTTTTGTTTTAGGAAAGATTGATGAGAAAAATCAATGCACTCTGTGTGATTGGACCAAAAAGCACTGTCCATGCAACACAACTGATCAAAAAATTACAGTCAGAAACAAAGACCTAAAGATGAGATTAAGATGAGGTTAAATATTTGTGTATCAGCATCATAGTGATGTGGCATCATACAGACTTAGGCATCAGAAATATTCCTTGTCTTGGTACTGACTACCTTTGTCAGCACTGCCATAGACACAGGAGGATTTCACACTCTGATTTTTCTTTCAGCCCAGAATGAACACATGTACATAGAACTCACACATGTGGGCAGAGGAGAGAGGAAATATTTCAATCTTAAGGTAGTTTCTCTTACCACACTGTCTTTTTCCTGTTGAAGGTAGCAAAGCTAACACATTGTGAGGCTCAGAGAGACAGGCTTCTGCTTTACATTCATAAATTCTTTCTTCTTAAGCAACTGCAAGCAGCACAAATTAATATAATTTAGTCTTCATTAACACAGAGTAATAGGATATGTTGTACACAAATTATGATCGAAAAACTAAATGAGCATCGAGAGGTTTGGCATCTCCATGTCAGACAGATTTCTGCCTAGCATCTGGCATTCTGAGGTTTGAAGGATAAACCCCAATACTCTGTGGGCTCTTATTGCAGAATGGAGTGGTGAAGCATTTTGAGACAGCATTGTATTTGCCCATTTGGCTTTTGTGGGTTCTTGGGGGTTTTTTCTACTTCTGTTGGGGTTGGGATTGGAGGTATTTGAGATGATAGTTCACGTTTAGACTTAAGTGTTTATTGTTTTTATTAATGTTATGGCTTTCCAGCCGTGAGTTCTGTAGTCTTTCATTAGCAGGACACAAAATGGCTAACTATCTCCTGTTAGAAGGTCTCTAAAGGCTAAGCCATCCAATTAAGAAATGATATTTAAATTATTTTCTCTTTTAGCTCAATAACTGATCACTCAAAAGTCCACTATGCAGACTTCTCTGTTTAATTACAAAATACTACCCAAACCCATGAAGAAGAAGGAAGAAGAAGGTAAAGAAGGATAACCTGTCTCGGCCCTATAACCTCCTTCCTTCTTCACATTTATTTCTATATTCTAAAACCCCAAACTCCAAGTTTTTCACCCTGTGATATTACACACTTCTGACCAACTCCACACCCATAATCCCAGTGCAATTTATCAATTTTGGAAGCCAGTTTCTCAGCCTCAGGTTAAATGCAGTATTTTCTTAAGAGTTAGTGCTTATTAGTACAGAAAGTCTAAAATTCTCAGTATCCCAGGTGCCAACAGTTTTCACTCTTCCTCAGCAGCTGAGTGCCTGTGGTGATGTCTAAAAGGCAGCCTCTACAGCAGCAGAGCCTGCAAGTCACATCCCAAGCCATGGAAAGACAAGTTACTTATCAAAACTCCTTTTCTCCCTGATTTCTGCTGCCCATGAAAGAAAGGAACCCAAGCAACAGACCAGAAAGACCAAAATGATGGGGGAGCTCAGACTGCAGGCAAACCACAGAGTTTGTGTGGTGCCTGAGGGATGCTGAGGGGACAAACAACTACCTTGGAAGCACTACTTAACGATTTCCCACACACCTCACTTGGGTCCCCTTTGCTAGAACGACTGTGAGCTTGCCATTAAGTGAACATCCCCCTAAATGAAATGTGAGTTAGAGCAGGAGGATGTGCTCCAGTCATTTCTGGAATTCACAGAAATTCTGGAATTCCCTGCTCTGCCCCTGGAGCTGAGCTGACCCAGCAAGGGCACCCAGTGAGGGGCATTTGCTGAGTGCTGTGAATGCAGAGGAGCCCAGGAAAGGGGGCAGAGGAGCATCCCTCCCCTCTCCCTGCCCTCCTCAGGCTACAGGGAGGAGTGAGTGGTTCAGTGGTTTTTTCCTGGTCTTGCTCTGCAGTTATCACTACATAAGGCAATGCAGTGGCTCAGGGCATTCATTTCCCTGAACTCAAAGTCAACTGCTCACTCTGACTTCTGCCTCCACCTGATGAATTACTTGTCTGCAGTGCCTGACCTATAAATAAACACAGCATCTGTTGGAATGCAGGTCTGAGAGCCTGGCTCAATAAATCACTCTCCAGAAAATCCCAAAGCTACAAAAACTCTTTCCACTGCTTCTGTCCTTTCCCCTCCTCTGCCGTCCCATCCAGGGGGAAAAATTTCTGTGTTCTTGCTTTTTCTTTTCCTGTCCTTTACTCTGCCATGCATAGATCTATCTTTTCTCCCATCCAGAGGGAATAATTTCTGTGGTTTTGCTTTCCCCTTTTCAATTTCTCAAAGGCATACCTTCAAGAATAAATAGGAAGACAATAGCCAGAGCAGCTGCAATCTTTTATATGTGGTGAGAGCCTTCTAATGCAGTGGGAGGCAGAGCATGGCTCTCTCTAATACATGGCAACTGCCCATTTCCTCAAGGACAGTACTGAAGCCAGCATTAATGGGAAATGCCCCTTTACCTGTAGCAAAACACATAATTTTGTTTGGCTGAGGTGGTTAAAAGTAACAGATTTGGAGTTGGCATTTTACCCCTGAAAGATGATGCAACTGCTATGAAAACAGACGTATTCTTTCCTGTTAAGTTTGTAAAATTATCAAATGTAAAAAAAAAAAAAAAAAAAAAAACCCAAACAACTCATTGCAGAATAATGAAAGACAGAGGAACAAAATTATTACTTCTAAAAATATCTGTAGATGAAAGCAGTATTACATTTCTTCAAGAATAAATAGGAAGATCCTCATAATTCAAGAAGAAAATTGTTGAGTTTCCACAGGGGTTGAAGTTGGTCTCTTACAAGTTCATTTTCTCCTCAGTAAGATATGAGACTTAATCAGAATAAATGTCTGTGTTTACAGAGGAAAGAGCTGAAATCAGAATGGGCTTGAACTCAGATGTTCACTTTCACCAGGCCGTGCAGCATCATCTTTTGGCAGAAATACTTCTGGTTTAAGTTCATCATTCAAGTGACAGGTCTACCACAAACAGCAAAAGAAGTTTTATGAAATAATATTGTTTTATCTTGAAAAGAAAAAAAAAAAAATTGATCACCCCAAAAATTAGCATCAGGATTATGTATAGTTTTGGTGTTAAGCTGAAAATTTCATGGGGACACCTCCCATGCAGATGCAAATATCAGATGGGAGTTTTTATAATCTATCACAAATCAGAGCAGAGGCTTTGGTAAGAAATTACTTCAGGTAAAGATTCAGGGGGAAAGGAAGTCCTGCAGCTGCCCAAGACTTCTGGCCTTGGTGCTGTGTTGGACAAGTGCAGCCTAGCTACTCAGGCAGCATAAATTCATTCCTTCTCTTTCTTTGTGAAAAACAGAAAATATGACACTGAAAATCTTTTGGGCAATAACTGCTGCAATTCCATCTCCCCTTGTACACAAAAAAACCTTTTGCTTTCAAAAGCTCATTTTAAAATATTTTTCCCCAATAATTTTTTTCTCTTATTTTCAATAATATGCTCAGAATGTAGATTAAAATACTAAAAAATGTTTTAAAATTATAATATTATCCAGGTTTCAAAGTGTAATTCAAGAACTCATTGCCTTATTAGGAATTTTCAAGTGCATGTGCATTTTTCACTCTTTACTGAAGAACTTCATATGCAACTTTGAAACACATTCCACAGACCCATTGCAACTATTAAACCTTTGAAATAGATTCCATAGACCCATTCCAACCCTAAAACTTCAGAATAGCTAATGAGGGAAGAATTATTTATAGCTTAGCCTTTGGCAGAAGGAATTCTAAACAATTTCTGAATCAAGCTCTATAACTTCAGAAGGAAAAAATAAAAAAAGAAAAAAGAAAGAAACCTCTGAAGCCAAAGGGATAAAAGAGAAAAGTGAGGTACTTTTTTCTATGAAAGTATTGGCATTTATGCTCCGGTTGGGTTTGTAATTTTAACAGCAGCTCTGGTACTTTACACTGAAGGCCTTTGATGCACTTTGCCAGCCATAATGAATGCATCTTAATATTTCTCTAAAGCAGCAAGGTGGTGTCCTCAAACTAAGCACGAGAAAATGACACAAATACACAGAAAGGATTTCTGACCCATTTTGGAATGCATTGAGCCACTGAATCAGACAGTGTGCAAATTTCAGATCAGCTAAAAGCAAGTAGTCAGGCCAGCTCAGGGAGCATGATGAGAACACAGAGAAAGAGCTCCCCAGGAAGCTGGGAAGCTTTTCTATTCTAGTCTGCACTGCCAAAATGAAAGGAGCTACTGCCCCATTTAGGAACAGAATTCCACATCTTCACCCTCTTGAAAAATACCTTTTATGCATATATGTATTTTATATATCTAGATATAAAATACTGTCTATATATAAAATATTATTATAATAATATTATAAAAAATAAAATATTACCTACTGCAAATCAATGAGGTCCATGGAAAACTGAGGAGAAAGGAAAAAAAATGTTATTCTCATCATGCTCATATGGCAGAATATAGGACTATGAGGTAGGAAATAGGATGCAAAAGAGACAATGCTATTTTTTGCATTTATTTCCCTTTATTGCATGCATTATAGTCATTATTTGTCATACCACTGTGTAGTGTGACAAAGAGGTTCACGGGAAAGCATATCCAGCTAAACTCTCCTTCCTTTCTGCCAGCTGAATGACAAAAATGTTCTGCCCCCAGTACTTTAAGAATTGGAGAGATGCTGTTAATTAACCTGTTCCAGGCGCAGAAAATTCTCTGTGGATGGGAGTTAGTGATTTTTTTCTAACTGCTAATGATTTAATTGAGAGATGAACAGGAATTACATATGGTAAAATTCAGTTTCTGACAGAATTTTCAGTCAATACTCAGTCATTTTCTCCCTTGTGTTGCAAAAAGGCAGTGTGTTTATCACTGTGAAGATTACAACAGGTTAGGGAGTAATCCCTGCTGGACAGCCTGGGTCTAAAATAGCAAAGCATATTTTTATTTCATGCTACTTATGCTGGACTGATTTAGCCCATTCATGGCTTAAGCACTGTGTTTAATCCTCAGAACTCTCAAAACAAACAGTCCATAATACTCACATGAAATGCTGGGTTTTTTTCAAGTGCAACTGAAGAGATTATTCCAACCCTCGCCCGAGCCCCAGAATGCACTGCCCAGGTCAGACAATACGCCAAGATCAGACTCTGGAAACATCAAGGTGATCAAAATCTGCCTCTGGTGATGAGATGAAATGGATCTTCAATTTGTCCTGTTTCTGGGGTTCTGATCAGGACTAAAGGACTTTCTGTCAATTAAAAAAAAAAAAAAAATAGAACATATTAGGCTTTATTTAAACACATCTGGGGCACTGCCTCTATCTCCCCCTTTTTCTGTTTATCCAAGAGGGATTTCAGAGTGATATGTTCTCTCAATGATCCCTTGACTTGTGGAAGAGGATGGAATGCCAAAGGTGTGATGAACACCCCAATCCATTAAAAATGTGGCTGCTTTCTTTCCTGTGTAGGCTGCACTATTATATTTGTGGGGTGTCCTGTGACAAGGAGGAATGATGAATGTGACTCCATGTTCTCAGAAGGCTAATTCATTATTTTATGATACTATATTTTATTAAGCTATCCTAAAGAATACAGAAAGGACACAGACAGAAGGCTAAAAAGATAGTAATGAAAACTTGTGACTCTTTCCAGAGCCCTGACACAGCTTGGCCCTGATTGGTCATTAAATCAAAACAATTGACATGAAACAACCACCTGTGGGTAAACAATCTCCAGCACATTTTCAAAGAAGCAAAACACAAGAGAAGCAAATGAGATAATTATTGTTTTCCTTTTTCTCTAAGGCTTCTCAGTTTCCCAGGAGAAACATCCTGGGTGAAGGGATTTTTCAGAAAATATCAACGTGACACTGGACCATTGTCTGGTTTTATTCCTTGAGGCACACCCAGTGAAGCAAATGCTTGCAAAAGGTGATGACAAACATGCCTGGATCTTTGTCTGAAAACATCAAGGTGTAATTCCAAGAGGACCATCCTGCACGTTCTTACAAGGAAAGGAATAAGACAGTATCAAAAGGGACAAATCCATGTAAAACTGAAAATCTGGAGCCAGCTCTCTGAACCATGGATATTTCTGTGCAGGAGGACCCAACATGGAGCAGCCAGTGGGTGTGGAGAGGAAGCACTACTCAAGGACTACCCTGCCTGGACAAAATTAGGAATTGCAGGGAATTTAGGGGTGATTTCATGCCAGTAGGACCTGTTTACTTCACACATTCAAAATCTGGAGCTAAATTCATGCCTCATAGGCAGCAATTCATTCTATAATTTCATCAATGGAGAGCATTTGATGTAAGCACATGAAGTTGGCTTCAGCTGGCAGCCACATCAGCCACTTGGCAAACAAGGATTTAGGGAAGAAGTTGCCATTTTTTTCCTAGAAGTCTGCCCATGTTCCATCAAACCTTGGCTGCACGACAGCCAGATACAATGAACCAGCTGGTGAGAGCCCAGAACTGCTTGTTCTGGGCTTCAAAACCTACCTGGGATGCTGGGAAAAACATTGAGAGTCACATTCTTATAAAAATATTGAGAGTCACATTCTTATAACCAGCGCTGCACAGAGAGTGGTATCAGCACTCACTTGGGCATCAAACCCTACAGATCTAGTCACACCTCTGACCTGCACAACGCAGCTATAACCCAAAAGGAATGGTACTAGAAGGTGAGCAAGATTTCCAGGGTTTCAGCTGTAAAGTCAAGCTCAGAGTTGGTGATGTGTGATATCAAAACATCTGAAAAGCCCTTCAGGGCACAGTAATTTTACACACAAGAATCAGAATTATTAAAAAATAGCTCATCAATCACACTAAAATATTCAGTCTCATCTGACTTTTTTTCTATTTATGACCTTCCATTACATCTTACAGTTTATTTGCATGGGACAAACTTTCTGTGTTGGACAGCAGCACTAATGGTGGCTGCACATTAGGGTCAAAGATCAAAATAGTCCTGCTGAAAGGAAAAGTGAGAAATTACTAAGGTAGATGTTGAAATATTTACTTCCTTTCATGTGATTTATTTCTGCGTTAATGTTCCTGTACCATGTCCTGGCTCAATGCTTGGGCCACAACTCCCACCATAAGTGCAAATATGGTCTACTAGTACAAATTCACTGGAAAACCTGAAAGCTGCATGGATTTTCCACCCTTACAGACAAAATTACATTACTAATAAAATTCATTTCTTAATCATAATGCCTCAGCACTCATATAAAGAGCAGAGTTTCTTTATATTCTTCTCAATTTTCTCTCCAAATTCATTTGCCCTCTTTATGTTCATCTCTACATTCCTTCATTTGTATTACTGGAAAAGCAGTGACCAAATTCACCATCAGAACTTATTTCCCTCATGAACTTTCATATGGCTCCCTATTTGAGCTCAAGCTCAGGGGAATATGTTTTCAAAGAATATATGTTGAACATAGAGAAAAGTAAAAATCCTTCCATTAATTAAGAGACTCCACTTTTCCTTGAAGTTTAGGCTGGTTCCAAGCCCCTCCTAACCAAGTCCAAACCACATCATTACAGCCTACAAGACCCATCATTTTATGTTGTTGAAAGTTGACTCCACCTTGGTTAGGAGGGGCTTGGAACCAGCCTAAACTTCAAGGAAAAGTGAAGTCTCTTAATTAATGGAAGGATTTTCACTTTTCTGTATGTTCAACATATAGTCTTTGAAAATGTGTTCCCCTGAGATGGAGTTCAAATCATCATAGTTCTATGTTTTGTTAACCTATTCCAGACTATTTTTATCCCATTCTTTGGCTCTAAACTAAATGTGGGAAATGCTCATCAGGTGTTTGGGTTCCACTTCCATTGTTACTTCTCTCTTCTTGCTACTTCCTTAATGCAAGTGCCAGCAGCAAATTGCGATAACATAAGTAAAAGTGAGAAATGTGCTCTGTCCATTTAAACAGTGATTAAAGCACACAGTATTTATGCCAGAATTTAATCTATAGCTCAAGAAATCAGCATTTACTTGATGCAAGCCCAAAGAATGGTTTGTAGTTAATATTCTGAATTATCCTTCACCAATAGGTGGTCAATGGTGATTTCTCAGAGTTTCCAAGCCACACAGCACTCCTCTGCTAGAGGACTCTCAGAATTACAACTCAGCCTCAGCACCTCCTCCCTGCATAAACCCTCTCAAATTTCCAATGCTATAACAATTACAGCAACAATAACAACTCCACCTGCATGATCACAGCTCCTCCTGAGACTCTGGTATCAGGTACACCTTTTGTAACCTGGCTGATAATGCACAATTTAACAGCCTTGCATTACAAAATACCTCACATCACCTGCACTGCCTGGAAACCCGAGTTTCCAATTCCTTTCCTTACAGAATTACAAGTGCAGAACAAAGGAGAACTAGAGGTGAGTTCACACTCAAGGATGGCCAGCACAGAGCAATATATTAATTTACTACTGACACCACCTGGTTTACTCATCGTGTGTTCCCAGATTTAAAGACAACTTATGCTGTATATCACCCGCATTTATGGCAGAAACAAAGTCAAATCTTTTCATTCAGTTACCACTGGAGATATATATATATATAGCTCCTTATGGTTTAATCGGACATCCTCAAATATTAAAATTTAAGTAATTTACTGTCTTTCCTTAATGCAAGGGCCAATAGCAAACTGTGATAGCATCAGTAAAAGTGAGAGATGTGCTTTGCCCGTTTGTACAGTGGTTAAAGCACAGAGTATTAATGTCAAAATTTAATCTCTAGTTCAGGAAATCAGCATTTACTTGATGCAAGCCCAAAGAATGGTTTGTAGTTAATATGCTGAGAAAGAAACTTGTCAGTGTCCCAAATTACCAAAAAAAAAACCCCATTTAGATCTGTATTTCAGCTACCTAAATACAGCAACAAAAAATAAGGGATATCAGGCCATTGCAGAATATTATCAATGATAGAGGAAAAAACTCCATTTATCTCTGTGGGATCCATCCAGCAGGCACACCAAAACCAGAATTTTCTTATTAAAAGCTTCAGTAGATGAATGAATTAAGTTTTTCATGACTGACATGTTGGAGTTTGTCCAAATCATTGCAGCACACAAGCAAAGTGCAGCCAACATGGTCCATGGCACTTATCTGTACAAAATGCTTTCAGGAAAATCCTCCATCAGAAGTGGTGAGGTGATGAAAGCAGCCAGGGAGGTTAAGCAAACAAAGTTAAGAAGAGGAAAGCAGTTCATGAAACAGGAGATCCCAAGGATTAATTTGGAAATTCCTCTGCAATATCCAGGAAAATAATTTCCCTGTCTCTGTGAAATGGGAAGCAGAGGGGAACAAATGGTGGTATTTTTTTCAAAGTCTGCACATAATTTTAACATTGCACATTTATGTCACTCTACTGATGTCACCAGAGAACACCTCGGGGTCTGAGCTGTGTCTCTCTGTTATTCAGCCAAGCACAAGAAGATGCTTCACTCACATTTTGCTTTTCAGCTTGTTCATGTCACACAGCTCCCAAATACTCTAATCCATGAACTCTCTTACTACTGAAACAGAGGATGTTGACAGCCCCAGAGCCAGTGGGCTCAGTCTGGACACCAGATGGGTGATTCAGAGTCAAAATGCCTCTTTAAATTCTTAATAAACATATAGAAAGCCTTAGTGCTAGGCCCTGAGGGAGCATCAGTGAAAAGAGCAAATACAAACCACAGGAGGATCGAATCGAAACCAGCAAGTTTGCCTAAAAAGAAGGGAAGGAAATGATTGTACATAAAAGGCTGGGGCATGAATAAAGTATTTTTTATTTTAAAACAAACCCAAATGTCTTTTTAATTTAACTAATATTCATTCTAAAAGTATATTTTTGTAACTAATTGTATCAATGTGGAAAAATGCATAGCCTGTACAACCTCTGGAACTGAAATGGTTTGTCTCTTGAAAATGATAAAAACAGGACAAAAGCTTCACCTAAAACCAGCACATAGCAACCACTAGTTGATCGCACAACTGTAGGAGGCTATCCAAGGCACGAAATTTCTCTGAAAAATCCATTTCCCTTAAATGTCTTATTTTAAACAAGCAATTAAACACAGTTTAGGCCCTTATGAGACATAAATAAGTATTTTTAGTCACAGCAATAGAGGCAGAAATAAAACATCTCACACAAAGTGGCACAGATTTGATATCTGATTTTTCTTCTCCCACTTCAATGTTTAGGAAGTACTGTAGTAATGTACTAAGGCCTCAGATTTTTAGATTCTACTGTCAAACCATTTACTTAAGCAGGGGCTAAAGGCATTAATACATAAAAATAAATTGAACTTGTTTAAATATGACCTCAGGAAAGTGTTTCTATAATGAAACTGCTGCAATGAAACTTGCAGCAGTGACTAGTGACCTGCTTTCCTGAGATGGTAACAGAGGTGTCAACTTCAGCCTAGACACTCTAAAATCATTTATCCAGAACAAATCCAATTGTTTCTTTCTGCATAACCCCTCCAAGCTCAGCCTTTCCTCTTGGCTCATATTGCAGAAGTTGAAACCCAGATCACCAAATTTCATATATGCAACCCCTTAGTCTCTCATTGTGACAAATCCTGCACATTTTCAATGAAGTTACACTCATAGAACTAAATTAATCTTCTTGGCTTCACCACCAAAACATTGCTCTCTTTTTCAGCCTGTCACAAATGCCTGATCCAAAGGGTTTTACATTGAATGCAGTTTTTAGTTTATAGCACAGGATAGCCCCTGGTCTGAACATGGGCTCCTGAGTCATTTCCATGTCTCTTGAAGGCAGCTGTCACCATCTATTTATCTTGCAAATTGTCTCTCACTTTCTACTGCCTTCTACATGTGGGATGGATTCACTGCAAATCCTTGTCAAATCAATCTTTTGTCAGCACCTTTCTACTGCTGCCCATCAAGCTTGGGAATTGCCAGCTTTAGGATGGGCCCCTGGGAGCCAGGCTTTGTGCTTCCAGGGGAAATGGGGCTGCTTTGGGACTGTCCCCATCACCTGCTGCCCAAAACAGAATTACTGCTCCGCCTGCATCCACCTGGTTTCACTCTGGAGGGTGAATGCATTTTCATTGTCTTACAGCACTCATTTCAAACCTCAACTTTCAAAATCTCGACTTTCAGCTTTCAAAATCTGAACTTTCAAACCTCGACTTTCAAATTTCAAAATCTTGGCTTTCAGATTTCAAATCTCAGCTTTCAAAATCTCAACTTTCAACTTTCAAAATCTGAACTTTCAAACCTCGACTTTCAAATTTCAAAATCTTGGCTTCCAGATTTCAAACCTCAGCTTTTGGACTTCAAATCTCAACTTTCAACTCCCCCATCTCAACTTTCAACTCCCCCATCTCAACTTTCAACTCCCCCATCTCAACCACTAATTTCCCACAGTAGGTTGCAAAGCACCAAAAGGAAGAATCTCAAGGTTTTCTTGTGCTGTGCATTATAATTAACAATGCAGAATGTTCATCTAAACTAAATACATAATCATGTAATTTATTTTTTATTTTCTTACTATAATAGGTAATTACATCACGCTTCTCCAATCTCCTTAAATACACTGATTTGGATGTGCAAGTCAGAAACATTGCTTTACAAATTGATACTTAGTCATTTGAATGAAAGAGAACAAATAAATAAATAAATAAATAAATATTAATGTATCCTAGCACTCCCTGCACTTTACAGTCATTTCAAAACATCAGGAAAAGGTTCTGGGCTTCATGCCAGCTGAAGCTACTGACATAAAAGCTCATAAAGTGATGCACACACCTTCAGCTTTTGAAGCATTTATTCACTGCTGACAATGGAACTGCAAATAAACCAAACCCCAAACAACAAATTACTCAATTTCCCCCCTGCTTCTCATAATCACACGGGCAATTTTGGAAGTTTGCTTTATGATCACCTTTCAGGTGGAAATTATTCCTGAGTTGTTCCACTGGACAGGCAGAACTTTATTTATCTGTCAAATATTTCCCCAGACAAGAAAAATAACCATTCTGAGCACAGAGTAAATAGCTTCAGCTATTCGAAGGAAAAAGCCCTGCTGTTCTAGGGAGAAGCAAAAATCATCCAAGATTTCCTGGTGATTTTCAGTACGGGTAGGTGGGTATTGTAAAGCTGAGTTACATCTGCACACTTAGCAACATTTCCCCGTGTGTCTCCATTATTTTCTTTTTTTCTGGAGTGGGCACCTTTGTGAGCCTGGGGTGGGAGGTAAAGGGCACGGAGGGCACAGAAGGCACTGAGGAGCATTTACTGGCTGCAGGTTATCCCTCATGCTGCTGGATTTATCACTTCTGCTGCTGCAACAGGACTGTGTCATGGGCAAAGTGTTCAGCTGCGTCTGATGGTGACTGGACTGAATGCACGAGTGTTTGAGTAGCACAGCAAAATGAACAGAACCAACCCTTACTTAACAAAAATAATTGAAAATAAATAAATACAAATAAATGAAAATAAATGCAAAAAAAAGTGGGGAAATGAAAAATGAAATTCATGAAAATAATTGAAAAAAAAGAAAATTGAAAATAAATGAAAATAAATGTAAAAAAGGAAAAAATGGAAAAAGAAAAACGAAAATAGGTGGAAAATAGGCGGAACAATGAGTGGAAAAAAATGAGTGGAAAAAAATGAGTGGAAAAAAATGAGTGGAAAAAATGAGTGGAAAAAATGAGTGGAAAAAAATGAGTGGAAAAAATGTGTGGAAAAAAATGAGTGGAAAAAAATGAGTGACAAAGAAAAAATTACAAAAAAGAGTGACAAAAAGTGAAAAAAAACCTGAAAAAAAGTGAAAAAAAAAAGTGAAAAAAATGAGTGAAAAAAATGAATGAAAAAAATGAGTGAAAAAAATGAGTGAAAAAAATGAGTGAAAAAAATGAGTGAAAAAAATGAGTGAAAAAAATGAGTGAAAAAAATGAGTGAAAAAAATGAGTGAAAAAAATGAGTGAAAAAAATGAGTGAAAAAAATGAGTGAAAAAAATGAGTGAAAAAAATGAGTGAAAAAATGAGTGAAAAAAATGAGTGAAAAAAATGAGTGAAAAAAATGAGTGAAAAAAATGAGTGAAAAAAATGAGTGAAAAAAATGAGTGAAAAAAATGAGTGAAAAAAATGAGTGAAAAAAATGAGTGAAAAAAATGAGTGAAAAAAATGAGTGAAAAAAATGAGTGAAAAAAATGAGTGAAAAAAATGAGTGAAAAAAATGAGTGAAAAAAATGAGTGAAAAAAATGAGTGAAAAAAATGAGTGAAAAAAATGAGTGAAAAAAAAAGTGAAAAAAATAAGTGAAAAAAAAAGAATTGAAATAAAGTACCTATTTCCAAGGCAGATGAATAGAAACCTGCTTTATCACAAAACTTGCAATGTTTTACCACAAAACTTTGGCAAAGTACTTGCAGACTAAAAACTCTGCTTTGAATTCCAGTCAGCCAGACCCTGTAAGAACAGACAGATCATTCCTTGGGCATGGGGCTGAAATTCATTTCACAAACATTCAGGGCTATGTGGTTTAACTCTGCCTCTCTGGGACGTTGCCTCATGCTCACCTGCCGCTATCTCATTTATGGATGATTACTATAAACACAAAACCCAACATTTTCTTGGCTTGAAAGTAAGGAATAATTTCCCAAAACCAACCTGAAATGAAGATTTGTATCAGCTAGACCTCTCCAGGTTATCTGCAACCCCCACAGCTTCTTGCCCTTAACAGTCAAACTCTTTAGAAATTTAAAGTTCAGCACCTCTCTTCCTGGCTTGGGTAGGAACAGAGCTTTTCACCAAAATCCCTCTTAGAGGTGAGAGACAAACCTAAATACTATAGGTAAATACTATATATTTCATATCACTTTAAATACTTTTTAGCATATTTTAAATGCTGCGAAGTATTGGGTGAAATGTTGGGTTAGAGTTAAAAATTGCTAATCAGGACTGAAAGGAGGAGTACACTCCATTTGTCTTCTTCCTTCACCCACAAAAAAAGACAAGATAGTTGTCTAAGTTATTAGAATCTAAGCTATTAGAATCTAAGCTATTAGAATCAGTATACAAAAGAAATAGAATGGCTTATGGATGGCATGTATTATCAGTCTTTTAAAATGGTTTTCAATTTTCTTATACCATTTGACTCTAAAAAAAATGATCCAGTTTTATTTCTAGCCACCAACAACAGTTTCTGTGCTGTCTTGTGGGATTTATTAGTTCTTACTTCAATAAATAAAATGCCCATAATTCTAGAATTCCTATATGCCATCTTTAACAATTTTTAAACTTTTTTTTAGTAAAATATTCCATCTATTTTTAGTCAACAAACTTTAATTCCTGACATGTTTGTTCATTTAATATCTTTCCTTTCCTATTAGCATCACTTACCCTACTTTAAAATATTTTAATTAAATTCTATCCCCATCTGCAAAGTTGCATATAGTACAACAAAGTTCTGCCCTCAAGACATAGATAAAGTGAATAACAGGGAGTCAAAGGAAAGCTTTTTCTTGTGGTTGTCTGAAGATCTGGGCCCAAGGCTTGAGGTGATTTCAGGAAGAGATGGGTGCCTTTGTCAGCTGCTTATGGGAGAGATGCTGCCTGGTGCCACTTCCCCTCCATGACAGAGCATCTCCAGTGCCTTCAGTCTTGGCTGAAATGTGAGAGGAAATCTCCTGCTGCCACCTCAGCTTTGACCCAGTGGCCTCATTCAGAATTCCTGACTCTGAGGTTTACATTTTGCTCTGGAAAAGGGATGCTGATAATAAATGCAAACTGCCTGAACCCCTGAGACTTGCACAATGCAGAGAGTTCCACTCTGGAGACATGTGGGTATCACCAGCTGGTCCAGAGGGATTACTGGCACACACAGGGCTGTCTGCAAGCTTAGTGCCAGAGCTTTGCAAAATGGCTGACTAATTCACACTAATTAAAATACGACACAGATTCACAGAATCTGGGTTAAATTAAATAATTGCTGTCTGAAAGCTCTCCATTAACAGGCATGAGCCAGCAGTGTTGTGGTGATGCCTTGTGCAGGCTGCCCTAGAGCAGGGGCTGGACAGAGCTAAAGGATAAAGCAGGGATTCATTCACAGCATCTCCTCCATGGACCCACCCTGGGCAGCACCAGAGCCCAGCCAGGGGTCCACCCAAGATGAACCAAAATGGCCCCAAAATGCAGGAGCGCTCCCGGGCTCTCTCCCTGGGATCAGTTCTGCTCCATTTGCACCTTGCAGTTCATTGTCCCATTCCAGCTTTAGCCCAGGCACTCCCACCCTGCTTGTTTTCCTCTCTGCAGCCCACGGTGTTTGTGCCCTTGGGCTGGGATTGGGATCATTTGTCCTTGGTGCCCAGCTGGAGCAGGAATTGTTTTGTCTCCCTGCTCTGTGCATAGAGCTCACCATCCCTGAATGTGAAGCTCAGACCCATACACTAAAGCAGCATAGAATGTGATAAATATAAAAGCCAAAACATGTGGCATCAGTGATTTCTGATATGGGTGCCCCTGTCAGGAGCAGAAGCCATGGAGGGGTCTGGTCTGAGCTTTGGACAGAACTTTTGGCCAGGTTTGGCATGACAGATAAATCCATGATTAAACCCTGGAGCTGGAAACAGAGATCCTGCTGGGGAACCACTGCCTATCCCAGAGATCAAAAACTGATCAAAATCATCTTCTCCCAGCCCTTGCTCACTGCTCCTACTGAGCTCTAAATTCAGCAAAAGCTTTGCTGTTTCTCAGAAACAAAATCCTCCCAGTATGATAAAATGATAAGTCATCTAGGTACTGAGTTATTTTAAGAATAACTCTGATTTCAGCTAGCACAGCAACAAATAGTCCTGTCCTTATTAATTTTGATTGCAATTCCTAAAGGTCACTTATCTTCACTGCTAAGCTACGCACTATATAAGTATCTTTGCTCCTAGAAACACATATCCAGGGAAAAATCATCATCATTCTCTCACCTAAATTTCACGATCACTAAATTGCCAAAGTTCCTGTTCACAAATATGTATTTCAGGTAAAATTAATTCTATCCATAGGTAAAATGGATTATAAACAAAAAGTTGAACAAGACACCTTGTTAATACCATGATGTATTTTCTGTAAAAAAACACTTTGCAATTAAATATCCTTATTTCCTTGAAACTTTCTTTTCTAAAAGGTATAGAGAAAAATTATAGTCATTAGGGCTGCATGCCTTGGTCCCACTCTGTCCTGTCAGAAAACATTCATGTTGGGCCGTTTCCCTTGGATTCCAAAGGCTGAGAACTCCTTGAGTGCACCATGAGAAATGCACTCCCCACATCCTTAAGAGAGGCCTTACTTTGATAACTCAACTGATTCAACACAAATAGATGTATAAACACTTTCTAAGCACTCCCTGGTCTCAGAAAAGTGTTTCATTTTATTAACTGGACCATTGGTCTTGAAAAAATACATTGTACAGTGTCCAGGCAGCAAAAAGTTTGGGAATTCTGAATAATAGCTCTGAGAATTGGTTAACTCCTTGTGTGTCCTTGTGTCCTAGAGCTGACCTTGGGCTGGTTCACTGAGAAATACAGCTCAGCTGTTGGAGCTTGCATCAATTCTGCAATATTTCTGTCCAATTTATAACTGTTTATCCTGCAATCAAATTCTAACAATTATGGACACTTGGGAAAAGGCACACATCACTTACAAACACAAAAGAAATTGTGCTTTCATTTTTTCGTTCTTGACTAAATTTCTTCTACTCGGCATTTTTGTATATGCTTCTCTTACTGCTACAGAGCTTACTGAATTTTTAAATGAGCATTGCGCTGAATGTTTAAATTACATTTTACTGAATTTGTACATTATACTGAATTTGTAAATGAGCATTGTGGTTTATCCTCAGCCAGCAACAAAGTACCATGCAGCCCCTTGCACACAGCTGCTCCTCCCTTCAGTGGGATGGGGAGAGGAATCTCAAGTTATGGGGATTTTTGACGGAATTTTGAATGAGTTAGAGATGGGATTTTTGATGTGTCTCATTGTTTTTATTTTTTACGTATATAGGAAGAGTGAGTTTGGTTTCTCTTTTTGTTGTATGGTTTAGAAGGTTATAAGACTTTTAGTTCCAAAACCTGTTAAGGATTTATTGATTACTAAAACATTGTTAATAAGGATATTTGTGGCTTTGATTCAATCTTTAAATATTTTGTTTTATGGATTTGTACTACAGTGTAAGTTTTCTTAGTTAATCATGTGCTGATAGATAAACTTACTGTACTGTATTCTAAACTTCTTGTTTACCTTTTAAATTACTTTTATTTTCATATATAAAATGCTAAAACTCTATGCATTCTTCTATTTATTGAATTCTTGTTTTAAATGTTAAACTCACATTCTTAAGTTTGGAAGCTTTTTCTAAGGTCTCAAATCAAATTTGTGTTTAATTCGAAGCTTTGGTTTACAGGCCCAAGATTCTGACAGTTCAGATTCCAACAGAGAAGAATCAGAAGAAAAACTCATGAGTTGAGGCGAGGACTATTTATGAAATGACAAAGTATAATAAGATTGTGTTATGATTATAGTTGTTGTTATTGACGTAATGAAAAAGTGAGAGAGAATTGGGTAAAATATCCCTTTTAGGTATAAAGAAAGGAGGAAAAGGGGTAAAATGCAAGAGGAACAAGTGATGAACAATGCCACTGACCAGGGCCCAGCCTGTCCCCAAGCAGTGACTTTGCCCCTGGCCAAATTCCCCCACTTTCCCTACTGGATGTGACCTTTGGCCACCTTGGGTCACCTGTCCCAGCCCTGCTCCCTCCCAGCCCCTTGTGCACCTGCCCCTGGCAGGGCTTGGGACACTGAAAAGTGCTGGATTTAGGGTGAGCCCTGCTGAGCAACAACCAAACATCAGTGTGGAATCAACGTGCCATCAGTTATTCCCATAATGAGCCCAAACCACAGCTCTGCACCACCTACTGGAGAGAAAACTAACTTTATACCAATCAAACCCAGGAAAATAAGGTGAATATATTCTAAAAAGCTAAAAAGAACACCTCTGCAACACATAAGAGAAAAATAATTATATGAACGTGCTGATTTGTTCTCATCACTTGCCTTGACATGACTAGCAGTCCAAAACCCCTCCCTAGGCCATCTGTATTAAAAAATACTTTTGAAAAAGATGGGCAAAATCTGAAGCTGGGCAAAAATCTGTCATCACTGTCTCATTGCTTTTTTCCCCACTAAGAACCCTTAAACACTTAGAAGCCCTCAGGATGCTCTCTATTTGGATAATAAAGCTGTGAAAAGGGGACCACTTCCTTGTGGAAAATGAATCTTTGGAATGAATTTTACATCTGTCCATGCTGAACACCACATGTCTAAAGAATAAAATACAGTGCATTGGAAGGGTTTTGGCTGTTAATATTTATGATCACTCCAGCCTTCCTTTTCCATTTATCAATGATTTGTTAGAGGATCACACTTTGTCCAGATTTATACAATACTAAACATCACAATGGATCCTCAGGCCCAAGCCAGAATTGATTTCAAGTAGCTCCCTGAGTATTTTGCCACTGTTGGGATGTCATTCATCATCAAAATTGCATGAAATTGTGCTGTTCCATGGGATGACAACAATTTAAATTAGAAGAAAATGAAAATTAATAGCAGAGTGATTTCTGATAGACATTCATGTTTGGATTAATAATTCCTAATAAAAAATGTATGAAACTTCATTATCTGCCAAGAAGCTGAAGTTAATTGCAAACTCTGTCACTGGTTCCCATTTTGTGCAGACAGTTACTCCCCATGGGCTTCATCCTCAGGGATTTTGGTCAGGATCTTCATATTGTATCACCAGTTTATCTGTAAATATCAGCTTGGGAATCAGCACTCTTAATCCTTCCAATTTGGGACGACTTTATTTGCACTGTTCTCTACTTGTTATAATTATTTCTGGCAATTAACAAAGCCTAATATATATAAAATACATATGTAAAATTTATATATTACAAAAGTATACTATATATGCATATAATATATATATATAATACAATATTATATATTATATATTATATATATAATATATAGTAACACTATATATAAAATATATACTATATAAAAATATTATATTATATATTACACATATAATATAGATTATATAATATATTCTGTGTATTATATATAAATGCATATATTATATGCAAATTTATATACTATATATATTATATAAATGTATATATATTATATATATTATATATAAATGTGTATATATATTATATATAAATTATATATATACACACTCATTTTTAGCCCTTGACTGCAAGTGCTGTAGAAAAGGGAATACCACTCACACAGAAGTGTATGCAACACACAGACATCTACTTGAAATATTCAACAAGTCCCACAGCTTTATGTAATTTACCAGGAAACAGAACTAACATTGCTTTCACTCTCGCATGATTAAAAGATGAATCTTTAGATACTCAACTGAAAAGTAAAATGAGAAACATTTTATCTAGAAGACTTTGGTTTTGGTCTGTCTTACACTGGAAGAATGATTTTGCATTTGTCTCATTTCTTCTCAGAATGAACTCAGAAACCTGCTGCTCTCTTTAAAGTGACTTTCACCTGTGCTAACCATATTTGTGGGTCTACTTAGGCCTGAACACTGTGTTTCAGGTCTAAAACATCCAACTACTTGGAAATGAAATTATTAACACTGTAAAATCCCTTGGAAGTATGTGAACCATCTATTTTCCAGGTTTTGTGGGCCAAAAACCAGATGGCTGTTGACACTTGGTGGAACACAGAAGGATTTATACTCTATTTATTCTATATATTTATAGCTCTTTCAGAGAAGCAGGTCACTGGCATGGGAGCCAAATCATGTGTACTCTTCCATTGTCTCATTAATGACACTTCACTAATTGACTCATGATTTCTGAGCACTCACGTTGGGAGTGAGAAACGTCTACAAATCAAGGCACAGACTCTCACTTCATTTTGACTTGTGATTTTGACTCATTTTCAGCTCATATTACAGAAACTCCCACACCCCATTTAAACTATCAAGATGTCACTTTTTCCTTTATATTTAAAGTCATTCCAAATTTACTTCTGTATCAATAATTGTTTTCCAAAAGTGATAATCTTTACTCAAGTATAAGAAACTGAGTTTTTAATTATAAAAAGCAGAAAGTTTTATGGAAAAGAGAATGCAAGTGTCAGTGACAGAGGTCCTCTAAACCATCTCCTACAGGACCATTCTTCCTCAAGTAATCTAGATATCAAACAACACTGAAAAAATTCAAGTCCCTGAAAGATCTGGGCCCTCCTGAAAATACCCACAGATCCCATTTACTGAGTCATTCTGTAACACAGAAAACACTTGCAGGAGCTTCTGAAATGTACACTTAAAATGTTCAAAGCATAAACT
The DNA here is from genome assembly GCF_047830755.1 of Zonotrichia albicollis. NCBI lineage: Eukaryota > Metazoa > Chordata > Aves > Passeriformes > Passerellidae > Zonotrichia > Zonotrichia albicollis. The sequence continues at coordinate 51,643,285 of NC_133824.1, forward strand.
ACTTCAACATGTTCTTTGCTATTTTTGTGGGAGCCCCTTATTGCAGTAGAACTCTTAAACACATGGAAGAAAATAGTGTGCACTAACCTGCAACTTGGAAAATGGGAAAATTTATTGCCTTCAATAAAATACAAGCTTATCATGTTAAAAGAAATATGAATAAGGAAACCAAGTATTAAAATAACTCTTTAAGCTGGTCCCTGCATGGTCAGAGATTTGAATGAATTATTTGTCTAAATTCCTGCTGAAGAACCAATTTCCACTTGCTCTTCACAGGAGATTTGTGGTTCTGCCCACAACTATAAACCACAGGAACCGTGAAGGAGCTGATATAAAGAGACAGGCCATCTAAATCCCTCCAGTACCAGGAAATGCATTTCAGCACCAGCTGTTGCAGCCACATAATTTAAAATATTATTTTTTTAATTAAATATAATTTAAATATATTATAATATTGATAAAATGACAAATAATTAAAATAAAAATAAAATAAATTTTAATATAGATAAAATGACAAATAAAATAAAAATTTAAATAAAATAAAATAAATTTTAATATAGATAAAACGACAAATAATAGAACTATGCATATAAATAAAAGTATAAAAATAAATAACATTAAAACATTAATTAAAATGTAAATAAAATTAAATAAATAATAAAATTAAATGGAAATACAATAAATTAATTTAATTTTGAGGAAATACACTGAATGGGTTTAAACAATGCATGTAAAACTGAGCAGGAGTGAAAGCTATTCTAACAGTGGCAGGGTTAAAAGGACACACTGCCATGTCTAAACCCCAGCCTAGGGAAAACAAGGCCAATTTTGATGGATGAAAATCTCATTCTATGCACCTAAGTCATGATAAGTAAAATACAATAAACTTTTACCAGCAAACAAGACAATGCTCTTCTCCCCCAGTGTGCTGCCTCTGGTCTCACAGGAAAGTGCTCCTGACAGGAGGAATCCTTTGTGAGGCAGAGCTCCTGCCCAGTCTCCACTCCATCCAGCTGACCTTTAGGCAGAAAGATAATATCAAAAATAAGTAAGGAGAAACTTTGCCTTTAAACAGCTCATCTTTAAAACACTACCCCATAACTTAACATAGCCCATAAATACAACTGTAAGAAGAGCTTGTAGAAAATGGGAAGGATTTCACAAATACAGACTTTCCCAAGCAGCTGTTTTTTGTACACACAGCCATGAGAAAACTGTTTCTTATAGGGATGTCTCCATAACATTAACAAAAGGGACTTCTCTCCCTAAATAAACTGAAAAAAAAGACTATTTTAAAAGTAGTAAACTGAAAATTTTAGGTTGTAATTGTTTACATTATCAGTGAGAAAGAAAAAGTTATAAGAAGAAGAGACATGTGCTAAAAGTTTTGTTCTAATTCTTATTACTCTTTTTTTTTAGTTGTTATTATGATATATTATGATTATGAGAAATTTTTTCTTTATATCCTTTTAAAGTTTTGAGGCTGCTTTACCTTCCTCCTTGTCCTATATCAGAACAGAAAATAATCAAGTGCTGCAGCAGATGTACAGCTGAGACGGCCACCATACCCAGAGTGTCACCACACAATGTCAGAAAACTTCAGCCCACTCAGAGTAACACCATGGCACTTTTTTAGGAGGCTGCAAGTAGCTGGTTTTTTTTGTCCTTCAGCCCAGCCTTTTATGCCCTCCTGTTGATGCCCTGCCTCTGTGTGCCCTCTGTGTGATTGCTCAGCACCCCTGGGCACTCCCTGGCTCCTCACCTTTAATGGCAGTCACCTGTCCTGCACAGCTGGAGACAATTGGGGATCAGCCACAGCCCCACTCCAATCACCACAAACTCTGTGCCCACAACTGCATTTTAGTGAGCACACTAGTCATTAAACAACACTAAACCCACACTGTGCTGTGAGGGTTCCAGTTGTGGGTTTCTCTGGGTCAGGATTGAAGGCACTTGAGACATAGTTCATGTTCAGACTCAGGTGTTTATTATTTCATATCAGTAAAACAGTCTCACTACCCTGAGTTCTGCAGCTTTTCATTAGAAGGCACAAAATGGCCAACAATCTCTCGGTACAAGGTCTTTTAAGATTAAACTATCCAATTAAGAACTGACACCTGGATTATTTTCCCTTTTAACCCAATAACTGATCCCAAAGAGCTGCAATGTAGATTTTTATGCCAAATTACAAGATGCCACCCAAACCCATGGAGAAGGAAGAAGAAGCATGAAGAAGAAACCCAGGACAACACCCTGTGCCCTTCATCTTTCTTCCATCCACAACATACTACAAATCCCAAAACCTGTATTTCTCACCAAATGATACATGTACACTGCTCTCTATAATCTATTTCACACTTTTGTGGATTCCAGTCTATGCTGAAGTCTGGGAAACTTTCTCCATGGATGAGGGTCAGAGTCAGTGCTGCCCTGGGGGTCAGGGCACCCAGAGCAGACAGAGAAATATTCCCAGTGCCCTGGGTTTCCACACTGTACTATTAAAGCATTAAAAAAAGAGAAATTTAAATAATTAAAATACTTTAAATACTTTCTTTTTATATACTTAATTTAAATACTTTCTTTTTATAGCTTTATCCTTAGATAACCTTGCCAGAAGACATGAGTAATGTTTGCATGAATTGCAATGGAATTGCCACTCATTCTTTCATTCATTCATTCCAGTGGAGTCTCTCCCCAGTCTGGTCTGTACCAGTAAAATAACACAGGAAATTCAGCAGAGATCTGCCTTGATGGTGGTCACTTTATTCCCCTCAATGCCAATTTTCACTCTAGGGGACACATTTCTATACATATGTCACAGCCTAAAGTCCTGGCTGCTCGTTGCACAAAAATCAGGCAGCTCTAGTAGCCTCCATCACTTCTTTGTCTTTGTTTACTTAACATGTTCTGCTCAGGTATTTCAGGTCAGCAAAAGATCTGGGAAACAAGGTGCCCCACAAAAGCCTTCAGGGAAAGCACTTCTCTTCGCTATCATCTCTAGAGATACCTGGGCAGAGACAGCCAGAGAACCAAAAGGATATTTCGAGAGCAGGTTTTTTTCTTTTGCATTAGCCACAGTGTAAAACCAGCAGCTTTAAGGCCCTGAGGAAAGCCAGGGGAATTGAGCACCAAGACAGCTGACAAGAATGTATATAGTGATATCTGGACATCTTTAGAGAGAGGCACAAAATCACTCCTAAAGGAATTTTGATTAATCTTTGCTTTTATCCTCTGTTTGTTCTAGCAAAATATTATACATAATTTTGTTTGTTTGGGTTTTACCATTACAACTTGCTCCCAGCTATTGATTGCCCCACTTGCTCATTTTATCTTCTTTTTAAGATAGCTGTAGGGAATTGAAATCAGAATCATGCCTATTTGAGTATTTGTACAGAATTTAGCAGAAGTGGTACTGTTGCTGTGCTAGGATTTTACATTAATGTACTTTAGATGCAACACACTTTCTGCAAAATACATGCTTAAGTTCAAAAAACAAAATAGACAATACTGGATACATGGAGGGAGGGTGGAGAGCAGAAAGAAATCTCTTTCCTGACAAGATTTGAAGGACACTTGGTTCAACACAGATGAAATTTAAATGCAATTCTAAAAGAGCTACGGTTGCATAAAACAATTCTGAAAGAAAATGGGTTCTATATTTGTCAAAACTATTTCAAACATATCTAATCTATGCATTAGATTTCACTTTCATTCCTTTTCACTATTTATTGCTCCCCTTTGCAGTGTGTTATTAATTTATAAATGTGTGGGATACCAATGTTTTTATCTACTAATACAATTTTAAAAATTCATGAGGTTAAATGCTTTCTATTTAAGCACTAAAGACATAAAGCCATCACAGCCAATATCTACACACTTTCTAAAGCTTGGTCTCTTAACCCAAGACATCCAGAAAGAGGAAGGTCAAATTCAAATCTGTCAATGAGCCCCATGAGGTTATAGACAGAGTTTATGAGCTAACATATTGATTTTATACCTTGCTTCTAGCAAGGATATCAAGTTTGCAGGCACACCAATTTCTGACATTTGTATATTTAGAACAGCTAACCTTACTCTTCTTTCTTTGCTCAGAGTCAACTTGTGGAGTTTTAACTTCTTTTTGTTAGAGTTGGGATTAAATGTGTGAGATGGTATTTCGTGTTTGGAGTCAGATGTTTATTGGTTTTTATCTATATTACAGTGTTATAAACTCTGAGCTCTATAGCACCTCTCTATACCAAACTAAAAATGGAGCTGCATCTCTAGAAACCTTTTTAGGATAAACTGTCTAACTAAGAACTGACACCTAAATTTTTTTATTTTTAACTCAATAACTACCTGTAACTCACAATGCAATTTTTTTTATCTGATTATACAATACCACCTAAACCCATAAAGAAGTCAACAAGGAAGACCAGCTTCTGCCCTAAAATGTCTATTTTGCTTTATAAATATTGTTATATTCCACAACTCTAAGTTTCCCACCATGTGATATCACACATTTGTATTCAAAACTTCTATTCAAACTACACATTCATTCCATTTTGGAAGCTTTCTCCAGGGCCCCAGGTCAAATGCAGGGTTCTCTTGGGGGTCAGTGCCTGCCAGCCCAAAGAAATCTAAAATTCCCAGTAACCAGAGTTCCAACATGAGCTAAATCTCAGCAGGACTGATCACCTCAGGTTATATCTCATACTCAGATTTAATTGGCAGTGTTAAGCAGGTCAAAGAAGCTGGCTGCAGAGAGGGAGCCCTGAGTGTCCCTGCCAAAATAATCACCCATAATATCCTGTCCTCCTCTGAAATACCTGAGGCAACCCAAGCTTTCCTTTTTGCTTTGTTCCATTTATTTCTATGCAGCTTTGAAACAACTCATACACTTCTTGCTTCCCAGAATAGCTGGGATTTCATCAAATGTCAATAAAATCAGGTATCAGGTGCTTTTTCATTACTTCTTTTTGCTTTACATTGTACTTCTACAAATATAAACATGTGTGTGTCTGTGTATACATATATACACTTACTTTTTCCCTTTGTAATGCTAGAAAGACACACATTTTGAAATTAATATATTCCTAAAGAACATCAGACCTACTTTAACAAGCCTTTTGTTCCCTGTTTTTCAGCTGCCAGCTCTTTCTGTTCAAAATATCTAACATTTACTGTTATTTATTTGGAAGAACTGAGATTTTTAAATAACACAGACAGCTTAAAATGGACTACCTGAACTGGAGTCTGCAGAACGAGACTGTTCCTGATTGTATTGCTCTTAAAAATGTTAAAATATATTTCTGTCTTGAAAATATGCACACATATGTTAAATATTTGTCCTCACAGAGGTTTTTTCGTTCCTAATATTCAGATGAGCAGGTGTGCCAGCTGTGCCACATACTGTGCCCTATGTCCACTCAGCAAACAAAACCACTTTTGAGAGTCTGTGCACCTCGACATTTGCCAATTCTGTAATTTCAAATGCAACTAGAAAAGGCTGAGCAAAGGCGGGTAAAGAAGTTCTTTGTGTTGCAGAGAACTGTTAGTTTCTGACTTGTTAAAGATATAACATCTAAATGCATTTTTACCACTATCTGCACTAGTTAAGATTCCATTCCTTTCATCTCTTGAGTTGATTTGAAAATTATATTGAAGCTCAGTATTAGGTATCATATAACACAGTGTTATAAAATGTTTCAATTAGTATTAAAATTATTTATATTTAAAGAATAAGAATATTAATATAAATTAAAATAAAATAAAAACAAGAAAAAATTTAAATGTCTTATTAAAATTATGTACTTCTGTTCATAGGATATTTCTAAAGGCCTTGTGGAAATGAAAACTTTCACCTAAGTCTTTTAAATTACGGGGCGAAATTTGGTGTGCCTTGAATGCAATAAAGTAGGACCAGATTTCTGACTTCAACAGATAAAAAGCCTACAAAAGATACAACTACTGATGTATATCATGGGAAAGGATTCTTGTGTCATTTCTAAAAGCCCATTATGGCATTTACTGAATTAATAATCACTTAATTGTTTAAATACATAGCTACAACTATTTCAATGTGTCACTTTCTAAAACTGTCAGTAGCATGTGGAAGTGTACAATACCAATTTGTTCATCACCAGTAATCTAAATTAAAACAAGAGAAGCCTTGGAAGGCTTAGGGCAGAGAAGTGAGGAAGCCTGTGCCTTGGTACATGGAATTCTTAGTAAATTTAAGTGAATTTGGTGCTGAGTGCAGGCTGGGCAGGGGATGTCCTGCAGGGGAGGAAGGCTCTCAGGCTCCTTGCACTGCAGCTGTCTGATTTATCAGGGAGGATGCAGCAGATGGAGTGAGCCCTGCACACAGTGAGGGTTCAAGCGAGGCCACCACGAGCCTGCACGTGACCCCTGGCAGCCCTGGAGCCATCCCTGTGCTCCAGAAAAAGCTGAATTTCTCTGCACAGCCACGCTGTGACCCAGTGAAACAGCAGCTAAAAGTGCCTTGAAAGCACTCCCTGACCATTTGGAGCTGTCTCCCACGTTCTTAGCTGGCCAGGGCTGAAGATGGCTTCAAAGGCTCAACCAAAAGCCCATCCTCCCCATATGAGAGCACCTTTCCAACACCAGAGCCCTTCCAGACAGGATGGGTGTGAGGAATTTTGGAAGAATTCTAGATGGGACCTCTGAGTTGCTTTAGATGATGCAATTTTTATTTATCTTTTACATGGGCAGGAAGGGCGAGCTCAGCTCACAGCTTCACTGCCTGGCTCAGAAGGTCACAAGACCCTCAGTTACAAGACCTTTTACAAGTTATTTACTAATAAAACAGTACTAACAAGGATATTTATGCTTTTAGCTCAATGTTTAATTTTTTGTCTTATAGACTCATGCTACAGGGTAAGCTTTTATTAACTAATTATGTTACGGCACACAAACCTGCAGTGCTGCACTCTAAAACACTAAACCTTCCTCTATTTCATGTATCTCTGCTTCAAACTATAAATTCATATTCTGGCTTCCAGCACCTGGGTTTGGAAGCCTTTTCCAAGGTCTCAGATCAAATCCTGGGTTTAATTCTAAGCTTTGGCTTACAAACCCCAAGTCCTGAGAGTTCCCTGCTTTTCAGATTCCAACAGTGGATGGCTCAGGGTTGAAGCGTCTGCCCTCTGCTCCCCACTACTCTGACACCCTAAGGGCTGCTGAGGTACAGCAAAGTGGCCAAACTTCCCTAAAACCACCCAAAGTAACAGCAAAATGGATGAAAAAACCAAAAAAAAACTCCAGAAACCAAAACAATTCAATGAGAGGAAGAGTGAAGACATGAGTTAAGGCAAACCTCAGTAGCCACCCTAACCTGAGCTTTACATTTGTAAAAAAAAAAAAAAAAAAAAAAAAAAAAAAAGGAATATTTAAAGATTTAAAGTAATTGTCAATGTTTCATTAAAGAAAATAATTCTAAAAGATATTTTTAGGTATCTTTGGTATCTTTGTTCTCCTCAGATACAGCTTCGTTTTCCACTGAATCAAAACCCAAAAGTTTCCCTCCACAGCAGCAGATCTAGGGAATCACGTGGAAGTTTCTCTCTGCTGTTTCACCTTCCATCCCACCCTTTCTTGCCCTTCCAGGGTTTCACAAACCCAGAGATGGAAAAGCAGCAGATGGAAAATCTGCTTTCCTTCCTGGAGCTTTGCTTTCAGCTCATCTCACCTTCAGTCAAAGAAATTCCCATCCAACAGGCGGGATGTCACATCTCTGTCATTGTCACTGCCACTGTGCCACCCCAAAAAGTCAACTTTGTCCCCTGCAGGGTTTTTGTAAATCTGCACCCCGATATTTCTGTGTATTGCAGACCCTACATGTGTTCCAACAGTTTTGGAGACCTTCTGGCAGATGTCTGTAGGCAAGCAAGCAGCACAATTTGGCTTTGGAAAGAGCTAAATGTGGCTTCCCAAGCCTGGGGAAAAATTGGGAAAACAAAAGAAATGTCTCATCAGAGCAGCAGTGGGAAACAGAGACACAAGTTTAAGGGCAAACACCAATAATGTTAAAATTAAGTGTTAGAATAAATAATGTTAAAATTAAAATATTAAAATTAAGGTGTTAAAATTAAGGGGGTGAACTGAAGAAAAAACACCAAAAGTCTCTAGTTTTTAACTACACCATCCATAAAACAGTACTGATAAGGAGGTTTGGTGGGCCATGTGAACTGATAAGTTCAAACTCATCATATTTAGACTAAAACAGTGGAAAGGTTTAGCAAGGAGACTGACAGGCAGAAAGGGAGTCATGCACATGAGAAATGTAATTTATTAAAGAAACCACCAGGTCACAGCATGCCTCTGCATGATTCTTCTTCATGACTCAACATCACTATTCTGAAAATGTGAATGTGCACTATTAGATATTCAAATTGTGTTCTACAATACTTGGCTTTATGGAGCTTGTACACTTTTCAAAACAAATTTCAAAGCCAATTAAGCTCTGAAAATAGAAAAACCACAGAAAATATTTCCTAAAATTTCCTAAAATATTTTCTGAAATTTTGCCAGAGCAAGTTAGCTGAAGGTTATTTTTACTCCATTTCCCCCCTAAATATCTGTCCCAAGGCAGTACTACCCATGGCCATATGAGAGTCAGTTGAGAACACACAGCAGGGCAAGAGGTCTTCTGTAATAAAGCTCTCTAGGAGAAGAAGAGTAATTTTGGAACATGAAACCTGAAAGATTTTTTTTTCCCCACTACTATTTTCTACTGATTTTAATCTGCTCATTTAATAAAATTTAAGGATTACATAATTGTAATTTAATTAATTGACAATTTCTTTTTTACTAGAAGTTTTTAGGAAATGTCTTGTTTTTTGTTTTTTGGTTTTTTTGTACCATAGAAGATGAATGCCACTTTCATTTCTATAACGTGTTTTCCAAGCCATCCTCATGTCCAAGTCTTTTATTAATAGACCTTGACATCTTTACAACTGACATAAAGGGCTCTTCAGGTCCTGGTGTGATATAACAAGGTAATGAAAAATTCTCTCCTGAAGAATATGAAGGTCTTGATATGTATATTAAGGTATATCCAGATACACTATCTATGTGTGTGTGCCCCTGGGCATAGAAGATTATATATTTACACTTGTAAAAGAAAAGGCACATTCTCCACAATAAAGGGAGGGTGCTGGCAAGCCTAAATAAAGTGATAATAATCCATTGGTGTGAAAGAAAATGAGAAATGATTTCCAAATAACTGTTCTGAACTAGATACAGTTCAGAGAGAGATATATGGTAACAGATAGATAGATATAGATATATGGTAATTATTTCTGCTGGGTTTGTGTAATTATGGAGCCCCTCTTGTAAATTAAAAGAAACTTTATCTTCAGTGAAGATTATATAGGACTCAGGCTTTTCTCAGCTATTTTATATGGTTTTCTACTTGGAGATCTCACTGGGTAGACTATTTCACTTAACAGTCCTGGATAATTTCTCATTCCATTGTCAGTTCAGCGTGGATTTCAGCACTGATCCCATTCCCAGTTCAGGGGATTCTCCTGGATTCTGCTCTGCCCTATTGCAGTCACAGTGACTGAGGACACACTGACTGGAGCCATAGAAGTGTCCTAACCAAAAATTCAGGACAGTTGTATTCCATGTTCTTTAAATCAATACTCAATTAACTAAATCCATCCTAAACACCACAGATTGCCCCGTCTTTTTGAAGGTTAAGTGCTCTGTGTGTGCATTTGTGCATGCAACATTCCAGTCAGAATCCATCATAGTAAAACCTGCTGGGATGGAGAATGATGAATCATATCTCCATTTCAAATGTTATCCACATAAATTCATACATGCCATATTAATGGTACATACTCTTTTGCTGTAGTTGAAATGTTTCTCTAGACTTCATGACCTAAAACTGTCTTTCTAAATTTAGCTGAAAGAACTGCACAAATAAATGATAATGTATGTGTCATAATATAAAACACAGGCATCCTTTTAAGTGCAAATTTTTGGGAGGTGTGCATTCAAACAACAACAGCAAAAAAGAAAATAAATATCCATTCTCTTACAGATTCTGCCTTCCTATCAGAACAGGGTATGACATTTCTCTGTAGAGTACAAGTCCTGTCTGCAATGAGAGGAGACTGAGTGGCACAGGGCAGTGGCAAGCAGAGCTGACAGCTCGTGCTGACCTCTAAGAATTGCTCTGCTGTTGAACAGCCATTCAGGAACAGGTTCTAAAATGCTCTGGAAAGCTGCAGATCATTTACTTCCCCTTGCAAGGTCTGGATTTGTGGTGAAAGCCAAGCTTCTTATGCTGAATTAATTCATGTTTTTGCAAAGGTACCTTAAATCCACCATTCGTATTCTAAAAAGTCACCTCTTGAAAGCCACCTTAAAGGAATTTTCTGCTGTGTTTAAGTCATGCCATAGCACTGGAAATAAGATCTAGCCTCAAAAAAGGCGTCTCAGAGGATATAACCCCTGTCCTGTGGGGTCACTCACGTGTGTCTATGGAGAAAAGTGGGCAGAAATGGAATGTATTCTGGCACTTATGTTCCTCATCCAAATCTCATCAAGCCAGCAAGGAGCTCAGATTCTGACTGAGGGGTCACAACTTCTTTTGAAAACATAGGTTATTTGCAAGTTCTTCTATAATTTTTTTTTTCAAAATTTGAAGAAGATAAATAAACCCCATAAGAGAAGTGCCTGGAACTTATTTTGGACAGATAAAAGTCCATTTTTTAGATACCCAATGCTGATGTCTTAGAATACTAATGTGACAGTGTTCACAGGGGTCTCAGGTTGAGGGAAGAGATGAGGATCTGACTCCATGTTTCAGAAGGCTTGATTTATTATTTTATGATATATATTACATTAAAATTATACTAAAAGAATAGAAGAAAAGGTTCCTCAGAAGTCTAGCTAAGCTAAGAATAGAAAGAGAAAGAATAACAAAGGTTTGTGGCTGGGACTGAGAGTCTGAGCCAGCTGGGCTGTGATTGGCCATTAATTAGAAACAACCACATGAGAGCAATCACAGATGCACCTGTTGCATCCCACAGCAGCAGATAACCATTATTTACATTTTGTTCCTGAGGCCTCTCAGCTTCTCAGGAGGAAAAAATCCTAAGGAAAGGATTTTCCTGAAAGATGTCTGTGACATATTACCAAGAACCAAAGCTTGACTCTGAAACATGCCAGAGGTACAGATGCAGATTCTAGAGATGCAAGATCTTCCAGGACCTGGCAGCAAAATTCTCCCATGAATATTCTTCTCTCCCAAAACATTGGTAAAAATTAATATTTTTCTCAAATCACTGGGGGGGGGGGGGGAAATAATCACATGAGAAGACAGAGGTACTCACTCAAATCAGATAATAACTCCAAAATGAAACACTCAGAAAACCTCAATCAGCAGCCGAAGAATTATTTTTTTTACCAGCCTTTACCAGTGGTTTTTTGTGTGTTCAGAGCTGAGAGCTGGCCCCAAATGCTCTGAGCACTAAGAATGCAATCAGGGTGCCTAAATTCTCGTCAGATTAAATGAATGCTCTTCTGAAAAAGAAGGCATAATTTTGGATCATCATGGGAGGTAAAGACTGGCAAAGCATCACAACTGGAAAGATTTGCATGCGATCAGGGGTTGTGCAGAATTTGAACTGTTTATCTTTGTGTCAGTACATCCTCTCAAGAGCCCAGCTGACTGAATCACAGTGGGAAATTGTAAACTGCCAGCAGGATGTGGCTTTGGGCAGAAAACCCAAAGACATTGGCACAGCTGAGAGACATGTTTATATCAGGCTTTGAACTCCAGAAGAACTTGAATTTAAATCCCTCTTGATGATGTAAGGCATCCCATGTTCAACTGTGAATTCTAAAGGCTCCATGTGTTGTTACCTTATTGTTGTATTTCACATTTCTAGAGTCCCATACTGTCACAATTGTATTTCTAAAGTCTCGTACCTTCTCGGTGATATTTCTTGGAGGCAGTTCCTCACAGCACAGACTTCTTCTTCTGCTTGTTGCTGCTTCTTAGTCAGAGCTCCTTCCAGGCTCTCCCTGACTGGCTGAGCCCACCCCCTTTTATCACAGTTATCTTCACTGGCCACAGCTGCAGCCCATCAAGAATAACTGGGGTTTTTCAGGGCAAGGCCTATATACAGATATTCAAATACAATACAGATATTTTACTAGAACTCCTACTATATCCATGTCAAATTAAGACTTGAATTTCAAGCAAGTTTCCAAATATTTGAATACTTGATTTGGACCAATCTCCAGCTAGAAACATCAGAACTAACTTTCTAGGCATCTCTATTTTTGGTTATGGAGCATTAGCAATGCGCCCAGCTGGATGCAGAGGACATGGACACTTCCCCTTGTGAAAATTGACTTTGGGATTCACAAAACAAGCTCTCATTTACCTGTCTCCCCTGCAAGGCACTTCACAACAGATGTTCTCAGAGTTTATCTGAGGATCAGGCTCCACAGAAGGAAAGAAAACAAGCCAGCTGCACTCACACACCTTTTTATGCCACAGGGTGAGTTGCCAGAATATTCACTAAGAAAAATGCTTAAAAATAAAACTTTGGATACTCATGACTGGTCATGGAAACCCACACCTGGAATACATTGAATTTAACCAAATAGAAGTGTGCCAACCACTAAAATGCATTTTCACCAAAAATCCTATTGTTTATGCTCCTTGCTCTACAGGCAGACAAGACACTTAATGCATATTAAGCACACATACAGTTGGAAAAATACGAAAATATTTTTAATTTTGCTTTCGTTTTCCCTTCTGTCTCCAAGCAAAACTTGCCAATGTTGTATTTCGCTTACTTATATTCATAATTATTTCTGTGAGCAGCCTGACCATTTTTGTGTTGATTGTAGAACAAGTGATGCTGTCTCAAAGCACCAAATAAAGCAAGCTGAACTTGCACTGCTTACACAAGTGGATCTGTCCCTTCTCATCTCAGCCCTGCACATGACCCTGATGCTGACACAAACATTCTCCCCAATTCATCTGTAATGCAAGCCTCTGCAGAGAGAAACAAATATTTTAAAATGCAAATATCTCCATCTTTTTGGGAACTGTGGGTAAGGCTGGATGCCTGGGAGGAACAGGCAGTGCAGAGTTACTGTGCTGCCAGGGACAGGCTTTCAAAACTCTTGCTTTCATTATCTGTAAACATATAAAGAATCCAAACTACTTAATTCAGGGACATCTCCACTATATTTAATTTTTCCATTATATTTTTTATATTTAATTTTTCTTTATTCTTGTCCCAGGAAAAACAGCATCTCTCATACACACATATACACAAAAAAAATGACAAATAACGATTTCAAAAAGGTTATGTGTGCTTCATCTTCTGTTTGGAACACAGAAGTAAATTCATGGCTTGAACCTCTTTATCACTCCCTAGACATCTTCCTTATCTAACATATTTTGTAACTGAAGCTGGGTAATGAATGTGAACACTACAGTCCTGAACAATCACTGAGTATCAAATGACAAGCAGTCTGGTCTGAAACACTGCATGGTCTTCACAAAAACAGTACAAATGTTTTCAGTGAAAATATTGACTGAATTCTGCTGGATAATGTCATCTGTTTGAAGCAGGTAGTAAGAGAAGTGAGCTTACAGTAAATTAATGGGGTTTATTTCCACCTTAAAGCATTTAGTAAGTTACTTCATTCAGCTATGCCCTGTGACCCTTTCCTTTAAATTTCCCTTTAGGTAAACTTTAAAAACTGAAAAATTTACCCTTTAGGAAAACATAAATTTTTTTTTAGCAAAGGACAAATCCATTCTGTGACATAACATTCAGGAAACAATGAAAAGAAAGAAGTTTTAAATATTCCAAGACCACATTGCCCAAAGAGAGTTTAATAAAGAAGAGAACAAACTTGGGTGATGAAGACTACCCTGAATAAGAGAAGTCAACAAAAAACAAAGGGCCTTAAACTTGGCTGAGATCAATTTGAGATCTATTCTGCATCAATAGAAGACAAAACTACTCACTAGGACTGCCCAGAAAATCTCTCTTAAAGCAGCACTCCTGTGCCAGCAAGCGTTGGGACTGGCTCTCCAAAGCTTAGTGGTGCAAGTGGGCTGCAACCAAGCTGAAATTCAAACAAAATGTTAAAATTAAGGGGGTGAACTGAGGGCAAAAACAGCAACCCCCTCAAAAGTCACTAGTGTTTAACTACACCATCCATAAAATGGCAGAATTCCAAAAGTGAAAGGTTTGTCCAGCCATGGTGAAATCATGACGATGTCTAACCATGATGAAGCAAACAAAATGTAAGTTGATTCTGGATAATTTTAATTTTGGAGCACTTTGATGTTTTGATTTTGGATCATTTTGATTTTAGATCATTCTGATCTTTGATTTTGGAATACTTTGATTTTTGTCTATTTTGATTTGGGATCATTTTGATTTTTGGATCATGTTGCTTTTGGTTCACTTTGGTTTTTGATTTTGGATCATTTTGATTTTTAGTAATTTTGATTTTGGATCATTTTGATTTTGGATCACTTTGATCTTTAATTTTGGATCATTTTGATTTTGGGTAATTTTGATTATTGGCCATTTTGATTATTGATAATTTTGATTTTGGATCAAAAATCACTGATTTTTGATTTTGGATGGCTTTGATTTTTGGTCATTTTGATTTTGGATCATTTTGATTATTGGTCATTTTGATTTCTGATTTGGGATGATTTTATTTTGATAATTATTCTCATTTCCAAATAGCCTGGCACACTTCTCACATCTTTCAAAAGTGAGTGGCATGAAGATTTTACAGTTTACGCAGCTCTGGATTTCAGAAGACAAATGAGATGTATTTCGATGTCTTTAAAAGTCATCCTGAGAAGGAGACATAGCAAGTGGAGTAGCTTGGTAAAAAGTTAAAGTCACAGCAAATTCCTTTGTAGTAAGAAATGTACTTTGTGGAGAAAAGAAATAAATAATTGTGTAAAAAAAAAAAAAAGGAAAAAAAAAGAATCATGTCAGCAGCTTGAAACTGGGCCAGCTGGAGGCTCACAAACATGATAATGATAAAACACCTCCAGAGGGAATGGGAGCTGCCCCAGGTAACCATGCCTCTGCTAAACCAGGATCATTTAGACCTCTAAAGTAAATAGGACACAGCTATTACAAGCAAAAAAAATTAGGATAAGACAAGGTAACAGCAGAATGATAAGTACCTTAACAGTTTGCAAATGAAGAGCAATGCTTGCACTCCTGTGAAGATTCTCAAGGACAGAAAGAAATTTGCAACCTGTAACAAAATTCTGCTTCTGTTTGTGTTGTAGCTGGTACCATATTGCAGGACTGCCAGCAACCTGTTATTTCTCCTTCCTTTGTCATAAAAAATACAACCATACAACCATCAGTTTGGTTTTTTGGTTATTTTTTTGGTTTTTTTCCCCCTAGAATCAGGCCTCCATAAGCAGTCTCTTACTGCAAACACTGAAAATACTCCTAGGGATTCCTGAGGATGGCAAACGAGCAGAAGAGATATTCCAGTTACAGCAAGGCAGATGGGTAACCTATTTCTCTACAGGCTAGTACATTTTGTCAGCTTCTCCTCTCAAAATCTCACCCCGGGTGTCATCTGCTACTCACTAATTTATCTTGCTTAGTCTCATGTGTTGCCCTTCTCAAAGTCTGAGTTTGCTGCTTCCCTCTATTGCTATTTTAGCATAGCCTGGGTTCTGAGTGAGCAGAGCATTTTTGTGCACAGCAAGATGGCAAGATTCAGGCAAGGCACTGGGAAAAAAAATCCAGCAGGAAAAACAGTGAGGCACTGACATAAAAGCAAGAAAAAAGCAGGGTCTACTTAAAGCATGAGGGGTTTTGTTCTCCTGGTAAAATGTAATAAACTTCAATTGGAAATCAAGCATGATTTTATTGACCCCAGCTAGTTCAGAAATGTTCTATATCCACAAGGACAATTCTGGACTAATTTAGATGAGGTGTTATTTTCATATTCAGTAGCCAGTAAATAATATTCAATATTATTCAATGTACCAGGAGAATATTGCATAGCCAAAGCCACCAGCAGAAAGGGCAAAGCCACCTCTCTTTTATTCATCTCCAGCCCAGGTAATTGATGAATCTGAATTTTCCCCCAGGACACACTCTGGGGTCCCAGAGCAAGAAGCACCAACACCTGACACACCAGCAGATCTGTGACTGAAAGGAAGCAGTTTCAGAGAGGGAAATAACCCAGAAAAGCCTCCAGATATCCTGTGCAATATTCTCATCTATTTTAAGCTATAAACAGCAGGAGAAATAAGGAAGGGGGGGGGGGGGAGGGGGCGGGGGGAGACAGTGTTCCTGGGAAGCAAGAAATATTTTCTCAATATTACTGATAGTAATGCCTTTTAAAGGGAAAATATGTGTGTGCTGTGATCATAACAACTTTGGGGGAAAAACCCCTTTATTTGCTTCACAAATAGAATTAAACCTCAGTTCATAGATATGCTGTTCCAGATGTATGCTTGTGTATCTCCCTTGATTTGTGTGCATTTTTCTATCAACAGATTTCTGGTCAGATTATTCCCAGCCAACACAGACAAACACAGCAGATTATTTATGCTTTAACCTAGTTACAGAAGAGCCTTGTTTGGGAGCAAGTGCTTACTTAAGAGGTCCAGAGCCAATTAAGACTTGCTTAGTGCCAGACTAAACAGGTAATTTATTTTTCCTTAAACCGTCAGATATTGGGTTTGGTATTTATGGGGTTTGGTATTTATTTGGCATGTTTGAACTGACAGCACAATTTTAGGAGAAGCATGAATCTGTTCCACAAAACAGGATGGCAACAGAAATAAAGAAAATGAGTGTTTGACTCTTTTTAATACTAGAATAAAACTACAATGTTTCCAGATATTGGAATCGTGCCAGCAGAACTCAGTGCATCATCTGAGGGCAGAAAATTCCAGTGCAGTTATTGCTGTGCTGAATGGGAAGTAAGACCATGAACATGGATTTATTACATCCCAAACATGCACTGATATTACTGACAGCAGGGCCTCAATGCTTGAGTTCAAAAAATTCATTTGAACAAGTTCTCCAACAGCCTAAAAGAATACTGTGTGTTCTTTCAGCCACACAGGCTTCCCATTTTCTCAGGTTCTTCTACTAATTAATTTTATACATAGTTTTTTTTCCAACCAAGTCACTCCAGACTTTCTGTCCCGTTCATTTTTGGCATAAGTGACATGTACAGACCTTCTACTGACCCAAACAAACTTTGGAATGCAATTGGTAACAAGACAAGTTGAGTACAGCAAAATTTTTCTATTTTAAAGGCTCTAGAAGCTGGAAGAATAAAAGTTTGCTCTTGGAAAAGACTTACCGTGTAGAACAATATGGGCAAAGCATGATTAATAACAATCTCCCAAATGCATAAACAGGGTAATACTCATTTACTGCCATCATTGGAAATAAGAAACAAAGTTATTAAAAGTTAAATGAAAAAGGAAACAGCCAAAATGCCCCTTGCCAAACACCTGTATACAGTAATTAAACTAGTCAACTTGCCTTTCCTTATAAAACCTTGAAGAAGTAGAATGCATTCATAAATACTGCTAAAATCTGAGTTTCTAACTGCATGGGCATGGATATTAACAGGATTGTTCTTCGCATGCCCTCTCTGCCTGAAAATCTTTCCAAGTGCTCAGTGCAGCTTCAGGGATGGAGGTTGGTGCAATTAAAGAAAGTGCTTCCCTCTGATGCCTTGGGAAGGCTGAGCTAGAGCAGAGCTACAGAATCAAGCAGGGATTGATTCAAAGCATCTCCTCCATGGACCCACCTTGGGCAGCACCAGAGCCCAGCCGGGGGTCCACCCAAGATGACCCAAAATGGCCCCAAAATGCAGGAGCGCTCCCGGGCTCTCTCCCTGGGATCAGTTCTGCTCCATTTGCACCTTGCAGTTCATTGTCCCATTCCAGCTTTAGCCCAGGCAGTCCCACCCTGCTTGTTTTTTTCTCTGCAGCCCACGGGGTTTGTGCTCTGGGGCTGAGATTGGGATCATTTGTCCTTGGTGCCCAGCTGGAGCAGGAATTGTTTTGTCTCCCTGCTCTGTGCACAGAGCTCACCATCCCTGAATGTGAAGCCCAGACCCACACACTAAAGCAGCACAGAATGGGAAAATAATAAAAATATAAAATCTAAAACCTGAGGCATCCCTTACTGTCCTGCACCACACCACTACTCACTGTGGATGTACACCTGATTATTCCATGGAGTTCGTATTCATTCAACCTTGAGGTCTCTGCTACTGTAACACTGAATTCTAAATCCATGTAATAATTTCTCTTATTTAAGATTTTAATTTCATATTGCTGTTGGGCTTTGATTCTTCTTTTTTTGAGGGGGTTGGGGGGAGGTGATGCTTATTTTGGGTTTTTTAGCAGTGGAGGGGGTATATTTCTGCATTGTAGTTGTAGAGTGCTAATTACTTGATCTTTTAAACACCCAGATTCTGGTGTTCAGACTGAACTGCTAGACAATGCCAAAGAATGCAAAGGGGAATATTAAATATCACTTATAGAACTTTGCTCTGGCTTGAGTAGAGCAAAGGAGACCTAAGCAAAGGTGGTTTTCTCCATACAAGAGTTGGGGTGCTTTTCCCTCTGCTCATGGTTTTATTTGAGGTTCATGCCTCAGGTTTTAGCTTTTATTTTTTTTATTATTTTCACATTCTGTGCTGCTTTAGTGGGTGAGTCTGAGCTTCACATTCAGGGATGGTGAGCTCTGTGCACAGAGCAGGGAGACAAAACAATTCCTGCTCCAGCTGGGCACCAAGGACAAATGATCCCAATCTCAGCCCCAGAGCACAAACCCCGTGGGCTGCAGAGAGAAAAACAAGCAGGGTGGGAGTGCCTGGGCTAAAGCTGGAATGGGACAAGGAGAAGATCCTGACACCTGCTGCTACAGAAGAAAGGTAAGCAAAGGCAAAAGCTTGAACAGGTCAGATAAACTTCTCAGCTGGTAAATCCGACAAAGTAACTACAGTGTGCAGGACTGAGGCAATTCTGATCCTACAGATATTTCCACCTTCTGCAGCATTGCAATACAATACTTGCCACATCTGAAAAATCAGAATAACAGGGTTACTGGCATGCCTGACTTCAGACACACTTGCTAATTCCTCATCAGCCATATAATTATTATTGTCAGTGCCCTGGTCAATAGAACATTTGTTATAACTGAAAATGAGTGTACACTGCTTTGTTTGCATTCTGCCTACGTTAGTAGCTACCTGAAATTTGGTGCACACAGCAGAAAAAATAGAAATGTCTGGGAACAGAAACTATTTGCACAGAAGGCCTGAGCTCCAAAGTGTGCTGCCTCACTTCTTGCATTCTGCTGTGTGGTTTCAATTTCCTCATACAGAATTTTATATCAAAAGTAAACACAAGAGGCTGTGGAATAATGCTAGAGGAAAAACAAGGCTAGCCAAAGGGGAATTCAGGCTCCTCAGGCTGACCTTTACAGCACTTCTTTTAATATCTCAGGGAAAAAAAAATAGTGGAGGCCATTAGGGATTCAGCTGTGCTCCAACACAAACTCAACTCTAGCACACATATACAGAGAGAAAAAGGAGAGTTAGAAAATAAAAACCCAAGAAATATTATTTTTCTCCTTTTGCTTCTGTAAAAATACTTAAGAAACTAAGGTTTCTATTACAGCTGTATACTAATTTTGGTGTGTGCACAATGGACAAGCAATAGTAAAATTTTAATTCTGATTGCATTTTATTACAATTTTGCAGGACTATGGTGGAGCCTCTTTCTCCTATTTTTTCCTCAACATCTACTTAGGACTTTTCTACCTGTGCAAAGGAAGCAAGAGCTTCTGATCATGCGGAGAAAGATCAGAAGCTGCATGGAACTGCCCAGTCAGAGTTTCTTTGTTTATTCTGGCACTTTTTTCAGCAGCAGTTCCCTGCAGAAGTCTGGCTATACCTCATTCATTAATCAACCATTAATGTTGTGGCTTCCAGGCAGGCAAGGTCTAAGCCTGAGTCAGGTAGGAAGAAAAAAAAAAATCTCTTGGTGGAGAGTGAAGTGATCTAAAACGTCCCTTCTGGGTTTTGATCAAGAATATATTGTTCAATATTTTGACATCTAGGCAGAAAGGCAGCCTTTCATATCAGGGAGAAGATCATATTTTTCTCACTCAAGTTTCTTATTGCTATTTAAAAACAAAACACAATTTCCCAAAGAAATTTCATTTAGCACTATTTCACTCTAGCATCAAGAACAACTATCCTATTATTCTATTGCTCCTACTGTAATTGGTTGTATGCTGTTTTCTTTTAAGAGTAAGGTTTGTCTCTTACTCAGGCATTTCAAAATTAATTCATCTCCATTAACAGGTTTTAGTTGCCTCTAACATTACTTACCCCAGAGGTCTACACTCATATTGAAAATTGTCCCTCCAGGAAAACATCTATCATCATGTCTTTGCTTCACCAACTACCAAGGATGCAGCTTTCAGTCATATAAATTCTGTCCTTAGCTATAGACTTCAGAAAAGTACTCTAAAATCAATTTTATTTTTTTTATAAAACTGTGTTTTATAAAGATAGAGGAGCTACCTACTTATATTTCAAATCGATTAAATCTCAATCACTTAAATACACTTGAGGAATGCATTGCTGTAAAACACAGGTATTTTTAAGCAGTGAAAGGATGCCTTACTTACTACTTATTTATGCCTTATTACTCACTCAGCAGACAGGGATTATTTCTAAGAGCAGAGCACACAGTGCACATGAAACAGGGAACACATTCCTTCATCTGGAGCACAAGTTTGAGATGCCAACCTGTAGCCACGCCTCAAAATCTCCCAAATGTCTTTTAAATGAAATATT
This sequence comes from Zonotrichia albicollis, assembly GCF_047830755.1. Taxonomy (NCBI): domain Eukaryota; kingdom Metazoa; phylum Chordata; class Aves; order Passeriformes; family Passerellidae; genus Zonotrichia; species Zonotrichia albicollis. Next base: position 51,664,174 of record NC_133824.1, read on the forward strand.
AATATGCTTACCATGACCCAGCTGGGAAACCATGCCTCACCTAGAGGATGCTGTTCCCTATATTTAAAGAGTGGATTTCTACAGAGCAATTGCTGAGGGAGGCAGGGGATGCACACAACATTTTTCTGTTGCCCAGAATTTTGTTGGATTTTCACATTCTCATTTCCCAGGTTAACACCTCTCAGGTTTGGTCTCTCCTTTTTGGGGAAGTTTAAAAGGAAAGTTCAGGGAGAACTGTTCCACCTCTTACAAGAATGATGTTAGGGAAAAACAGGCAGCTGCCAATTACCAAGAATATCTTAGGTATGAACTGGAAGTGGTCTCAGACTTGGGGTGGTGAAAGAAATCAAAACAACCTATCAGTACAAAACCCCAAACCAACCCTAACAGCTGCAAAGGTAAATTGCACCAAAATTTCATCTCCAAATGTACCAAAACTGCATCAAAACTGAGCTCCAGAAATCAGCAGCAAATCTGATAGCATGACACACATACTGACCCATACTCAGTTTGTGTATATTATTCACTAACTATGCTTCACAAAGCTGATAAGGAATTTGCTGACTAACTTTTATTACAAATTTTTAAATTAGAAAAATTACTGTTTGAACCTAGAAGTGACAGGGTCACCATTTAAGTGCACAGTTAAGAGAATGACTGGATGCAAGAAAAGACCAAACTGACTCCCACTGTTCCCAGCTGCAATTTGTCTTCGAGATTGATGATCAGGGAGAAATCAGCATGCAAATGGCTGCTCAGCAAATGAAAATTAAAAAACCCTACTACAAAACCATGGCCCCCTCATGTGCTGTCCCATTAATTCTGACTTCCAGAGGGGAAAACCTCCAAGAAGTTCTGTAAGGTGGGTAAGTGTGACAACAGAGAAAGTCAATCCTCCTCCAGAGCAGGCAGCAGCCCCTGTGCTCCAGCAGCCAGGGATTGTGCTGCTCAGGAATCTCACCCTGGTGCTCAGACCCATCTCCAACAGAAGGGAATTTCACAGCTTGGAATTTCACAATTCCTCAGCTGGAGGATTGGACTGCAGCTTCTTGTAGGAAGGGTGAAAGCAGGAAGCAGGACATCTCCGGTCTACAGTTAAATTGGCTTGGTTTTCATGGCTTTTTTAAACAAGGCTAAGGAGGTGAGAAATTAGACAGACACATTTGATAGGACCAGATCTAGAAGTCAGACTTCAAACACTGCACCCATATTTGTGCAATCCCTTTGAAACATTCAGGTGTCACACCTGAATTCCAGGCTGAGAACTGGGTTACGCACAAGTGCAGCACCTTCCAACTCAACTTCTGTCACAGACATATTTTATGAAAAATCCTTTTGCTAGGATTTTTTTCTCCTGAGAAGCTGAGAGGCCTCAGAAAGGAAATGTAAACAATGATTATCTGCTGCTGTGGAATGCAACAGGTGCATCTTTGATTGGTATCATGTGATTGTTTTTAATTAATGGCCAATCACAGTCCGGCTGTCTCAGACTCTGGTCAATCACAAGATTTCATTATCATTCCTTTCCTTCCCTTTCACGCCTTCAAATGAAATCCTTCTTCTATTCTTTTAGTAGAGTTTTAGTATAAAATTTTATTTTAATATAATATATATCATAAAATAATAACTCAGCCTTCTGAAACATGGAGTCAAGATTCTCATCTCTTCCCTCATCCTGGGACCCCTGTGAATGCCACCACATATTCCAAGAGCAAAATGCAGCACAACCTTTCAGCAGCCACGTGATAAAAACCAGGCTGAGGTGCTCTGCACTGTTTGAAATTAAAGATAATATTCTCTTTGCAGAGGCCAATAGAAAACCCAAGTAGCCCTGTGCACTTTTGTTTTGATGGAATTCAGGACCTAAAGTTTTCATTACAGCTGTTATACTAATTTTGGTGCGCCCACAATGGACAAGTAATAGTAAAATGTTAATTGTGATTGTATTTTAATTCCAGCCTGAGAGGCTGTGACAATGTGGTCTGGAGTACACAAAAATAAAAAAGGGAAAACAGAATCCCAGTGGAGCCTGAAGTTCGGTGCTGGGGGCTGAACTATCAAGACCTTCATGCTTTGACTGGCAGGGGCAGGACTCTGCACTTACCAAAAGCTTGGTAGAGCTGCATTGGCCTTCTCTGCATGTGTGAAAGTCATAAAAAATATCATTAAAAATGAATTGCTTCATATCCCAAGAAGCTCTTCTAATACAGTAATATCTATCTGATTGACTGATGCAGCAGAAAAAGCACACAGACAGCCTGAGGAGATCAGGCTGGCAATGGCATCTGCATGATTGCACCATCCATTTCTCCCATTTAGTTCTCCTCTGTGTTTATTGCAGTTGTTTCTCATTGCTAAATAAATGGAAATATATTCCATCATTTTAAATTAAATTTGGTGAATTTTAGGAGTCGTGAATCTCGAAGACAAATTGCAGCAGCTGGAGCTACAGACTAAGAAAAATTATGTTAATGGTCTTAAATTATCCTGTAAAAGAACCTCAGGGATGTCACCCTCTGAGAATAGCTCCTATGGAAAGCATAAAAAAAAAGGGAGGAAGAAAGAAACACTGTCACAAGTGTTGTTATTCTGAGGAACTGAAATCAAGTCTTAGTGGTCCTTCCCCAGTGCAAAAGTATGAATTTGAACTTTTGTCACTGCCCTGATCTGAACTCTAAACAACACAACCTAAATTTATGGCTGCAATGCCCTTGTGTGCATTTCTAACCATTTCTGTGGAGAGCACAGATAACAGGATTAGCTTTAATTTAAAATAAAAAAGGAATTACTGTGAACATATGAGAGCCAGTTTTAGCAAATTTAATTTTCTCATTTATTCTATTGGTATGGAGACCAAGTGGAACTTTTCCTCTCCATAACAGGTAAAGATAAGCAAGGTTTTTCTTTCTCAATGAAGTACTAAAATATCTGATAAGGTAGTTTTAAAAAATTAGTTAAAATAATGGCTATATTTCTTCTGGAAATCCAGAGTAGCAGCAACTTGATCAAGGAAATAGTACAAGCTAAGGAAAATTCAGGTTTTTTTTTTTCCTAACTGGTCAGTAAAACAAAATAAACATTCTAGCTAATGAAATCTAAAGTTCACCTAGACCTAAACTCTGTAGAGATGAGAAACGTCTGTGTAGGAAGGTGTCTTTTTTTGCCATCTGAAATGTCTAGAATGTTTCACAGCTTTTCTAAAAACCTGCTTCTGGCCAAGATGTTCCAGATGCTGCTGGTTTGGCAGGCAGAAAAAATGCTCTCCTGAGAAGCAGCGGGCAGAAGGCCAGGGGCTTGTCTGGAGAGAGAGCCCCAGCAGGCTGCAGGACATGGGCATTCCAAACTCCACACCCTGCAAGCTTGGTGGGAATCAAAGCCCTTCCTGGGACCCTTTTTTCCTGGCAATCTATAATTTTTACAATTTAATATCTAGAATATATTAGATATTCTAGACATTATATATCTATAGAATATCTAGAATATATTGAATATAATGTATACTATATATAGACTATATAATATTAGACATATAATATTTTTTATATATCAGTCTGTATTATATATAAAAGGAAAAAATACAAATATAAGCTAGATATAAGATAGATGATGTAAATATTAGATATAGATATAGAATTAAGATAGATATAAGATGATTTTTCATATAATTTATATAATGTATAACATATCATCTCTAACAAACATCCTGCACTAACTCTTTTTGTGGAAAAAACATCAAATTAACCTGGGCCTTCATAGCTTTTGAGCCTGAATCACCCAAAGACTTTCCCCAGTGGCCTCTCTGCCTGCTGCATGTCCCAGATCTGCTCAGCACCTCCTCAAGCCATGCTGTACAAATCATCCTTGGCACACCATGCCTCACATCTGCCCCCAAGATAAAGGGCTCTCTATAATGGAGATTGGTTTGCATGTGCACAAATAGCCCCTCTCTTGGTAATGAATTAGGAAATAAACAATAACTGGAAGAAACAGAAAATTTGGGTTTATATTACTGCTGCTTGCATAAAATGTGCAATGATAAAATGAAATAGAGTTCAAATACTACAGAAAATTGAAATAGAGTTTTAGAATCTTTCTAAACTCTGATTTGTTTTGATGCCTCATGTTTCCCATTCTGTGCTGCTTTAGTGTGTGGGTCTGGGCTTCACATTCAGGGATGGTGAGCTCTGTGCACAGAGCAGGGAGACAAAACAATTCCTGCTCCAGCTGGGCACCAAGGACAAATGATCCCAATCTCAGCCCCAGAGCACAAACCCCGTGGGCTGCAGAGAGAAAAACAAGCAGGGTGGGAGTGCCTGGGCTAAAGCTGGAATGGGACAATGAACTGCAAGGTGCAAATGGAGCAGAACTGATCCCAGGGAGAGAGCCCGGGAGCGCTCCTGCATTTTGGGGCCATTTTGGCTCATCTTGGGTGCAGCCCTGGCTGGGCTCTGGTGCTGCCCAAGGTGGATCCATGGAGGAGATGCTTTGAATCAATCCCTGCTTGATTCTGTAGCTCTGTCCAGCCCCTGCTCCAGGGCAGCCTGCACAAGGTGTCAGTTTGACGAGCAGTATAAATTTTTTAGATGTTCATAGAATCACTTTTGTTTTTCTGGTAGAAAATGTGGCAGAAGGCCTTAAATGGAGCTCCATGTTCAGTAATGAGATATAAAAATAATCAGAACATATCTACTGGCAAGGAAAAACACATAGTGTTTATATAAAATGTAGATTATAAACAAATTATGTATTAAAATTTTGAATATCAATAAATGTGTTTCATCAGGTCTCATTGTTCTGAGGTGTGACAGAACAATTTTCAGTACAGACACAGCAGTTGCTGTTACTGCTGTTTTCCTTCCCTTGCTGCTGCCAAAGACATAATTCTCTGGGTGCATTTACCATTGCCTTGGACTGCAGCTGCATGTCTACTAAATTCACACCTTTCTGTTATCAAATTCACACCTTTCTGTCCAACTTCATCATTTGCTCTGAATCTGCAAACACTCATGTTTATGATACTACATTTCAATTTTATTTAATCTAAAGCAGCCAACTCACCATGCAGTGACATCATGAAAGCATAAGGAAACAAAAAAAGTCTTTTTCTCTGCAACAGGGGAGAAAATAGATATAACTTAACAGAAACCAAATCAGATGCTTTGCCTAGGAAGATAATTTTAAATGCAAATTTTTCACTGGGTGCTCCATTATTTTTATATAACATAGCTTTTGGAGATTTTTTTTTTTATTTCCTTAGAACTGAGCATAAATTTTCAGGGTTAATTTTTTTTCAACTTAAGAATTATGCATTCATATGTCTTTCCTACTATTTAGAATCCAATATCCCACAGTGAAGAGATCATTCCTCCTCCAAATAAACTGAGTTCATTATTTATACTCTCAAGCCCCAGTCATTAATTCTCTGAATGAAGAAGGGTTTAGGGCAACAAATAGTCAGCATATGTTTTGCGCCATTTTTTTTTCCCTAAAAAGAGGTAGACCTACATTTGTGTAATTTCTCATCTGCTCTTGGGTTGCTTCAGCACTACCATCTGGGGGGAAGCAAGCTGTTTTATCAACAAACACTGAGCTATATTATCAGGGAGATTAAAAAAAAACAGAAAAAGGAACAAATTTAAATGAAGGGTTTTATGAATAGGCTGTCTGAATTAACCATTATACAAGCATCTCCTTTTTCCTGGAAAAACACATTAAGACAATGCTTGTTTATCATTCTAAACAATGTTCTAGTTCTCTCTCACCAAAAGTTTGATTCTGAAAGATAAGAAACAAATGTTTGTTTTCGTATTTAATAATGCTTGTTTATTCTACCACATGAGTTCTAGATTTTACACATCATCCTGAAAAAAATTATTTGATGGAGGAATCAATTCTTGAAGGACTGATTGCTTTTTGAAATGCTCATTGGGTTTTTTGTTAGCTTTTAATGAAAGATTTTTTGTTTATAAAAATAATTGTTTTAGGATTTTTTTTTCTTTTTAGTTCTATCTATTTGAAAAATTTAATCCATGACATTTGCACTAAGAAACAAAATCAATATACTATGGCCAAAAAAAAAAAAAGAAAAACACATCAAAACCATTTCCAAATAAATGAGTACATATTTTCATTTGAAATTGATAGTGAAAATTTCAGCACTGAAGAAGAAAACTGAGTTTTTATTAAGAGATTAGATGAATCAAAAACCCCTTTCAAGCACTCTAAATAGGATGGAAAAAAAATAAAAAGGAGCTAGAAAGAGTTTGCCAGTTGCAAAAGGAAGCTGGGGAAAATGAGGGTTGGTTGCTGTGTGGAGGAGTAATTATGGTTACAAATGGCACAGGTCACAGTGAGTTAGTTATCTCCAGATGAAAACGGAGCCTCCAGCTAGATCTGCACATTTTGCAAAGGAGGACAGCAGACAGTGAAGGAGCAGCAGACCAGAAACTCCATGAGAAATCCACAGGGCTGGATGAGACTCACACGAGGATGATGAAATGAAAAATGGAAAAGAGGGATGAAAATAATCACTCTAGGTGTAGCAAAGGTCACATTCCAATCAGACACAGCCTCAGTGAATAGAAACCTGCTAGAAACTCAAAAAGGCATGGACAGAAATGAACCTGAGGTGGAGATTCCCAGCCTGCCCTTCAGAAATGATGACACAAGATGGGCTCAGAACATGAGGTAGATCTGCTCTCAAGTGAACAGCAGGGCAGGCTGGAAATGGGAAAGCAGCCCAGCAGAGATGGGCAGATCACACCCAATGCAGCAGGTGACCCATTCCTTTGGGCTCTGACATGAATGGCAATTCATTCTAGAACACCCACCTGCTAAAAATGTCAGGTTTTGCATGGCTCCCCAGGAACAGATAGCATTTAGGGATATTTTCCACCGATTTCTTTGGCCTTAAGGCAGATAATGTTACTTTGATTTTGGATGAGGTGAGCAATAAAGAACATTACTGGAAGAAACAACCACAAAATCAGCGCTGAAGGTTGGTAACTCAGTGTGTCACTGTCCATCCAGTAATTCTGGACACCACATAAAGACCATTCATCCATCTCACTGAGCCTTTCTTTAAAAATTATTTTAGTAGAACACATGATATACAAATCAGTTTAAAACCGGTTCAATTTCTTTTAAAAATAACAGCTTGGTTTTTGCAGGTGAGATTTTACAGAAGAGATTTTACAGGGTTGATTTTTAACAGGTGAGATTTGATAGGAGCTCACTGCCAGTGAGCAGTCACCATCACCTGACTCTGTTCTAGTGTGCAGTGCATAACACCCTGGTACAGAGCATCTCCTGCTAAATAAACACCTACAAACCATGCACTTGATGGTTTTTAAGCATTTTTCCTCCTAAACACACTGTGATGCTAAATGCAGCCACGTGAACATATGAGCCAGTGCTGCCAGCCAGCTCCAGCTGCCTGCAGGGAACCTTGCATCTGGATCCTTCATGGAGCACACCAGCCTAAAAATAGAGCACCTTCTGTTTTGCTCCAGGAGCTGCCATCACACACTGAACACTTTGGTGGTGTCCTCACAGCCCTGACAAGCACAGCCTTGTCACAGACATGTTTTATGAAAAATACTTTTACTAAGGTTTTTTCTCCTGAGAAGCTGAGAGGCCTCAGGAACAAAATATAAACAATGGTTATCTGCTGCTGTGGAATGCAACAGGTGCATCTGTCATTGCTCTCATGTGGTTGTTTCTAATTAACGGCCAATCACAGGTCCAGCTGTGTCAGGATTCTGGTCAGTCACAAAATTTTATTATTCATTCCTTTCCTTTCTAGCTTTTGGATGTCTCCTTTCTCTTTCTTTAGTATAGTTTTAGTATAGCATTTTCTTTTAATATAACATATATCATAAAATAATAAATCAGCCTTCTGAAACATGGAGTTATGATTCTCATCTCTTCCCTCCCCCTCCTGGGGCCCTGCAAACAACCCAGAGCCTGAGCTCCCTCCTCAAGCTGCAGAGAGAACAGGAGCTGCACTTGCAATGATTGCCCTAAAGAGCCAGCAGAGATGGGAAAGGTTCACTGACACTCAGGGGGCTCAGCTTTGCCCTGGGAAAAACAAATTGTCTACTTGAGTATCTGCCAATAAGTGCTCAAATTAAAGAGTGTAGTGACTCCAGTTCCACCAAGAGAATTGAGAATTTCAGTACCACCCAGGAAAGAAGGTGGGGGAATCACTCAACAAGTTATTTAGATCCTGGAAATTGTTTCACCCTCTTGTTGGTTTTCCCAGTTTTTACAGAGATGGGGCAACCAAGAGCCATTTAAAAGATTTTATTCCATTGTCAGTCTTGATGAAGGGTAAGACAAGAGATGTAAAACTCAACATCATTCCATCAGAAGTCAACCAATTTCCTGGTTACAACACCTTGTCAATGTTTTTCAGCCTATCAGCTTTTGCCATACCATGCTGCTAATACTCCTAACACCAATCACTATTATTTTACCCACCTGGTCCTGCTACAATGCATCTTTCACAGTTCTAATTCTCCAAATTATCTGGCCAATTTGCAAAGCCATATTCTGGAATTGTTGAAACACTTGTTTCTGGCTCAATCTCTCTCTCAGCAATGTCACCTCTGCTCCCTAAGGCAGCACACCTTATCTCAGAGTTTGCACACACATGTACAAGGCTGTGTGAGTTTTGTCAGGTTCTGAGAATCCTTTACAAACCCATTTCTCTCACCTGTAGTGCAGATGAGGCACCATTTCTTGGAGACAAAAAAGGTGGTGCATGACAACAATATTATAACAATATTATATTATTAATATTATAACAATATTACCCTGCTAAAATGCCCAGTGACCTCTGCCTAGCTGGCCATCCTCCCTGCTAGTCTGGGTTCCTAACAGGAACCAGGTTTCTGTCAGGTTCCTAATAGGGACAAACACCTCTAGAAGGTGTTTATATTACGTGAGATCATTTCCTCTCTGGGAGTGCCCATTTCTCTCCATTAAATACAAAAGTAATAGAGCAGTGAACTGAGGTTATGCTTGTTTCTTCGAGACAGGCAAAATTTAGAGCTATTAACATCCACTCCAAACAATGGTCCTTGTCCTAAGATAAACTAAAATCCTGAAGGTTTCAAACAAGGGAAGGGATAGGGCCAAGTAGAGAAACAACAATGAGGTCTGGTTATGTGAAATGCTATAGTCATGATGGACTGATTTAACACAGCACACATGGAATAAGATCAGATTCTCCTCACTTCATTCTACTCTACAGAAAGTTTCAGTAAACTTGAAAGACATTTTTTCTTAAAAAAATAAAATTTCTAAATTCTAAAATAACTTTTCTAGATTTTTTCTAAATTTTTCTAAATGTCTAAATTTCCTAGAATTTTTTCTATTTTTTTCTAAATTTCCTAGAATTTTTTTCTATTTTTTTTTCTTTTTCCAAAGACTTTCCCCTAAAAGGAAAATCTTTGGAAAAAGGAAAAAAAAATTTGAAAAAAATTTCTAACTTTCTTTCTTCCTCTCCCATGAAAAACAGTGTATATTTATCACTTAGGAACTAGTTCCAGTGATGCCGGTGATTTTGCAAGCTCCTCTAAATTTCTTAAGATGCTTTTAACCCTAGATCAGCAAATTTTAAGCACTGATTCCGAGAGGGATCAATAGACCTCCAGGAAATGGGAAGCCATCAGGACCTTTTTACAGAAATGATCAACAGGGTTGGTCCTTTACCCTGCCTAAGCCAAGACTGCAGAGCAGAGCCATGAGCATCCACACTGAGACCTCACAAGCATCATCTCCTCCATCAAATCCCAGAGTGAAACCTCAGAGAAGCTGCTCAGACTGCTCAAACCCAAGCCACGCATCAAAGGCTGCATCTTTGCCAGGAATTATAACTGGACAAAATAGGAGAAAAAAGTTTCACGGTGTATTGCTATGATTTTAGGATTGAAAAACTGGAATAACAGAAGTCCTGGTAATTTATTCTATTCTGAGAACAAATTCAACAAAGGCAAAAGAGAGAAAGAAACAAGCCATAAACTGTGCAAGCCTTCTGTAACAGAGGGGAGTTGTAATTGCTTTTTTGTTGTTCATTTAGCAGCAAGCCTTCCAAATGCAGACAAACTCTTTAACTTATCAGTGGTGAACTCTCTGTCTTTTGGTAACTTAGAGTTCCAAGAGAGAACGCTCAGCCATGTACCTAATTAAGAAGGGGGAATCTTAAGACAAATGACTTATGTTGATAACAACAGAACTCAATATTATCTAAGGGTCCCAGTGTTTTAGGAAAGAGAGATATATCCTATTTTTTCTCAGAGAAGAAATGTGTCTAAAAGTTATACAGTTTTATTACAAAGAACACAGGTGTAAATTGCATTTCTGCTGCTTATCACCATGTTTCATTAAAACACAAAGATAAAAAAAACAAAATATAAAAGCAACACATCATTCAGCGGACTCTTGCAGGATTTGAGGACACACCATGAACAGCCTCAAGGTCCTGGTTGAGAGCAGATGTAAGCCAGATCTTACCTGCACACACTTTTCCCAGCCCTGATAATTTAATCTCAGTGTATCAATCATTTCACTGTATCCCACAAGCACATTCCTGCTAAAGAAAAAAGAGTTTTGATCTTACTGACAATTTTGCAGAAAATGGCCTGGAACCTATTTCCCTGATTGTATAATGTCATGCAGATCACATCAAGAAGTTAATGAAATGGAGGATGAGAGTTGAGATTTGCTGTTTCACATATGAGATGACAGAATTAATGCAGTGCCCTGGGATATTCTGAGGCAAGCAGACATTAGAAACCCAGATGTCAACAGGCACTTCATAATTACAGGCAAGGAAAACCCAACCAAAATCATGCAACAGGTTAAAAAACAGCTTTTAGGAGACTTCAGATAAAGGAAGAGCAGTACTAAGAAAATAAGATTTTTTTTTTCCTGGCCAGCAATCTTTATGCATGTCTCATAAAAGTGTTGTACATCTGTTTTAGCAAGCAGTTAAAGAATGATCTTGGGATGCCCCTTCTCCTTATTCTTACATCCTTAAAAAGAGATTCAAGAGAGCATGATCAATGCTTATTCAAGAAACTCATAGAATCAAATAGTCTTGGCAGCAGATGTGCTCCAGGAGAGACATCCCCAAAATCTGAGCAATACCTACAGGACAGCAGTCCAGTTGTGCACCCAGGGTATTGATCAGGACTTTGTGTCCTTTCCTGGCAGCTCACCCACCTCACATTCCTGGGGGAGAACACACAGTGACACTGCTGGGTGATGCTACTAAAGAAGAAAATTAAAGACAATTGGAGTAAAAATCAGAGTGAAAGGCAAGGACTCAAAGATGAAATACTAAATGACAACACACAATAAAACACACACTATTTATACTGCTGGAGTCCCTTGACAATCAGCTGCTTTCATTATTCTCTCGGCTTGCCCAGACTGTCCTTGAACTGCCTTCAAGGCAGGCAGAGAACACACAGAGATGAGGTTATTTATGAAAGTCAGCACTCACATTTGTATTAAATGCTCCTACACCTCCACTATTTTCAGAGCACTGATTTAAACAGCAGCTGGTTCACAGTCTAGGTCACAAGCTTGGAATTTGTTTTCATCCCTACCTGTTTACATCCACTCTTTTTATTTATTTGAGGTTGAGGTGACTACAGCAACATCTGTGGCTTCACCCAGCATTTATAAAACACTTGGGCCAGTCAGCTAGAGCTGTTATCTCCAGAACCACAGGGCAGCTGGGCCGGAAGGGACTCTGGAAATCACCTGGCTGCCTCCCTGCTCCAGCAGGCTCACCTAGAGCAGACTGCACAGGATTGTGTCCAGGCTGAATTTCTCCAGACAAGGAGAACCCACAACCTCTCTGAGCAGCCTGTTCCACCTCTCCATCACCAGCAAAGCTGAGAAATTATTCTTCCTATTCAAACAGAGCTTTCTGTGCCTTAATTTGTGACTCTTGCCCCTTGTCCTGCCTTTGGGCACCACTGCAAAGAATTTCTCTCCCACTTCTCAACACCTGCCCTGTAGAGATTCCTATTCATTAATAAGTGATAAGTGCCATTGTTATTGTTAGAAATGAGGGGATGGGATCATTTTTAAGTTATGAATCATTAATTGTTTAGATAAGCATCAGTCTTAGAGGCTGTGAGATTTTAGAGGAGAATTTGGTTATAGTTTAAGAGTAGTTAGGTTTCTTTGTCACAAGGTAATATATTATCTTTTTTAACTAATAGATAGCTGTTACAGATTTCATTTCGTTTTCTAACTTACTACTTTTACTTATTTTTATTATTCTGTGGATACTTCTATTTAATAGGTTTTTAACTTACATATACATACATATTTTTATTATAATTTCTAAACTCTATTTTATATAATTATTTTCTTATATTGTATTTTTATTATATTATTGTATTTTATTACTATTTTATTACACTATTTTTATTATTTATTGGTATAGTTTCTTATTTACCTAGTTTTTACTTATTTATAAATATTTATTATAAATATATATTTTATATAAATATGAACATGTATATATATTTATAGATCAATATATCTATACTTATATAGAGATATATACTTATATATATTTATACATATATAAAATATATATAAGTATCCTTATAGATATATATATAAATACATTTATTCATATTTTACTTATAAATATAGACGTAAAAGTTTATTATTTTTTAATTTAATGTTTGTGTTTCCTATTTTTACATCAATTTAAGTGTATTCTAAGGCTACTGAATAAGCTTTTTCGTGTCTGTAGAAGTTTCTTTTTTTCTGATTCCCACAATTATCTCTTCCTACTCAGAAACATGGGATGGGGGCAGAAAATGAAGCAGAAATCTTCTCTTGTGCTGTCTGACACACCAAGTATCCCAACATTTCACCAAAAATGCTGCATTAATTGTGCACGTTCTGGGAGAAGCCTACCACTGTATAAAACAAAGATCTCTCATTCCTGTTTCTCAAAGCTCCCACTTATTTCAGCACTCCTACAGTGCTAGAGCACTGAAATATCAGTGCTCTCCCTTTTGCTGCTCAAGGTGCCAATACAGAGATGTTGTTTCAGGTATTTGGTTTGATCTGAAGCACAGGATTAATTCTACCTGACAAAGCACTCAAAGCAGGTTCTCCTGGACAGCTTGAAAGAATAATATATCCAGGTTGCGAGACAGGGCTACTACAGCCTTTTAAAAAAGTTGTGGTGTTTATTGACTGATTTAGAGTCCTTTTATAAGTGATGATCACAAGCTGGCAGGAAATTTGAGTAATAGGAAAAAGAAAATTCCTGGCTCTGCCAGCCCATCTAAGATAAGGCACATCAGCCGAGTTCCTATTCAAGTTGAAGACAAAAATAAAGTTGGAAGAACCAGCCAGCTCTTCTGTGGTGAAAACTCAGAGTAATCCTGATTAAATATCTGTCCTGAGGGAACATGACCAGAGCAAAGTATCACACATGGAATAAACTGATCAACCGCATACATGTAAGACAAAAAAAAAAAAAAAAAAAAGCCATAAAGCCACTACTGAGGCTTGTAAGGTCCTCAGAAGGGAATGTGGGGCTCAAGCAATTCATCTGAACACATATCAACCAAAACAGGCTGTAGGAAATAAAAAAACAAACCACATAATTAAAAGAAAAGGAGAACCTCTCTGTATAGGACTCAGAAAGGGATTAGTTTCTTCTGGTTTACTTTGGAAGGGTACTGCCTAAAATTCTGGGAAGCAGCTCACAGACATCTTAATTAATTAGAGAAAATCCAATCCAAAGGAGTACAAAAAGGATAAAAAGTGTTAAAAGTGCAGGAGTCACAAATTGTGAGTAAAGATTGAAAAAACTGTGATGGTTGGAGCAAGGGAAGAGGAAACCAATGTACAAGACATAATTGCAATACTAAAATATTATATATTCTTTAAAATAGTTTATATTTATATTATTATATAATATATTGATTATATATTAATATATAACAATAAAACAATATAATATATAATATTTATATTATTACATAATAAATATATTATATTTTAAAATATAATATATCTAGAAAAAGAAGGCTAAAAACTGTTTTCTAGATACAATTAAGAAGAAAAATCAAGGACTTAAATCTAATATCACTTGCTGCAATTTAACTTACATCTTCTGTGTAAAAACATTTCATATCAGAAAGATATAAAACATAAATGAATTGTTATGAGGACTTGTCACATTTATTGGATGGCTTTAATTACTGGAAAGTTTTAAGAAGATGTTACACAAACATCTGTAAAACAAAAACATTTATGTTTTTGGCCTGAGAGAGCAGGAATCTACACACAAACCCTTGGTCCCGTCCAACTTCACATACAGATAAACAAATGTAAATTACTGATTCAGTTATTACTGAATTGTTAGTACTTTTCCAGACTATCACAAAGAATTTTCAGAGGACAAAAATCCCATTTCAAGAGTGACTCACAGCTTCCCTACTTTTCATTCTGCATCTTCTGGGACAGAAGATGAGCCCATATTGTCATGTTTCGTTTGTTCTAAGTAGTCTTGAGGAATGCAAAACATTCAAATTAAACAATAAAAATGCCCTTCTCCCCATTTTGAGGCATCATGTCATGCTAAAACATCTTTTGGTAGCTCACCCAAAGTGAGCAAAAGAAGAAAAAAACAAAAATTGGAAGGAATGGAGACATGGGAAAAACAATGCAGTCCACATATCCTGCCTGACAGTAGGTCACAGTTCAGTGTCTAAAGCAAGCCTGAATTCACTGCCACTCTTTAAAATAAATGTGAAATTGGTATGCCTGGTTGCCAACAGATCCTACAGATCATTTTTTAGAGAAAGAGAGTAAAAGCAAGCTGACATCATATTTCCTGATCTATTTTGAGCCTTTTGTACAACCTGAGCATAAAAAATGACCCCTAGACAAAAATTTTACATGTAGACCTAGAACTATTCATAGTTTTTCCTAAAATAAACCAAGGGCATGTGTCTCTGATAGTAAATTTTCTGCTTGAGTGAGTTCTCATGACAATGTGAAATGCTGCAGAATATAATGGTCGTGTCAAGGGTGTAGCAAGAGCAGTCATATGGGGGAAGAAAACCTCAGTGAACACTGCCTGCACTTCATTCCCTTAAGGATTTTTCATTTTAAATTCTTCAATTATAAATACATATAATAAATATATATATATAATAAATATATATAATATATATAATACATATATATATAATGATAGATATAATATCTATGAAATACATTAAATATATTATGTAAATATAATATATAAACAATAAATTAGATAATATATATTACATGTAAATAATCTATTTTAATTTTTTCCTTTTTTTATTTCCCTCCATGAGGGCACTAGTGTGTTGAACCATGGGAAATAGAAGGTCACACATAATTGCACTGAACTCAGAGAATTGTGTACTTCTGTGGATACACACATTAAATGTCATTAATGTTGGGAATACTGAGCCACAAAGGAAATGTCCTCTCTATTTCTACAAGTGACTAGTGGATTTTAACCCTTGGAATTTTTAGTTTAGTAAAGTATGTCAAGAAAAGAATATTCATCAGCAACATACACTTCTGAAATTCATAGATATACAGGAAAACAGTAGTGATGAACAATCAGCACATTTAGCCAACAGCAAAAGCTTTTTAAAGCCATTCTTTTCTCTCATGAAAATGGATTCAAGATGGGACATTTCTGTACCATGTGACAAACATAAAATTAACTTTAAAAAAATCTCCTGAATATGTATTTCAAAAACTGTGAAACATATATTTACTTAGAAATACTTGCCTTTCTCTTACTTTCTCTCACAAAACAGCAAGTTACCAATGAGAAAAGGACAGTCTTGCTTCATGTGAAGTAATAAACAGTTTCAGCATTGCAGTATCTTATTCTCTGCAAGAACTTTTAAAGTCACTTTTATGCTTGGCTCAACGCTTAAAAATCAGTTTAAATATTTTCTCCCAATACAAAAATAGACTCCTCTTTGCTGTCTCACAGAGGTCTCAATGTGCTGAGCAGGAGCAGAGTGAGATTTTTCTGGCTGGATGGTGCAGACAGCTCCATGTGCTCCCTAGCCCAGCTGAGAGGTGCCAGGGCATGAGCCAGCCCCAGCAGGAAAACAGCACAGCCACATCCCCCTGCTCTCAGCTGAATTCATATATCTACCTCTTGTGGGTTTCCCTGCATCTGGATTGAAGGCATTTGAGATGGCATTTCCTGTTTGAACTCAAGTGTTTATTATGTTTTACCAGTCAAACAATCTCACTACTCTGAGTTCTGCAGCAAGGCACAAAATGGCCAACAATCTCTTGGTACAAGGTCTTTTAAGAATAAACTATCCAATTAAGAACTGACACCTGGATTATTTTCCCTTTTAACTCAGTAACTGATCCCAAAGAGCCCCCAGTGTAGACTTTTCTGCCCAATTACCAAATGCCACCCAAACCCATAAAGAAGGAGGAAGAAGCATGAAGCAGAAATCCAGGACAACACCCTGTGCCCTTCATCTTTCTTCCATCCACAGCATCCTAAAAATCCCAAAACCTGTATTTCTCACCAAGTGATACACCTACACTGATCTCTATAATCTATGTCACACTTTTGTGGATTCCAGTCTATCTTGAAGTTTAGGAAACTTTCTCCATGAATGAGGGTCAAAGTCAGTGCTCCCCTGGGGGTCAGGGCACCCAGAGCAGAGAGAGAAATATTCCCAGTGCCCTGGGTTTCCACATCTCTCAACAAGCCTTGAAGCTGAAAAAACCCTTCTGGAGTTTTGGTTTCTGAATGTCATTTGTGTTTGTCGACACAAGCCACAAAAGGAAATTGTCGCTGTTGCATTTCGCTGAATGGCGAAAACATAAAAATGTAATAATTGAATAAATGTTGAGAAAATTCGACTGGTAGCTAACACAATTTTTTGCAATCAATACCAAAAGAAGAGTAGTGTTCTGCACCAGTTGGTTTTGTTGGAAAGCATTCTCCTAACTGTATTTCTGTGGCTCCACTGCTAGTCCAGTGAGGCACACAAAGTCATATTGTTATCTCCTGCTTAAAGACAATTCTGATGTTGAGTGGACCCAATTTGGTTCCACTCTTGTCTTCTGCGGGTTGAAGATTGTTTTCTCAGGCTGGGATTTCAATGGAACTAGTGGAAATAGGGGAATAAATTCCATTTTAATAAGCCCAAGTGTGTAAATCCACCAACCTCCTCTTTGAAGTGTAAAATGACAAATGCCCATGAAAAATAGGCTGAATTTTCAGAAACAGCAACCGTATCTCTCACATTTCAGCAGAATTAACAGAACCTATAGAATGCTCTTTTGCTTGTCCTATGGCCTGGAAAGCTCTCTCAAGCACCGTATCAAGTTTTTTAGTTCTGTGTAAAAACAAGTTAATTCCAGGAACACTGCACCCTGACATATGTATTTATTCCATAGGAACACAAATACTTCTCAGCTCCTGCAGTGCCTTCAAATGAGATAGAGCTGAGGCCCAATTCTCTTCAAGAGCAGAGAAAACAAGTCCTATTTCTACAACAATTCAGAAAAAATAAGAAAAAACCATTCTTCTAATGAAGAAGTTGAGTATACTTATTTCAGTAAAAATAAACCAATTTTTCAACTGTAAGCAATCAGATAGCTCTGAAATACACTAAAACGTCATGGAACTATCTAGAAAACTATCTAGCAAGTGTTGCAATACATTGCCCTCATTGTATTAAATGTCTCCAATTTACTGTCTGGCAGGTGACTAATTGAGGATTAACAGTAATTTGTCCCTAGCATCTTACTCCTGATAGTGTGTATTACTTAATTTTAAAAGCTTTTAATTTAATTTTTTGAGCACTTTTAATGCTCAAATTTTAATTTAAATGTTTAAAACTTAATTTGAATTTTTTTGAGCAATACAACTGCAGAATTATTCTAGTGTGTAACAACAGACAATAAGAAGGCAGCCCTTAATCCAAAGAAATGACAAAAAAATAAACTAGACATGAAACCAAGGGGGACAAAAAAGAGATCAAGTAGAATTAACACTGTAAAGCTGATATCATCACCTCATGTTAACCACTATCACCTCACTTTTTCAATAGGGAGGATGGAGAGTGTTAACCTGGGGAGACTTAAAGAAAGCAAGGCTAGAGGAGGTTTCAAGAAATGGAATGAGGAAATAGGAAAGGGGAAATAAAATGAAAACAATTTAAAAAACAACAAAAAAGGGGAAATAAAAAGTCAATTTTTAGAGGAAATAAAGGAAAATAATTTGTGACAAGATTTGGATTTTTCTGGATTACTCTGAATTACCAACTTCAGTTCTACATAAAGAAGAAAAATCCTTCAGATACTTTCCTGTGTCCTGCAAACCCAGCTGCAGCAGTGGCAGTAGAGTGAACATTAAAAATCAGCAAAAGATCACACAGAGTTCAGTAAAATCTGTTCTTCTAGAAAAGAGTGGCTGACCAGTGGGCTTGGTGAAGGGCTTTCCCTGTATTGCTTCACAAGCCTCTCAGCCTACAAATGATAGAAACTTCCCACATCCTGTAAAAATAACTAAATAGTGAAATACCTAGCTTGCAATGATGTGCTGGAATAAAGATGGATATAATTGATCATGTAATCCTGTAGCAAAGGCTTCACTTTCCAGGGTTCTGTACTTTTGGGCTGGTTTTGCAGCACTCTGCCTCCACTGTCTGCAAACACTCAATTATACCCTGCAGCCATTTCCAGAGAGCTGAGCAAGGCCAGCCTCCCTTGGCACAAACCTGAAATCACACAAAATGCTTTTGGCATTTGTTACTTGCAAGCAACTGTTTGAGCACAAATAAAAACTCAGCCCAGCATGAACAGCGGAAATATGTGGATTGTTGTTGTGCCAAAAGCAGAGAGAAAATACAGAAATCTGATCATTTAAGGGGTTAACTGCAATGGAGACTATTTCTCTACAGAGGGTATTTCTTAAGGGATAGGAGTAGATTATAATGAATCAGATATATTCTAATACAAAGAGTAAATTTTCTTGAATGTAACCATGAAATGGGTAGCCATGATCTTCCCTCTTCATGTACAACACATAGTGAATATCATAAATATTACATGTGTTTCTTATAGAGTGCAAATCAGCTCTCAATGAATTATAAACAACTTGATGCCTATTTTAAAAGTATTCCCCGTACATACAATGATCATTTTCTCTTACATACTCTTATCTATCTTATTTATAGAATAAAGCAGGTCAATAGTTCTTAGTCCATAACTTGGCTGTGAGTTTTACAGAGAATTTTCACTGGCTTAAGATCAATCTTTTTGCTACAGAAAGAGCATAAACCTCTCTGCTGTGCTATTGCCTGACTGGCAGTACAAGTGTTTATAGATACAAATATGACCAAATAAATAAGGCACTTTTTCCCCTGTTACCACACCACATATTGACAACCCTGGTATCAAACATACCATCTAATATCTAATGAATTAATCTAATCTAATGGAACATGCCATGTGGTTTTCCAGAAGACACTTGGCCACTGTTCTGTTAGCACACACTTGCTAGCAAACCAGCCAATGACAAACATGGAGTTTTTCTAAACTTATAAACTAAATTAATTTCCCTTGGTTTTTTTCCCCCCCTTTTTTTTTTTCCTTTTGCATATTCATCCAGCTGCTCTAAATAATCATTAGGACATTTTTATTAATGACTCTGCTCCTCCAAGATCTCTGCTTTGAGGTCTCACATGAGACAGATCATGATATTCACACGACTTTCATCTGGAACCATCTGATTGAAGCAATACAAGTAAGAATATCTCACATTTTATCCATCAAAGCACAACAGCCAAACCACCAAAGCTTCACTCCCCATCCATGAAGAAGGCACAAACAAACCTCTTCTACTGCAGACCATGTTTTGTGTGTTTGGGAGCTCTTAAGTACAGAAAAGTCTTCCCCTTTTTGTTTCATTTTTTAACCTACACTAGGCCACATTTCCAAGTTTTTCACTCAAGTCCATGAAAAGGGAACCTACTCTAAAAAAAAAAAAAATCTTGTTGGTATCCTACAAATCATGAGACTGCAGGGCATGGGACTTACAACATTTTCAATAAGGCAAATTTAAGCACTGTTAATCCAGACTCCAGGCAAGTGAATAACTTATTTTCTCTTTTTAGGTTACATAATTCAGAATAAGATTTTAAGAAACTACCGTTACCCTCAGAAATCTTAAAACTGTCAGAGGGGTTTTCTTTTAAGGATTTACAAACAATAAAGGAAATAGTTCTTAAAAGAGCACATCACTGAAAGCTAATAGATATATTCCTGTGCTCTATAAATGATAAAAGACTGCTGAAATGAGATGCTTTAATTATTGTTAAATTTGATAGACTTAAAATTTTGTATTTGTGACATCATCAAGTTCAGTTTTATATTTCTCACTGAAGGCATTAAACATACATCATTCTCTGTTTGATTTAATTTATAATCAAATATTTTCAAATCTCATTAATCCCCACCATGATTCAGATTGAACTGGGCAGTGTTGCCCTGGAATGTGGGGAACAGTTACAGGCTGAATGGGAAGGAAAAAAAGTAAAGGAAAAAATGGCAGAAGTTGTCTAAATGCCTTGGGTAGACTGAAGAGTAGCAAGAGTGGTCCAACACCCAGGAAATTCAGCCTAATACCTTCAAAAGATTCCAGTTTCTATTAGCTGGTACATAGCACACATTTTACAATTTATCAAGACTTTTGAAGAAAAGAAACAAGAATGTAGGAACACAAAGAAATATGTTAAAGTGCACTCCAGAAAAAAATGGCTTGATCGTGTCAAGCAGAGAATTTTGCACATTTCAAACTCAGGCAAAGTGGAACGATGGCTGCATGGGCTTGGTTTTGTATTTTCACATGTTAGAAAAACACCAGAGACTGAGACCTTAAAAGAGCCATGGCACAGTGAAACAAAACAAAATTCACGAATCCACAGACTCAAGGAGGCAGTTTCCACTGTGTACCTTTATAATCCAGATGCAACTCTAACAAGAGATTTTCTGTTTCACTTTTAACACTATAAAAAAATTGAAGCAGCACTCAAAATAATCTTAGAAAAAAAATACTATCATCATATAACTCTACAATTGAATTTCCAGAATTAAAATCTGTCCTATGATCCGAGAAATTCTGGACCTGTATCAGAACCACGTTGCAAAAATAGTTTTAATGTTTTAGATAACACACAGTCATGATAAATAGCTGTAGAACAAGACTGCAAAGATTAATTTGGCTCATTACTCAAGAGGAGAGAGGTCAGTATTTGCTTGGGGTTATCCTGCTGTTTGGTCTGGAATACTGTAATATTCTCCTAAGGTTTCTAACAAAAAAGAACAAAAGATTTGCTTTGTGAATTGAAATAGACCCAGCTACAACCTTGTAATATGACATTTTGCTTTGCACACTGTAAGAATTTTGATTTTGCTTTGCAAAAATGACAGAAGTTGTGAAAATTGACCATCAGTCTGGCAAAATTAGTGTCAGTTCATCTAAAGAGCTAAACTGAGCAATGCTTCAGTGCTCTAAGCATCCAATGCTATCAACTTTTTTTAACACAAGAGGCTTCAAAAGGAAGAATTGTCTTCAGACATCTTCCTACAGCTCATGGCATAATTAATCAAGGGAGGTGTGGTGCAGAAATTGCTATTAATTGTTCTGTCAATATTGCCCTTCTATGTTTAGCCCAGACCAAAGAGGCAACAAAGCTGATGGGACCACGCTGCACATGATCTAATGGCTGCCAAATGAAAGAAGACAGTTGCATCTGTATGCCCACAAAACCACGGGAAAAAAAGGAAAAAAAAGAAATCAAAGTGGCAGTGAAGGACATCAACTATGCATATATAGTGAGACAGAACAAACAGCACATGACACTGCAGGACAAAGGAATAAAAAACCCAAAAACCCCTTTTCATCCATTTAAGTAATCTGCATATCCAAATCTTCACTTCTAGTGGAACTACATAAAAGCTATTCAGAAGTTCAGATATTCAGAAATTACTTCAAAAAAGTGGAAATATTTGCATTGTGGACTAAGAATGATTACATGTAGCTGGAAGTTGGCAGCCATGAATGTGTATATGCAATTTCCTTCTGATATTTAGTATTTTGCAGACCAATAGAAGGATTGTCCTAAATAATACAAAATAACCAGGAACCTCTCACTCTCTGCATCCCTGGTTTTGCCCATCTCTCCTTCTGGTTATATCAGAATATTACCTTGAAAGAATTCCCCTTTCTTTGGTAAAATTTAAGTAGTCCTCAATGATCTTAGTGTTTGCAAGCTAATGGTGAGATGACAATAGAAAATGTATAAATATTGATTGTATTATTGTTCCTACCATCCTCAGTCTCCATGTTACAGCAAATATCTGAGTCTGCTTTGAGTGCCATAGTGCAAACATCACTATGCAAACATAGTGCATCAACAAATACAAATATTTTTGGCTGGTTTCAGTACTTGCAGAACATAGTCATTAATTGCTTTCCTTAGATGAGCTTAGCAAATGCACTCTATTTAAAAGCATTAAAGACCTTCATGACAAATAAAGAGCATGACCTATGATGAGTAAAAACAAAGAAAAATGAGACATTTCAATTGTTATGGAGAAATAATGGAATATTTCTTCATTAGCATGAGTTTCAGAACAACACCTTGTTAGTCTGACTCAGCCCAAGTACAGCATCTTGTACTCCTATAACGCTCTACAGGCAAGAAATAAAAGTCCAAATTGCATTTCAGGAAAGGTTTACGGCCTCCTAGAACACTATCTTATATCAAACAATTTTATGAATGGTAAAATGTCTGCACATTCTCTGTTGGCCTTTCTTCCAGCAGTCTCATTACAGCTCGCTAGATTCACCATAAACAGATAAACAAATATTGAATGCAAAGCACTTCTGACTTATGGAGTGAGGCAGAATTCAAGGAGCAGACATCTGACCTATTTTTTAGGAAGCTGTGCTGCAGAGTCTTTTAAAAATATGCTTTCTTCTACCCCCATTCCTTTGAAAAAATTGCAGTTTGAGCATACATTCAAAAAAAACTTCATTTTTTTGTCAATGAACCAAAGTGTCAGAGCACTTCCAAAGCTGTGCATTATGGCATGCACTGGCTGTACTCACAACACTGTGCTTCACATTTAATTAGCAGGAAACCTAAGACAGGGCACCCAGGACCCATTAGCTTCAAATTGCTTGCAGGGGTAACTAGAAAGTGTGGCAGCTCCCTTTTCAATATTTTAAAATAACATTACAATCAATTTCTGCAAAGGAGCAACAAAAGATCCAAGGAATGAATGAAATTTTTGGTAATATTAAAAAAACTAAAAGAAGTCTTCAAGACAGAAAGTTAAAATTCTTCAGTCCCTTTAAGGCTTCCATAGAATATTGAAAAGATATTTGTTCACAACAGGTAAGAAGTCAAAAATTGCTCTTCATTGTCATTTTAAATTAAGTTCTGGGGATCTGCAAATTACTGTCAGACTACATCTCTATGATTAATTTTATACTGGCATGTCACAGACTTGCTGTAGCACATCTGCAGTCACCAATTGTTCTGGTGTTGTGAGGGTCCCCAGGACAAGGTGAGAGATGAGAATTTGACTCCAAGTTGTTAGAGGGCTGATTTATTATTTTATCATATTATATTAAAGAATGCTATACTGACACTATACTAAAAGAAAGAGAAAGGAGACATCAGAAGGCTGGACAAGAATGAATAATAAAATCCCGTGACTGACCAGAGTTCTGACACAGCTGGACTGGGACTGGTCAGTAATTAAAAACAATTCGCATGGAACCAATCCAAGATGCACCTGTTGGTAAGCAGCCTCCAAACCACATTCCAAGCCATCAGATAATTATTGTTTACATTTCTTTTCTGAGGCTTCTCAGCTTCTCAGGTGAAAAATCCTGGCAAAGGGATTTTTCATAAAACATCATGGTGACACACAAATTTCCAGCTCTCAAAATGGAAAGGAAAACCCACCCCATTATACAAGGAAAAGGTTTTTTCTAACTTAGATACCCACCCTGGTACAAAAGAATTGACTGATTCAACTCCTGCCTGAAGCTCAACTGATGCCATGATACCCACATGTAGAACCAGAGGCTTTTTTAGCTGTTGCTCTTAAATAGTGGCAGGAATTTTCACGTCAGTCTTTTACTGCACAATTTATCTACATTTCAACTCTGATATATTCTGCATCTTACCTCAAACTGACTGTGAAGCTGATGAGTGGCATTGAGATGTGTGGTATTAAAAATGACACGTCATCCATGGCTGAGATGAAAATACAAGTTTTCAACAAGGAGTGACTAGACAAGTGTTAACCAGCATTTTTTGCCCATTTAAATAGTCACCATTTCATGCTGGTTCTACTGCTTCAAGGAAGCCATTCTTTTGAAATGTGCTTTGGTCAGGCACTTTACCCTGCACAACACATTTGATGGACAAAATAATAGCTGGTCACTGACTGACTGTGGCCAGGACAGGAAATGTGGCAGGGCTCATAAAATAATATGCCAGATACTCATCTGTTGGAACTCTGGATGCTGAGAATTTCAGACTTTCTGTGCTGACAGGCACTGACACCCCAAGAGAACACTGCATTTGGGCTGAGGCCATGGATAATGCCTCCAAAATTAAGTGATGGAACTAGGATTATGGGTGTGGAGTTTGATTACAAATGTGTAATATCATGTAGAAGAAAACTTAAGAGTTTAAAAATTTAGGAGATAGTAATATATGTGAAACAAGATAAAGGCTTTAGGGTGGAGGCTGGTCCTTCTTCTTCACCTTCTTCTCCACGGGTTTGGGTGGTTTTGTGTAATTGGATAGAAAAGTCCACATTGCAGGACAAAAATCGTTAGTTATTGGGTTAAAAGTAAAAAGTAATAAAAGGGTGCCATTTCTTAATTAGATAGTTTAGCCTTAAAAGACCTTGTAGGAAAAAAAATTGTTAATCATTTTGCAATTAGTTAGTAAAATACTGCAGAACTCACATCTTATAAGACTGATATAGATAAGAAATAAAGATCTGAGTGTAAACACAAAATATCACCTTGAACACTTTCAATTCCAACTTTAACAGAAAGAGAAAAGAAACCAAGAACCAACACTCATCCTCATTTCTTCTTCCATTCAGAGGTGTGAGCAACAGGTAAGATTTCAGTGATTTGAGTTAAACAAAAGATATTTCTGCAGTAAAACAAAAGATATTTCCTCTTAGCTACTCCTAAGTTAGTAGCAGCTCAGGGTCGCTGGAGCTGGACAAAAGCCCCACTGAGGACTGTGGTCCCAAAGGTTAATAGATATCATGATATTCCACACTCATCTCCTGGTTTCTACAACTGCATTACAAACTATCAGCTTGGAAGAATTTATTAAATTGTCCCAGCACCCTGCCTGGACAGGTATTTTATGGATGCTATCACACAGATGAAAAACCCACATTCTTTTACCCCTGTTCTATCTTGCAAAAAGGTCACTTTAAAACATTCCCTCTTCAAATATACACACACAGAGAAAAGTTAGAATCATCCAAGCAAGGGTTGAAGTGAGGACAACGATTTCCAGAAAAACTGACTGTCCAAAGCATGAGCTCAGTTACTTTCAGTCACCTCATTACACTCAGCTGATGAGCTACAAGGAATTTTTTTTTTTTTTTTTTGCTTACTGCAAATGTATGCACACACTCAATCAGCATAAAAGTCTTTCCAACAGATCACTGAGATCTACTAAGCCTGAAGCTCACATCTACTATCACCTCAGATCTGTATTTCCTTGGAAACCCAACATTGTCTGTACAGAGAACTTTAAAAATATTAACTTCAACAATATTAAACAGACTATAATTTACCCAACAGCTTTTCAGTAATAGCCTTATTACTGAAAACTAGCTTACAGAACACTGCTAATGACTCAGATAATCAACTCTTCTAACTTATCTCACTTTTTATATTTTATCCATGTCTGTATAACTAAATTTAGGAAATTCTCAACAGTATTTCACAATATGGAGTTATGCAATCAATTCCTCCAGTCCAAAATATTTTTCTGAAAATGAGAGATTGAGACATAATTGTCACCTGTCAGACAAGAATGAGGCAAATTGTCACCTAGTTACCACCCTTAGAGTCCAAGGTGGAATATTGGCCATTTCATGCGATAGGCTATGTTCCGATACATGCATGCACACATGTAAGTCATTTACCAGAAAACCTATTAACATTTTCCACCTTTCCTTCAGTATCACTTTTTGCTAGTCAAAAAAACCTGGTATTAAAGCCTAAGAAATGGGGAGTGCCAACTGATTTGTGACATGTGTGTGCACCTACCACTGTGTACCCCAGCAGCATGCATTTTTCAGTATTCTTAGACTAACTGACTAGAAACTTCATTCTCCCATGGAATGGATGACACGAATAAACAACAGCTAAGATTTATCTCTCTTTAGAGTGAAAAATGAGGCAGGTTCCAGTGGTGGAAGCATCTTAATTAATTCCCTTCTTCTGTAAAATGATTCCTTACAGCTGAAGGGTGCAACATATCTGCATTTGTAATATATATTTGGATATACCACCGGAGAGGGACAGTACAACTGCAGGACACTATCAATACAATTTTCTACTTTCCAATTAAAAAAAAAAGCCATTTTAATTACAAAGGATAGACAGAAAACAACAAATATGGTTCATAAAGAAAGACTTCAGCGTTACATCATTTATAAACATTTCTTTTCCTTAAAAACAAGGATGAAAAGACTGAAAATTCATGAAAAAGATTGCCAATTTTAGCAATATGCTAAGAGCTGCAGTTACAGAAATAAACCTTGAACTTACTGACCTTACATTCTGGGAAACACAAGCTTTCTCAGGTTTTAGGAAGGCTGTGTTTAGGGAATCACAGAATCTATTAGGCTGGAGCAGATCTGCAAGATCTATGACCAAAGAGCACCTTGTCACCCAGAGCATGGCACTGAGTGCCACCTCCAGCCTCTCAAACACCTGCAGGGACAGTGACTCCCTGGGCAGCCCATTCCAATGCTCAATCACCTCTTCTGTAAGAAATTCTTCCTCATGTCCAACCTGAACCTCTCCTGGCCCATCTTAAGATTGCCCTGTGCTGTTGTTGGCTGACACTCAGCTGGTACAACCTCCTTTCTTGGGAGCTGCCAAGAGCACCAAGGTCAGCTTGAGCCTCCTCTTCTCTCCAGCTCCCTCAGTCCCACCATGTCAGAGTTCTAGACACCCAGAATTTTAAAGTTTCTACACAGACAAATTCTAACTCCCAGGAGAGCACTGCTTTTGACGTAGAGCTGTAGAACCAGCTTCCACAATTAATTGATAATGTGGCGTTTTCGGAGTCCCCATCTAGGGGAGGAAGGATGAATCTGACTCCATGTTCCTGGAAGGCTAATTTATTATTTTATGATCTATATTATATAAAGAGTGCCATATTAAACTATACTAAAAAATACAGAAAGGATACAGACAGAAGGCTTAACAAGATATTGATGAAAAACTTGTGACTCTCTCCTCAGAGTCTGAGACAGCTTGGCACTGATTGGTCATTAGGTTAAAACAAATCACATGAAACCAATGAAACAAGCACCTGTTGGATAAACAATCTCCAAACCACATTCCAGAGCCACAAAATACAGGAGAAGCAAATCAGGTAATTATTGTTTTCATTTTTTTCTCTGAGGCTTCTTGGCTTCCCAGGAACAAAGTTCTGGGCCAAGGGATTTTTCAGAAAATATGACAGTGACATGACAACATTAAAACTATGAGTGCACTGTTAGTAACAAGTGTGTAATATCACAAAGCAGAAAACTTAAAGTTTAGAATTTTAGAATATAACAAATATAAAACAAAATAGAACCGTTGTTCTTCTTTAGCTCATTTTTAATAGTGTGTAATAGCATACAGCAGAAAACTTAGAGTTTTAAAATAGAATAATAAATACAAAACAAAAATTCTAAGACCTCCTCATAAGCCATGCACTCCAGACCCTTCCTGAGCTCTGTTGCCCTTGCTCCAACACCTCCATGTTCCTGAATTAAGTGTCCCAGAACTGGACACAGGTCTCAAGGTACAGGGGAAGAATCCTGATCCAGCTGGCCACACCATTTCTGGTAGATGCCAAGATGCCACTGGCCTTCTTGGCACTTGGGACTGACTCATGTTCAGTCACTGTTGACCAGCACCCCTAAATCCTTTTCTGCTGGGTTTCCTGCCCTCCAGCAGATCAGCACTGACCCAACATGGTCATGTCATCTGTGAGTTTGCACCCACCTGGTCACAAAAGGAGATCAGGCTGGTCAGGCAGGACCAGCCCCTCCTAAATCCCTGCTGATCTCTTGGCTGTCCTCTAAGTGCCATGCAATCACTCACTCCATCTGCTCTGACTATTCAGTTAGCAAAGAGACACAAAGAATTGCAATTTTTAAAGTTTAAATGTGGTAGAAATGTTAAAGCAAATGCCAGATTTCTGAAACTAATTCAGGGGAAAGGTTATTCTGTCATTTAACACAGCAGAAGTTGCTCTTGCCTGCTTTGCCTACACATGGCAGCAAAATGGATTTCACAGAACTGTTGTTTAAAAGTACAGTATAGTTTCAAACAACATTTTTAGTAAAATAAATTCACACTTTTGCCTGAATGAGCCATGGGAACCATATGTATTTTTGTTACAGCCAGCCTCCACTTTAAGTGAGTCATTCACAAAAACAAAAAAGAAAACAATAAAAAAAAAGGCACTTTCACTATAAATATGAAAGCTGACTACTTTTTTCATGTGCCGGGCTGACCGCAGTTGCCTCACCACTGATGAGTAATTGAAATTCTGCCTGCACCACTCAGCTAAACCTTTCAAATGGAAAGAAAAAGCAAGTGAGGAAAGTACAGTGATACAACACTGCTGAAGACTCTCAGTGTGTGATCATCCTCCCAGCCAGGTCTCAGTGGCAGATTTTAGCAGTCCAGAGACAGAATTCAGTGCACCAGGACCTTATATCTCTGCTTGTCCAGAGAATCCCCAGAGATTATATTATAATAGACAATAGAATCAACTTCGTAGTGAGAATCCTCTTCCACTGCTGTGGGCCCTACTGGATCAAGCCAGTGTTAAGTCCCTGTGTCCCTAAACCTGATGCCCTGTGCAGGCTGCCCTAGAGCAGAGGCTGGGCAGAGCAAAAGAATAAAGCAGGGATTGATTCAAAGCATCTCCTCCATGGACCCACCTTGGGCAGCACCAGAGCCCAGCCAGGGCTGCACCCAAGGTGAACCAAAATGGCCCCAAAATGCAGGAGCGCTCCCGGGCTCTCTCCCTGGGATCAGTTCTGCTCCATTTGCACCTTGCAGTTCATTGTCCCATTCCAGCTTTAGCCCAGGCACTCCCACCCTGCTTGTTTTTCTCTCTGCAGCCCACGGTGTTTGTGCTCTGGGGCTGAGATTGGGATCATTTGTCCTTGGTGCCTATTGGAATAGCATCCCAATATTACCAGGTGGAATGTGCCTGGGCTGTTCTGGGCCTTAGCTTCTTGGCCAGAGGTTACTGCTGTGGTATTTTACCTCTGGCTGGCTGGGAATCACAGATAGGCACTAGGAACCAATCCAGGCTTGTACAAGGCTTAGTTTTACCTCTGGTGAAGGTCCTTAGACAAGGTGAAGAGAAAGGAGACTGATTCTGTCAGAGGGTTTATATCCAGAGTTTTATTCCATGGTCACAGACATCTGAATCTTTAGGTAACAGCTCCAACAGAATAGCGAGCACGTGGTCTTTGGTCAATTTAAGCCCAGTTACAGGGGAGGGGAAGGGACAGGTGAGGCACCAAGCAGGTGGGAGGAGGAGGGTCTCAAGGGACACCTAGACAGGCCAATGACCCCAGGCCTGGATTGCATCCTTTGAACTTGACCAACCACACGAGGAATGTTAAGCCTGATTGACAGAACTCACTCAGCAAGGGGGCAAGGGGGAAGGGAGAGGGGTATTGCCACACCGGGGAAGGGACTAGGAAGTTAAAACAGGAAATTGCAACACACTGCAACAGGTGCCCAGCTGGAGCAGGAATTGTTTTGTCTCCCTGCTCTGTGCACAGAGCTCACCACCCCCTCATGTGAAGCTCAGAGCCACCCACTAAAGCAGCACAAAATGTGAGAAATATACAAGCTGAAACCTGAGGCATCAAACTGACCAAGGTGAAACAGGCCCTTGGCATGTAAATCATGCTTTTCTTGCAGTAAAAATGGCACAAATGGAAGCTGACTGGCTGACAGCTGCAATAGAATTGGAAAATATGCAGGAGTGAACCTTTGGCATTTTTGATCTCATAAAATAAACTTCTGCAGAATGGCCAATTATTTGGGGGAAAGCAAGCCTCAGGTGAGAAGACTTTTGCAACATCATCAATCCAAACCTGTTCAGGCTGCTTCCAAAGCCACAGTAAATCTGGGTGAACCCAACTCCTCAGAAAGCACATTGTCTTAGCATCGTGACCAAAAGAGGAACACCAGAACCAGGCTGTGGAGCCTGTGGTACAATGTCACATTGACTGAATGAGCCACATTGGCACTGCTTTAGCAGAATATTCTGTTTGTGAGGTGCCCCAATGAAGGAAGGAATGATCAATCTGACTCCATGCTCTCAGAAGGCTAATTTATTATTTTAAGATACTATATTATATTAAAGAATACTAAACTAAACTATACTTAAGAATACAGAAAGAATACTTACAGAAGGCTCAAACGATAATAATGAAAACTTGTGACTCTTTCCAGGGCCTCAACACAGCTTGGCACTGATTGGCCAAAAAGTCAAAACAATTCACATGAAACCAATGAAACTGCACTTGTTGGATAAACAATCTCCAAACACATTCCAAAGGAGCAAAACACAGGAGAAGCAAATCAGATAATTATTGTTTTCTTTTTTCTCTGAGGCTTCTTAGCTTCCCAGGAGAAAAATCCTGGGCAAAGGGATTTTTCAGAGAATGTGAATGCCACAGCAGAAATGGTTTTTTCTAAGCATTTTATATGGTTTGGATCTTGTCTTTCCGGGTTACCCAGCTTTTGCCTAGGTCTAAAACAACAAGTGACTTCCTTGTTCCAGTGTTCTATTTTTCAAGCCATTTCCAACTCATCCTTCACATTCTTCCTACCTTCATGCCAATCTTGTTTGTTGACATTGAAGCCTGAAAAACCCTAAACTATTTTTTTTGTGGTCCTTTTAGCCATACCCTTAAAATTGGGGGCCTGGATACCTTGCTCACCCTCTTGGATTTTAATTTTATATAATTAGCATGCATGTATCAGCTGCTGATATTCCCTCAAAAGCTCAGAGGATGTCAGATGGAAAGAATCACCATCTGGAGAGGCTAAACTCTTAGTTTAGACTAAGATTTCAATTTAGACCTCAAATATAGGTGGAATTGACCTGGAGTCTGAAGCCTGAATGGACAAGGAAGACAAGGTCTGACCAGTCCTACTTTACTCATTTTACAAACAAGTAACTGTGGTGGATATGTCCCTTCTCAATACAGTTCTTTGCCCCTCTAAAGCTGTTTGCAGTGCCTCCGAAGCAGAATTGGTTGCTCAGTATTTTTGCATATCAGCCTTTAAAAAACAATCAAATAAAATAGAATTTTTAAAAATTATTTTTCAATAAACTGTATGTGTAGAGTTGAAACAGTGTAACCTGCAATGTGCCTGTTTCTATGAGTTATGTCTTAGACTAAACCAAATCTCTATCACAACAAATGTGTAATATCAGAAAGCTCATTAAAATTTAAAAAAAAACCTAACCACACAACAACCAAATTGTCTAGCTACATTATACTCAAAGAAAATTGCCAGTACATTAAGTAAACTTTTTCCTCTAGAAGAAAAAAAATATGTCTAAATAGGCCAAAATTACTTCTTTCTTTTTTTTCAAATATCAGATCAGATTTTCTATCACCCAGTTTTCAGAACAGCATGGCCATATTGGAAAAATAATCACTGAATTAATTTTAATTACCAGTCATGTGCTTCTCACTTGGATAAAAGAACAACTATAAATTAATTTGGCTTCTTCAATAAGAAGCTCTGCTATGCTGTGAGACCACAAATAACCACACAGACTTTTGAAAGAACTTGGAAAAGCCCCCCCAAAAAGAATTACCAAAAGGAAAGGGACAACTAACCTGTCACAGCATAGACTACAGCTGAGATGGCCACGATTCCCAGAGTGTCAGCACCCAATTCTAGAAAACTCCAGTCCCTGCAGAGGACCACCATGGCTCTTCGGGAGGCTGCAAGCTCTGCTTTTCTGTTCTCCAGCCCAGCCTTTTATGCCCTCCTGTTGATGCCCTGCCCCTGTGTGCCCTCTGTGTGATTGCTCAGCACCCCTGGGCACTCCCTGGCTCCTCACCTTCAATAGCAGTCACCTGTCCTGCACAGCTGCAGCCATTACCACAAACTGTGCCTACAGAAAACTGCTACTGAGCTATTCTTACTATTATTCTTATTAGGTCATACCCTAATATTTCTTCACACATGCAAAAGAAGAGTGAAACCATTTCTTGAAGTCCTAATTACAAATACTGATTTGAAAACCTAGATTTTTGTACTATTGGTACAATTGGCATTAGAGGAATAGTGAGTTATTTCTTGATATTATACTATTGATACAATATTGCTTAATATAATGTAGTTATATTAAATTCTATAATTTATATTTTATTATATTATTAAATTATGTAATCTAAATTTTAATATATAATTGTTAAATCATATTGTTTATTTATATTATTAATTGCTATTTGTATAATATTTCTTAATATTACAAATAATATTAATAGTATAAATAATATGTATACTATTAATTTATTATTTAATAATTAACTATTAATAGATATTTATAAAAATTGTCTAATATTACCAATAATATTAATAATTACCAATAATAATAACATTAATTTTATTATTTAATTACATTATTAATTGCTATCTATATAAAATTGCTTAATATTGCTAATAAGATTAATATTATTATATAATAAAAATAATAATATTACTAATAATATAACAATACCATTAATATAATATCATCATTTGATATTGCTGATAATATTATTTCTATAATATTGCTTACTATTATTAATCATTTAGTGTAGTGGCAATTACACTCTAACGATATTTACACTTTTCCCCATAGAACTTCCGTAAAATTTACGTCTCTCAAAATATCTCAAGCACAAAAGCAGTTTTCAGGAAACATTCTTTGATGTAACCCCAGTCTGTAACTTGATTTTGATGTTTGTTGCAGTGGCTGGTGTGGGGCTGTGTTTTGGGTTTGAGCTGAACACAGCAACATAATTGATTATAATATAAGACAAATACATATATATATATATATATACACACACATATACATATATATATATACATACATATACATACATATATATAGCTATATCTATATATATGCATATGTATATATATCTATATATAATATATATAAAATATATACTATATATAATACATATATTTATTTTATATATAAAATACATATTTTATATTTTATATATAAATTATAATGCATATATATTTATATATTATATATATAATATATCCCTTTTATATAGATATATATAAATTTATTTTTTATCTATCTATATTACATATATATACATATATACAGTGTTTGTACAATATAATTATGGTTAATAATATGGAGATATTTCTGTTATTGCTGAGCAGAGCTTGCACAGAGCCAAGGCACAACAGTACACAGCCATGGCATGGATTTATCAGAGGACAGGAAGTGCTCAAAAACTGTTGGTTGTAATTATTTTGTGCAAGGAACATTTTGAAGGTTATCTTCCACTGGAGAGGAGGAAATTTTTATCTCACTGAGGAGAAGAGTCAGGTCAAGATTAGATCTCTGCTCCTGAAGCTCTAACCTGCACTGAACAGATGCAAAGTGATGCTGCACCTTTACAACAAATTTTCCTGTGTCTTGAACACGCTCATTTTTTGATTTAGGTGGCTGACAGATTTAAATTTAAAAAATAAAGAATAGACTTGACTGGAGAGCATTGCATAGTACACATAACCACTATTTTTTGCACAATGCAATCAAGATTTTTCTAGGAATTCACAGACAATCTTATCTAGAATGAGTTAATGCATCATCTTAGACTTCCCATACAGATTTGGGTGTTGAAAATTGAATTCTGGGTTTTTTAACTCTTCTTAATGCCTGTTAAGTACCTGGTATTTGATTCCAGCTCTTTATTATTTTAATATTGTCTACTTGGATGCATATTAGACAAAGCAATAAAAACCTGTCTCAGAGCAAAAACTCTTACATCTTGTCTTGTTTTTCATTTCTTATACTGATTTTTCAAGAGTACTGTACAATTTATACATAATAATGCAGTAAAAATATAATTATTTGGTTTGAAATATGCTGAGAACTTGCATTTGATTTTATAAAAATCCATCTAGTGATGTCCAGCATTTATAAACTCAAACCCCAACCATTATGGGAGGCACTTAATCCGTTAAACACAACAGGATTTTATTGAAAGGGAATTTTCAAAAGGCAAAGTAATTCTGAATCTTAATTATTGCTGCAAGTTATGAACATACTTCTGAAAAATTGCAATTCCTTGTATATGAAATCTAAAAAATTCTTTATAAATCAATACAGATTTTGTATTTAAATGTTAGGTATGCAGAACTGAACAAGGAGAAAAATGGGGTAGAAAAAACCACTATGAGAGCTAGAATGTACAGTGCAGATGGCATTGTGCAGCCTGCCTCTCCCAAAGGAGAAAATGAAAAAGAAATTGAAAACCAGCAATGGGTGAACAGCAATTAAACTGAAGACAATGAAATGCTGGAGTGGTTAGTGACTGTTGACAAGTCTATCCAACAAGAACTTCAGTAACTCACAGCCAGAGATCCCCACTGAACACAGAACCACACAGGGCTAGAATGGTTTTCTCTTCTTTCTTTCTTTTTAGAAATTTCTTCTCAAATTTCTAAAATTTGCTAATTTTTAATACTCTTGATTATTATACTAAGACCAAGTAAGCAGCAACTCTAATAATTTCAGCACATTATGGACCTAGGCCATGTGGTATGTTAGAATAAAATTGTCTAGATGATAATAATTTAAAAAATATATATTTATGTTTTCATGAATCCTTCAGGTTTGAATTTGATCCTGCCTTGAGCATTTTCCTCCCCTGAGAAATGTTTTTTCAATGGAGAGCTCCAAACTCAACACACACATCAGCAGATGTAAAAGAAGAGCAAGTCTCCACAAGAACTCAACCTGCACAGCAGCCATCTGTCTCAGACACACAGTTATATTTTATATAATACATTTATAAAAGTAAAAATATATACTTTTATTTTATATATAAAGTATATATTATATATTTAAGCATAGATGTATTTTCCAAACATTGTCCTTTCTGTTTCTCATTCAGTTGAGGATCAGATCCCCAGCTTCACCTGGGGAACTGATCCTTACTTTTAGTCTTTTTTCCATGTTTAAAACTGTTCCTTTTGAGCTGCTTACATCTAAATTAGCAAGTGATGTGAACTTATACGTATTTCCACAGAGAAGCAGTTGATGTTACAGGGCCAGTTTCCACACTATACACATTTAAAAGGGTTTTACTTCAATAAGTTTTGGTCTGGTACCCTGGGTGCATTATTACCTGCAGCTTGAATGCATTAAATTTTCCTGTGTGTTTCCTTCAGTTTTACTTCATTTCAGTGGTATATTTTTATATATTTTTAAATCAATATCTTTAAAATTATGTTAAGGTTTAAACAGCAGTTTAAAGGTTTTGAATGATGCTAGTTCTTTAAAATGTGATAGTATGATACTGGATGTTTATATCCAGCTCTGCAAAAGTTTGAATCAGGATGTTAATAATCTAGTTCATGCAAACTGAAATCACTGCACAACATGAACTAAAATATTGGAATTAGGAAAAAATATGAGATTTCCTTTGAAAGCATGCTTTTGATCCAAACTGAGATCCAAATAGAAAGAACTACACAGAGGAATATCCATTTTAAGAGTTGTCAGGAATTGTACATAAATGGAAATGAACTCACTTGAAGGCTGCATAGGTGATGTCAAGGGGCGAGCTTTTGGCAGGGAGCTCTCTCAGAGAGCAAGGTTAGAGAGGAGCAGTGAGATCACAGCCTTGGAGACAATGTCTGATCATTTTTCAGCTTGTCCTCACAAATTATGATGTTGCTGAAGCTTGCACCATGCAAGTGACAACTGCTCTGCGCTGGCCCAAGAGAGGCTGTGTGACATTAATGATACTGCCAGCACTGAAATCATTGACACTCCACTCACTGAAAGCTTTCTGGAAAGGACAAAGAGCTGCTCACAAATGCTCTGGCAAAGACAGGATAAGCATAGCATATGTCTTTTCTCATGGAAAACTCTTCCTAAGTTACTCACCATTTTCCAACCACAAAAGATTTACACACGAGCTTTAGTTGAAAAAGCAAACTCTAGGCAAGGATGATGTTGGAGCAAATGAAGTCCTGTTGAATGCAAAACCAGAACTGCCATATCAGAACAAGAACATAATACACCCAGAGTGCCATTCCAAAAAAGGATAATTGCAGCTTTTGAGGGTAGCTTGGGCTCCCCATAAACTGAGCAGCTCTGTGCAAGTCTGAGCAATGAATTTTAGCCCGACCATAAAGTCTAAATGTAGCAAGTATGTGATCACAAGAAGGCAGCTCTGGTTTTCGTTTTGTTTAACTAAAGTACCAATGTTAGTTTTATCCTGAAATGTAATTATGTCCCACAAACCTAAAGAGACAGTTTAAGTCAATATTTGTAACAGATACCTCAGAAGAAACTGAGACACTGCAGAAATTTGTATCACCATTCAAGATTATTTTTCATCTTCATGAGCCCCAAACTGATTTCCTGCAGAATAGTGAAAATCTTAAGACTTTTTTTTAGTTCCTTCCTTTCCATTTAGGGATATTTCTTGATTTCTGGGGGACAGCACTCACTTCTTGTAGTAGTGGCATTATTCTAACTGCAGTCCCTCATGTAAGTGCTACCAAATGGGAAGTGTAATAATGCACGCACAGAATGCCTGAAGCTTTTCAAAATGGTGCAAATCATTATTAAAAATTAATATAATGGTTAAATCCTTGAAAATAACAATTATGTATCACAATTTCTTTGTAAGATATTTTCTGTCATGCATAGCACTTTTGAATTTCTTTCTTATTAATGACAGAAAAAGTTTTGCTTAGAGATTTTGTGTGAGACCTCCCGCATATATGCACACATGTAGCTGTAAGTGAATAAACAAACTGACTGCATTCCCTAGGTTATCTGAAAAAAAGTTCTTAATGCCATTTATTCTTCATCTGATGTGGAATAGCTCCATTTCCCAGCACCTTTCCAGTGGCAATATTCCCCCAATACTGGCATTTCTACTGCTCACTTCTGTTATTTTCTAGTGCAACCTGTGACAGTGGTTCCTGGGGTATAAACAGAGTCCTACTAGAAACAAGTCCAAATCCAGCAGCCAAATTCACAGGCGCCCATTGGACACCTGTGCTGTCCAACAAAAAGCTCTTGGTTCCATTTCCAGTGGCACCAATTTACCATCTTCCCATTCTTTAGAGTGTAACAGCGTATTTATTTTCCACAATCCTACATTCTGTCACAGCATTGTGCAGAATGAATGTTTCTTCTGGGTGCACTGTTCTCAACAGGTTAAATGTTTGTAATTCCTAGCTTTTAAAGAAAAACATTATAGGTACTTACTCTTTAACCTCAAATTAGAAAAATTCTCAGGTTTTCCTGATGAATATTAGCACCATCCTTTATCTCTTTGTGTGAGCACATTCACCTCTCTGTATGTACAGTGTTAATTTTTCTGAGCCCTGTTGGTTTTGCTGGGTTACTTTCTCCTCATTATCTTTCCTTTATATTTTTCTATTCCTTTTGCTATAACTCTGCATCTTTTTCCTCATTTTTTCCCCATTTTGATGCATTTTGAGTTCTCCTCTTTTCTTTCAATCCCAAGTTAACACACATTTTCTCTCGGATTTCAGAAGCTCTTGGATTTTTTCCTCTCCTCTCTGTTCTAGTGCTCTCCTCTCTTTCCTGGCACCGCTTTTTTTCACATATCTTTCAGCACTTTAGGAAGATGGCAAACAGTCATGTCACTGAACTGGAGACTGAACAAACTTCAGCAATCTCTACACTTTTTTGCTTAAATCAAACCATGTGCAGCAATGCATCCACTTCTCCAAAAGAAACATTCAGAAATCAGGATCAATCCTGTCTTTTCTTATATTTATCTGACCTTAACACCCACCACTTTACATGTTGCACTGTTACTCCTTAAATCTCTTTTCTCCTTCATTTTCTAGCACTTCATTCCCTTGTCTCAAAGGCTTAGGCAGCCACCGTATATTATGCAGAGATTGGAGGAGTTTGCACCTTTCCTACAACATGCAAATCCCCCACCTTCAGAGAAAGCAACACTTTAAAAGAGTAAAAGCAATTTTCTCAGAGTACTCTGAAGTCTAGGAGGAACCATAAGATCTATTTTCACCCTAAACACGTGGTATTGTGCTGAATTAGAGTTCATAATAGTTGTGTTTATTAATTCTCCTTGTGTTCTCTTGAGGGCCCTCAGGGACTAATCCAGTATTTCCCCTTTTAACTGTGTCTAAACACACAGATTTGCCTGCTCAAACAGCTTCTACATTTACTGCCCCATTTTCTACATTTTAAATGTAGAAACTTATTGTCCCATTTTCTACATTTTAAATGTAGAAAATGGGGCAATAAATGTAGAAGCTGTCTGAGTATTAAATGTATTTGAGTTTTAATTCTATTTGAGTTTGAAATGTATTTTATACATTTTAAATGCCTAAAATGGCTCTGGCACTGCAGTCAGGTGACCGTGCTCTGTCTTCATCTAATGAGGAAGGCATTGCTGTGGGACAGAAACCAAACCAAGTCCCTCAAGGACTGGAGCTATCAGGGGAAAAGTGGGCTTTTCAGAAAAACAGAAGATGGATTTTAACAGGCATTTAACAAAAAATACTGATTTTCCTTTTGTGTTTTCAGAATTTAAAATATATTTCTCTCAGGGATCTTTGGCTGTGTACGCATATTATATTTTCTTAGAACCTGATCCAAATAGATATCTCAAATCCTAGGGATAAATAAAAGGAATTTTTATACCCCTTGACCATCACAGCTATTACTTCCATACCTTTCGACCTTATGTTGTTATAATATGAGGTGTAGAAAATGCAGTAAAGAAAAAAAAAATTAAACTTACCAGTTCAGGAAGATCCATATGATGCCAAAATAATTTTTAATAGCATTAGTAAGTGTATCTAACTTAAATATCCTGATAATACATTTTCAGTGAAAATAAATTATAGCAGTCCAAGTAAGTTGGTGGGACATCCTCGGAAGGAGACAAAAATCACAGCGTAAAACAAAAAGGCAATCACTGCTTGTGCTAGACAAACAGGTCAGAGCAGACATGTTTTAGCAATAGTTCCTCGTTTATAACCACTAGATTAAGTGCCAAGCACACAAATTATCCATTTACTATTCAGCACTCTATTGCAATATCTAGCATGAGAAAATATTTTGCTAAAATCAGAATGTATTGTACTTCTAGAAGTAATCAACTCAGCCACCATACCCAGGGCACATCTCTATGCTGGTTCAAGAGTAAATCTTCCTTTTTCTTTTAAGATTATTTTTGTTCTTGTAGCAAATAGCTGGTACCCTCAAATTCACACATATACTCCAATTAGCAGAAGTGGACTCATTTTGAAGGAGACTTACTGATTTAAGTAAGACTAATCTGATTTACACCAGGTCAGGCTTTTACTCTTGACAGCATTGTTTGATTTTTTAAAATATTTTACTTAAAATATGCCAGCTAAATTTGTTCATTGGCTTCATTAACTAATAGTATTTCAGGCCTGAGGAGACAAAGGAGGCCAGGAAAGACTTTTTGTATATATAAGAGCTGGTGTTATTCAATAATAAGCTAGGTGGGATGAATGCTGCCATTACAGCATCCACGGGCATGACTGCTGTAAGACTCCAGCTGAGTAAGAAAAACAGTGAGTGGGTTCCAATAGTGGACAACAGCACAGCAAATAATTGAATCTCTATGTTATAATAAACATGTATTACTAAATTATTATTATTAAATGGTTAAAAGGACTCGGAATTTTATAGTTTTGATAGCCTTTCTGGTCGTGGTTCTACAGTTCTGAAAATGGATGCAACTTAAATCAAAAGGACAAAGGCTGATACAGCTGAATTTAACAGAATCATGATCCTGAAGAAAATGCGGTGTTGGCAGGAAAGTAAAAGTTTTATTATCTATCTAAAATACACCTCTGCACGCTGTGTTTTGTGCTACAGTTTTCAGGAGGTGTTTCTTGGGCCAATTGCTAATAAAATTGCTCTACTGCCTGTTTCCTTTTATGTGGTAAAGAAATTCCAGTGGTCTCTAATGTCCTTGGACTGCAGTTTATAACCATAACATGGTTGTATGGTTATATAATATGATTATATGGTTATATGTCCACAATACAGCATTTATCCCATCAGTCTTTCCTCCACGTGCTGCAAAACCACTCTGCAGTAAAAATGTAGTTTAGAATGCCAAATAATTTTGCTCCCAGTTTTTCTTTTTCAAAGCAATCCCTTTGTTAAGTCTTTGTTGGTGATGTTTTCTAGATTTCCAAACATACTTAAGAAAAGTTGTTCTGAATCAAAATTGGCTGACCAGAACTGTACTAAAATTTCTTGTATTAGAAACGAAAAGAGCTAAAATCAGGAGGGGAAAAAACACCCCAACAAGCACTAAGGCAAAAAAAAAAGAAAAAAAAACTCAACTTCATGCTCAGTACTTTGTATTTCATAATATAGTGAGAGCTTTGCATCCAGAACAGTTATTGAAAAGCACATGCACAAAAGCTAAAATATCCTGAAATGCATAATGATAGAACTAGCAGTTAACAAGGCCACAACAAAGCTGCCTAAAGTCAAGTCAGAAATAATTACTGGTTGCAAAAAGTCTTGTTGGCAGCATTTAATGCTGGTCCCTTGAATTAAGAGAAGCATGCCTTCAGGGCAGAGTGTTTGTAAGGCTGGGGAGCCAGGAGAATGCTTCCTCTTGGCAGTTTTAATAGCACACTCCAATGCTGTACTCCTTTTCATACTGCTGGTAAGCAACTTGAGGAAATCACATTGCAGACAATGTGCCTATGGAAGCAGGAATTTGCTCTTGTCCGCATCACTTGGCACAGTAACAATGTACTAGAGCTGGCCATGTGATTCAGCTTCGTGCTGCTAAGAAAGAGAGCTTTCCTGGTTTCAACTACACCTCTGGAAGGAATTAAGACACAAACCCCCAAATATTATCAATTTGCATGGAGCAGCAACTTAGATGCGGTCAGGATTTGTCAGCAGTGTCTGAGAATGTTAGAAGAAACACTGCTGTTTCTCCACAGAAAGGAGACAAGGATTTGGGTAAATCACTTTGCAAGGAGGGGTTCTGTCATGTTAAACAGAGTTCCTGCTCAGCTCTCCTGGATGTCGTCAACACCTGGAATGCTGTAGAGGAACAGAACTGCTGATACTGATCCTGAATTATGCAGCTGAGAAAAAAAGTGATGTGACCCATCAGAAGTGCACACTTTTTTGCCAGCCTTTTCCCCCTCTACATTTGCTCTTGGGAAATGGGAGACAGTGCTTGCAATTATTACTGCCCTTTTCAAACTGCACCTCTGTTTACCTTTTTGACAAAAGAAAAGATACAAATATTCTCTGTGAACAGCTCTGTAGAATACACTTTTCAAAATTAAATACCACTGATTGTATGTAAGTTTCAGATTAAAAGATGTTTGCAGTACACAATTGCACATCAAGGCAACCACTATTTGCAGAAATAGTAAAGTCTGATAACACTTAAACCAAACATTGTTAGGCACTAAATCCATTGGGGTTTTGCATGTAGATACACTAAACTGGTTGAGCAAGATATTGATACAGGATCACCCTCATATTTTATTCATGTAAATACCTGAAATTTATGTATTTATTCTCTGCTTATTATTTATTATTATCATTTATTATCATTAAATTATTATTATAATTAAATTTCTGTATTTACTCATCTTTCAAAGGCAGTATCTCAGTTTGAGCAGCAAGTCCATAGTACATCATACTGTGTTTTCAAACCTTTTGTAAACAACGAAGAGCATGAGTGGGTGGCACAGGGAGGTGTGGGGCCCCTGCTCAGAAACTTGGAGGATACTGCAATCTCAAGGTGCCTGTTGCCTCTCAGATGTCATTTACCCAGTGCTGGCTTTCCCAGCTTTTACAGAGATGGGCTAACTGGGAGGCATTTTAAAAGTTTCTATTCTTAGTCTCAATGAATAGTAAGAGAGAGGAGATGTAAAACTCAATGCCATTCCATCAGAAACCAACCTATTTTTTAGTTACAATATCTTACAAATGTTTTTTAGCCTATTAACTTTTACCACACTATTACTATTATATTACCACACCATTATTATGCTACTATTATTTTTAATGCCAATGACCTATATTTTTCTCCATGTAGTCCTATTACAATGCATCTTTCACAATTCTAATTCTCTAAGGCTATATTTTGAAACTCATTTCTAGTTCAATCTCACTCTCAACCATATAATCTTTAGGCCTTTCCTAAGGCAGCACACCTTACCTCAGAGTTTGCATACAGATGTACAAGGCTGTGTGATCTTTCTGTCAAACTTTGAGAATTCTTTACTGTTGCAGTGTGTTGTAATGTCCTGTTTTAGACTTCCAGGTCACCTCCCAGGTGTGGCAATACCTCTCTTCCCCTTCCCCTTCACTAGCCCCTTGCTAAGTGAGTCCTGTCAATCAGGCTTAACATTCCAACAAGGCGTCGTGTGGTTGGTCAAATTCAAAGGATGCCCCTCAGGCCTGGGGGTCATTGGCCTGTCTAGGTGTCCCTCGTCCCTTGAGACCCCTCGCCCCCCACCTGGTTGGTGGCTCACCTGTCCCCTCCCCTCCCCTCCCCCTGAGCTTAAAAGGTGAGTCCGGCCATGCAGTTGGGCATTCTGTTGGAGCTCTTCCCAAGATTCAGACCTCTGTAACCATGGAATAAACCTCTGGATATTAAAACCTCCAGCAGAATCTTCTCCTTTTTTTCTTCACCATTGCTTGAAGTCTTCTTCCTGAGGTAAACGGAGTTCCTAACAAGCCTGGACTTGTTTAGTGCCCAGCTGAAACCATCAGCAAGCTAAGGGTGTCTCTGGGGTAAAGCACCACAGATGCCACCTTCGGCCTAGCAGCGAGGGTCAGACTGGCCCAGGCACAATCTAACTGATAATATTGGGAATCATATTCCAATTCTTTACAAATCCATTTCCCGTAATCCAGGGCACAATAATGACATTTGAAGAAAGGATTTTTTCGAATGCATCTTTCCTCTGTGCACGTAGGGTGTTCTGGTCTCAGAGACAGCACACAGTAGCTGTCTGACTCAAAAGTGCATTTCACAGATGTTTTTATAGGCACTACATCCAGATCACACAGCATCAGGTTGAAAATTCTTCCTTCATCAGAAATCTGACAGCATTTTGTCACCTGAACATGGGCTGTGTCTTCAGGGCAAAAAAAAACAAGGGGAAGAAATGGCCAGTTTGGACAAGCAAAAATGTCTATTACTGTCTCTTTCCACCAGAGAAGCCCTGCTCTGCACTTAGCAGGTGTGCCAGCACCACTGAAATCCACATTTCCTCTCTCTGCCTTAGTGACACTGCCCTAGAGGCGGCTCATGCTGAATTCCAGTTGACTAACAAATGCTGTCTTGTTTATGAAGGAGCTGCCTGCAGTTCTGCAGTTGTTTCTGTTTGCATTATGTTCTAGGGAAAATCTCCCCCAGGAATTTTTACTAACTGCTGGTGCCACCAGGTTAAAAAGCCCAGTCTCAGACCTTGGGG
The DNA here is from genome assembly GCF_047830755.1 of Zonotrichia albicollis. NCBI lineage: Eukaryota > Metazoa > Chordata > Aves > Passeriformes > Passerellidae > Zonotrichia > Zonotrichia albicollis. Next base: position 51,708,317 of record NC_133824.1, read on the forward strand.
CAAAAAGAAAATAGAAAAAAAAAAAAGAAAGAAAATAAGACTAATTTTTAAAAACAACACATAAATAGTACTGGTATTAAATGTTCCTGTACTTTAGTTTGTTCTTGTTCTTTTTCTCTGCTTAAGATCAAATGCTCAGATGTGATACCTTTCTGTCCAGCATCTGTTGCAATCTGGGAAAAGGTTTATCCTCGACAACTTTTTAATAGATCACTAAAATCTCTCAGGGGTAAAACACCTTGTTTTCTTTAACCTCTTTAATCCCTTATTTCTTCCATCAACATGTCCCTAGCCAAAATGTTTCTCTTGCCATAAAGAAATAAATGTGGACCCACAGAACCAGGGGAAGTAAAGATTCTTATGCCTTCATTTTTATGTCTACAGCCATGGTGGAAAACCTTGACGTGGAGAAATAGATGGGAAAATTCACAGAAACTCCTCTTTCCTGGACACCCCTTACTCTGAAAGAATTTCCTTCCTCAAATATTTCTTCTTCCACAAATAGTTTTCTGACTTTCCTTTGAGTGCATCCTCCAATTAGTGATAGAAATAAATAAGATTTATTGATAAGAAAGAAGTATCATCTCAATTCTTTTGATTTGAAACATTTCTATTCTTGTTATTTTCAGCTGAATATCAAAACGTGTGGGTTTTACATTTATGTGTCAAGTAAGGTTTTGGCATTTCAGTAAATAAATGCTATGAAAAAGAAGCAAAGCAACTAAAATGAACCTTGAAGTGACTCAGCTGAAAGATGAGCTAGATACAATTTATTCCACCTGAAGTTTGCGGACAATTTGGGAAGAAAATTAGTTCAGCATTTGGAGGCCAGAATATAAAAATATATGTGTTAAAAACTGAACTTTGACTTCCATTATTGCTGTTACTATTAGTATGCTATTTTTATTGTTGTTTTAAATAAAAAATACTGTATTTTACGTATTTCCAAAGCATTCTTATTCTATTTTATTTGAATCTAGTTTAGGACAAGCAAAAATGTCAAGATTAAATTTTACCAGCAAACAAGGTAAAATGCACTTGAAATTACCTTGCTTTTAAACAGCCTCAGGCTACTAAAAATTGAGAAAGTCTGTTTTATAATTACTCTAATAAAAGGTTAAAGTACAAGTAATTTCTAATTTTAGAACAGATACAGACAACAATGCATAGGGATTAATGGCATATAGACTTAAAGTATTGTTGGCACCTTACTCAAAGGCATTTTTGAGTACAAATTCTGATGAGCAGAACAATTATCCCACCTGTGGGGAGTAATCTCCAAAAAATAAAAGACAAAGAGAAAAAAAAAGAGATACTCCCATCCTTCCCAACAGTAGCCATATAGCAAGATAACATTTTTTTCTTCCGTTTCAGTTGGAATCATAGAGGGTTTTGTGTTAGAAGGGACCTTAAAGATCATGGGCAAGGGATACCTTCCACTAGAGCAGGGTCCCATCCAACCTGGCCTGGAACATTTCCAGGGATGGGGCAGCCACAAGGTTCTTCTCTGGGCAGCCTTTGCCAGGGCCTCAGAACCTTCACAGTCAAGAATTCCTTCCTAATATCCAATCCAATACTGTTCTCTTGTCAGTTTGAAGGCGCTCCCTATTGGTTTTTTTCTCCATGGTGCTGCAGGAAGTCCCTCTCGAACTGGAAAGCTGCTAGAAGGTTCCCCCCAGAGCCTTCTCCTCTCCAGGCTGAACAACCCCAATTCTCAGCCCTATTCTCAGTGCTCAAGCCCTCTGAGCCCCTCATGGTCTCCCCTGCACTCAGTCCAGCAGCTCTGTGCCCTTCTATTGCTGGGGAGCCTAGGGCTGGATGCAGAGCTCCAGCTGGGATCCCCAGAGCAGAGCAGGGAGTCATTCCCCTGCCTCGCCCTACTGGCCACACTGCTTTTCTTGCAGCCCAGGGCACATTTGGCTTTCTGGGCTGTCAGTGCACCCTGCCAGGTCCTGCTGAGCTTCCAAAAACCCCAAGTCTTTCTCCTCACAGCTGCTCTTGACCTTGCTCGGCCCAGCCTGAGTCTTGCTTGGGGTGGCCCCAACCCATGGACTCTGTGCAAGGGCAATCATCTACCCTGGGCATCCGCCAGTGATGAACCAGCCATCATCAACCTTGGACCATGGCAGAAGTGGATCCTTCCAAAATGAAACCAGATGGTTTTATAAAAACAACATCTCTAATGCTAACGCTGGCCAGGCTTTGCAGCCTACAAACTTCACGGTCATACTGATGCCTCAGGTTTTGGCTTTTATATTTTTCACATTCTGTGCTGCTTTAGTAGTTCTGGGCTTCATATTAAGGAGAGCCCTGTGCACAGAGCAGGGAGACAAAACAATTCCTGCTCCAGCTGGGCACCAAGGACAAATGATCCCAATCTCAGCCCCAGAGCACAAACCCCGTGGGCTGCAGAGAGAAAAACAAGCAGGGTGGGACTGCCTGGGCTAAAGCTGGAATGGGACAATGAACTGCAAGGTGCAAATGGAGCAGAACTGATCCCAGGGAGAGAGCCCGGGAGCGCTCCTGCATTTTGGGGCCATTTTGGTTCATCTTGGGTGCAGCCCTGGCTGGGCTCTGGTGCTGCCCAAGGTGGATCCATGGAGGAGATGCTTTGAATCAATCCCTGCTTTATTCTGTAGCTCTGTCCAGCCTCTGCTCTAGAGCAGCCTGCACAATGCATTAATACTTTTCACCTTCCATTGGTTAGTAGTGAGCATTAACAACTCCTTTAACAAAATATTTACAGACTTCGTTTATTGCTTCTCATATAGTCAGAGAAACAAAATCAGAAGGATTTTTAAAAGGAAATACAAAGCCTATAAAAGGTCTCTTTGTATTTTGGGCCATGGAATTCAATGTGGCTTGTCACAACAACCACCTGTGTGCTCACAGGTTGGTGACCTGCAGGTCATTAAAATTGAAGAGGCCCATTCAAGGCAGCATCTCTTACCTCTGTCTGTTACAACTGTGCACTCTCTCACAATATAGGTGTTTATTAAGGAGAAATGCATACCTGAGAGAGATGATAATGAGCTGTACTACCACAGACCCACTTTTTATCCATTAATTATTTAGTGTATCCACAAGAGGACTAAACATCTAGACCTATTAGGTACCCACTATGTGTATGAAAAGTATAACAGTTACTCGCCAGCTGCATACCTTACTCTGGAAAATCATCCTCATTATAAAATATTTATTTCTGTGTATAGACATAAATTAGTAGAAACACAGCAAGGTTTGCAAAAGGACCTAGTGGAGAGAATACCAAAATACTAAACACAATGCTACAGCACAAACAACAAAAACCTGCACAAAAGATCCCAGTATATATAACACTGACATCAGTTAAAAATATTTATGCAGTAGACCTAAAATGCCAGACTAAAGGGAAGTGCTTGGTTTCATAGTTTCCATGCAGACATTTTACACCTGTCACCTTGCTGCCTTTTTGGCAAACTCACCCTGAGCCTCTGAGGGATGCTGCTGTGGGAAACACAGCCCCACACCAGCAACAAAACCAGCTCAGCATGGCTGAGGGGAAATGAGAGCTAAGACATTGTCTGATGGCAGTCTTGGTTTACAATCATGAGGAATAAAAACTATTCATGGAGACACGTCAGAGGTAAGCCAAGCAGGCTGATACAAATGAGTGCATTCTACAGTTACACAGCAGATAAAGATAGGCTCTGTAAACACCCTAAGTGCATTTATGATTTACGAACCCCTTTGCATTACTTAATTGCTGTCTTTATTTTCCAAAGTAAACAGCTTTTTTCCTAATGAATCATGATTCAAGTGAACTAAAATTATGACTGAAATTAAACTGACAAGGTATCTATTTTTAGATCTTCTGCTGGTCTTGATTTGAATTACAAGTTAGGCAGGATTTTTTTCTCTGAAGACCAAATTCTTTCATTTAAATTTGGTAAGTGTCATGAAAATTATGTATAATTTTAAAAAATCTTTAAGTTTGGATACACATAGGTCAGTTTTCCAATTACTACATCTTCCAAAACCAAAGTGGACATCCTTACAGACTTTAAGGACTCTGAAAGCAAATATGAACATTATTTAATCAGATTCGTGTGGGACATGGGAACCTAAAAGATCTTTCCTTACCAGCCACAGTTCTTACAAATGCATTCAGAACTGGAAGAATAACACTTATGTATATTCTTACGTATCTGCCGTCTGAAAAATGAGCAGTGTTACATTAAATAATCTCCCAAGAAAGATGCATGCTAGCTGCCAGCACCAGAGCTCCTGGGAGATTAAAATTCACTTATTAAAAATTATCATTTATTTTAAGTGCAGACTGTAAAATACTTGGGGCTTCTGATCAAGTGGAGTAGGGAAACACCTCCAAATCTGTATTTGCAAAAGTAAAGTTCTCAGAGCTCCTAAACCATATTGGTGTGAAAAACAAGGAGAATCATTTCTCCCTGAAATGAAAAATGGGAACCACCATCAAGGTTTTCCTTTTCCAATCAAAAATGGATGTATATAAAATAAATAAACACGTACAATAAAGTTGCTCATCAGACTTTAGATCTCATTCTGCTTCAAATGTTTCTCCTTATGTCTTTTCTGTTGCATAAAAATTTATCAATTCAGCTAGCACTTCACTCTCTGCCAGAAAAAAACTACAAAAAGAAAATAAAAAGTACATCAGTCCCCTTCATGTACATTTTTAATTTCTTTCTTAAGACATTGCAAATGTCTCAGGCAAACTCTGAGGAGTCTAACTGGCAACAGGGAAACCTTGTAAGGAATGCTTTGTGGCTTATGGCCTGTAACAGGAATTCCAGGTGTGGAAAAGACATATTTGTAGGCAGGAAAAAAAGGAAAAAAAGCACAGGATATCCTTCCATTTCAAGTCAGAGTTCTGACATATTCTGACAACGTACCCCTTTTACAATTCATGAAATAGGGTTATTGCTGTTTTTGTGTGTGTCCATAGCAATCAGAAGTGTTAAGCAGTGTGCTTGGTACACTCTAATTGTAAAAACGGCAAAAAAAACCCAGATCAAGACAAAATTGGGCCCTTCCCCAAGGAACATACACATACAAGATTAAAGATTAAAAAACTACCAGCAGAAGAGATTCAGAGAGGAGTTTCTCAGGGACCTAAAAAACGGGGTTTATATGTTGCTCATTAAGAAGACACCCTATGCTGAAGTCACCAAAAGAACATATGCCTGGCACATTCTATTCCTGCAATGCAGAATAACAGGAGAAAGAAAATACTGGTGCATCACATTGTATGTGAGTGCTTATACCTATAGCACGCTAAAAAAAGAATGCTTGAGGCAAACTGTAAGCCCTACATGACAGATTGTGCAAAGTCACATGCCAGGTTTCCCTTTTTAGAAGTACAGAAATAAAAAGTAAAGAAAGAGGGGGAGAAAGCCACAAGGACTGAAGTCACTAGAGGCTTGCACAGCCTTACATCTCCTGCTTTAGGGGGTGATTATGAAAACTCCTCTGGGCAAAATGAATCCATGATCCCATTAAAGCCATGGGAACTATCTCCTGATTTGCATGGGCTGTGGTTTTACTGAGGGCATTGAGGGACCTTTGCACACTGGAGCAGGAAAGAACCACAGAAAGTTCTGCAAAGCAATCATCAATAATTCATGCTTTTTTCTATTGATTTTTCAACTCCCATACCATATTATAGAGGCCAAAAAAAAAATCCATTGTCAAAGACCACAGCTTGACCAGAGGAAAAGGAAAATATACATTGTGTTCAGTACTGTTGGTTCTGATATTATCTCATGGCTATGATCTCAAGCCCTAGAGCAGAGGCTGGACAGAGCTACAGAATCAAGCAGGGATTGATTCAAAGCATCTCCTCCATGCATCCACCTTGGGCAGCACCAGAGCCCAGCCAGGGCTGCACCCAAGATGAACCAAAATGGCCCCAAAATGCAGGAATGCTCCCGGGCTCTCTCCCTGGGATCAGTTCTGCTCCATTTGCACCTTGCAGTTCATTGTCCCATTCCAGCTTTAGCCCAGGCAGTCCCACCCTGCTTGTTTTTCTCTCTGCAGCCCACGGGGTTTGTGCTCTGGGGCTGAGATTGGGATCATTTGTCCTTGGTGCCCAGCTGGAGCAGGAATTGTTTTGTCTCCCTGCTCTGTGCACAGAGCTCACCATCTCTGAATGTGAAGCCCAAACCCACACACTAAAGCAGCACAGAATGTGAAAAATAGAAAAGCTGAACCCTGAGGCATCAGTTGGGCATCATGGACTGAACTACCCCATGCAGTCACAAAGAGCCCTGTGACAGGAACAGGTAGGAAGTACTCAGGAACAACTCAGTCCATAAAATCCAACACCTTGCTTGTTTGAGCAAGAGACACCTTATGACCCAAAAATCAGTATTTTAATAATTTAAATTTCAATAAGCATTAAAAATCATTATTTTAATACAAGTTCTGAAGGAAGGCATATTTCTGAGGAAGTATTAACTAATTACTGATTTAAATATCAAAATTGGCTTGTGGAAAGTTATTTTTTGCCACTAGCATGATACTTACAAAAAACTACGATTTTTATCTAAGTAACAATTTTCAAATGAGACAAATATTCTGAATACATATATAGTTGGTTATACTACAAAACTATTGCTGATTACACTATTATTGTTGGTTATACTATTATACTGTAAACTACAGTTGGTTATAATATTAAACTTGTGTCTATAAAGTGTTTCATAGGTATTTTAGGTGTCTGGAAGGCTGTCACTCAATGTCCCTGAATCCAATATTCACATTCATCAATATGAGAATATATATGTACTCAATATCCCATGTATCCACTGAGGAAAATTCAGGGCTCAAAATGTAGAACTGGTCACGGGATCAGATTTTCCCAAATTCCAGAAAATCAGATTATTCCTGAAATAGAACAATTTATTACTTAACTAATCATATATAATACAATAAAATTCTCATATCAAAGACAACCTATGTGGGAAAGAAGGCAAGAGGCTTTTGCAAGGCACTGTGCTTTGATTTGGATGGAGATTGTGACCACATTCAAGTTTGAAAGTGTTAACATAAAAGCTGTTATTCTTAGAAACTGCCTGTCTGCCCACTGAAATGACAGTTACTGGCACGTGGAACCTTCATTGTTTTGTTCTGGCCTTGGCTTGGGTTTCATCTCTCTTTGTAGGGTGGCAGACTGTTCTGCTTTTGTGCGCAGTAAAAATGTGCCTTTGGAAGAGCTCATTCTCTCCTGCCAGCCCATCACATCTGCTCACCTTGGTGACCAACCAACCAAGCAACCCTGGCAATGGATCTGAAATGGCTGGATCAGTTTTATTTTAGTGAAAAAAAGGGCAAACACCAGTTTATGGCAATATCAATCAGAGATTCTTGGCCAACACATTGAAGAGCTGATTTATCATAAAATAGAGGAACATGGAATGAATTTACTTGGGGCTTAAAGCAGATTCATTTATTTAAATTTGACTCCAAATTTACTCCACTTTCATACCATTGCACAATCATCAGGCCCTCTGAATACCAAAACAAAGCTTGCCATGAAAAGTCAATAGTGTGAGCACTTTCTAACAGCCATTTCCAGCTAAATCATAAGGAAATGAGCTTGGCCTAAAAATGAGTTACCTGGAACCAAGCAACAGAGCATGATCTCATGCGCAAATTTCAGAGGAAGAACAAACGGCAATAAGGCAATACAAAATCTCTTCAAATTGACAAAATATACTTTCACCACACAGAATATATGGCATAAATAAATCAACAGGGTGTGCTGTATTAATTCTGAACACATAGCATTTTTGAGTATTTAGCAGAATGATTGCTAAATGAGGAATTGCAGCACTGCTTCTTGCTTGTTTGCCTCCTACCTTCCTCCCCTACTGCTGGCAGAGTCAGGTAAAAGCTGTAACAGAGCAACTGAACATGGCTTTACTAAAGCAACCCATGCTCACATTCCTGATTGTTTAAATGCAGCCAGTCCTTCCTTTTAATAAGAAAAAAAAGAAAAAAAAAACCATAAAGGAGTTATTAACTAGAATTCAGCCACCTCTGCTTGTAAAACACCAATAGAGAGAAACCAGAACCCCAAATAATGTCTTTGGGTGATAGCATAACACAGAGTATTAGAGCTGCCACTGATTCCCTGGAGATTATTAAGGGACAGAAAGTCCTTCTTATTACCATGGGGATTTGGTGATAAATAAGGGGAGCCAGAGATGTCAGAAAACACAGATATATTCAAACATGTCAAAGAGCTCAAATGCCAGCTTTTCCAGGTGTCAGCAGCTCACCATTCTACAGACCCTCTACATGCACCCTTCATCATTCAGAGAGACTTCTGTTCATCTCAGAGCTTAGAGCTAAATCTGCCCTAAGACACTGAATGCACAAACAGAACAATCTCCAAGTTTTTCCTCTTGGTAAGCAGGCAGACTATGTGCCTGTAAAGCAGTCACAAGGGAGCCAACACTGTCCTGGGGTATTGCAGAAAAAGACCAAAAAAGATTCATTAATTGCTTTAACACTTCAGGAGAACCAGAAACTACAGAACTTCAACAGGAATTACAAAAAAAAAAAAAAAAAAAAAAAAAACACCAACAAAACAAAACAAAAAAACCTGGACATGGATCCACTTGGATTTAAAAGAACCTACAGCTGGAAACAAAGATATTTAGAAGCCATATGCTGATACAAGGGAACCACAGGAGGTCAGAGTTTGAAATCAAGGTTCTGCTCTCATCTCTGTTTTCAATGTGCAGCCTTGAACAAGTCTGTACCTTTCATACGTTTGTGCTCCTGCTGCCTTACACTGTCCATGGTAAAACACAGACTGCTCTGTGATGGTTCAGCACACACAGCCCTTGGCTTCTCTAAGGCCTCCCCATTTTATTTGTTATTTATTTTATTTTAACAGAGAGCACCATTGATAAACACCAATCAGAAGTGGTTTCAGAAGCCCTTGACCATGCAAAGTGAAGGACTGTGTTCAAGTAACCACTCATCTCAGTGTCTTTAGGTCTTGATGTTATTTACAGGAGTTTTAGGCATAATTATGCTTTCTCACAAGGTTTAAAACAAAACAAAACACAAGAAAAGCACATTAGCTCTGTGAAGGAGAAATTAAAAGAGCCACAACCCCCCCTATTTTACAGAATTTTCAAGTCCTTGTAACCATTTTTTATAAAACTGGTGGAACAGAAGAACTTACTGGGTATTCCATGGTGATTTAGTTTATCTGGCAGCTGCTTGCAAGAGTTAGAATTGCAAGAAATCCAGTTAAAAATAAACAGCTGCTCAGTAAAGAAATATTTCAGGGGATACAGGTGACAGGAGAAACTTGGAAAAGCTAAACCTGGACAAAAAGGGGAGTACTTGGAGATACCAAATGAAGCCTGAGTCAGTAAAAAGGTGATCAAAATTGCTGAAGAGGAAGTTATACTTTTTGTGTGATGAGCTGATACTTGAGAGCAAAAAAAAGAAAAAAAATTGAACAAACAACGCAAAGAGATTTGAGACTGATGTGCAACAGTAAACTAAAAAAAAAAGCCAAAAGTATAATATCAGTGTACATGGATATGAAGAAAAGTTGGCAGACAAAAGACAAGATGCTGCCAAGAACTTGGAAGAGAAACAGAGCTAAGGCAAAGGTAAATTACAAGTTCCATGAATGTTAAGTCAGTCAGCAGTCATTGGTCTGTGAAGACCAAGGGAGTGTTGATACTCCAATGACACAGATTGAAAATCATGGCATACTTCTTCTCTAGACAACATTTTTTGCTCCTTTACATGGTATATTTTTAAAAAAGCCAAAGGTATAATATCAGTGTATACGGATATGAAGAAAAGTTGGCAGAGAAAAGGCAAGATGCAGCCAAAAAGAGAAGCAGAGCTAAGGCAAAGGTAAATAAGAAGTTCCATGAATGTTAAGTCAGTCAGCAGTCGTTGGTCTGTGAAAACCAAGGGATGTGTTGATACTCTAATGACACAGATTGAAAAACATGGCATATTTCTTCTTTAGACAACACTTTTTGCTTCTCTATATGTTTAAATAATTGAGAAATATAGCTAGAAAGAAGCTGGCACCTTTTTTTTTGTCACTGTAGACTTCTAAATAAAGGCCAAAATGAATCCAGAGTCTCCAGTTCAATTTCCAGATCTAAAGTACCAGCAGCAGCCTCCAAGCTGTAATTTTTCTCTTGCTTGCTGCTTTGCTTCCTTCTCCCTGTCTGGGCCTGGATCTGGGTGACAGATGGTGAGGAGTTTTCCAGTGCATCCCAGAAAGGTGGAGTTTTCAGCTAATTTGCCCTTAGCGGATGGTATTTTCCTTCTCCCCAAAAGCCAGCCAAAAACATGGAAAATAATTCATGTTGTGGGACAGCCAGCCAGTGTCTCAGTATTGCACAATAAAGTCAAGGCAAGGAGGGTTAGAAAAAGAAAATAATGCAGCTGGGAAAGATAAAGTAGAATTGCCTGTTCCACTGCAGCAAGAAGGCTGGAGGTTAAATATAAGAAAGCTAAATTAAGTCATGCCGGAAAGTAAGAAACTCCTAATTACAGCCAGAGGTGACCTGGGTCACAGAATCAGCTCTAACAAGGGAAAGGGACAGATCCAAGCCCTGGTGGCTTAGTAATACTTGAATTCTCAAGAACTCTCCTTCAGTACTCAGAGGTATGTGTGCACAGAATCATTCAAGCTCATCTTTTATCCTGCCAAAACCATAGGTGAAATATTTGGGTTTTCACTTGAGGCAACTAGATTAAATTCAATTGATTTGAAGCATGCATTTTTGCTTTTGGGTGTAGTAGAACTGTGTGGTGATACTGCAAACATGGACCTGAAGATAAACAGCACATGATTCAAGAGAGGCAAGGATGAAAAATTGAAGGAAAAATGAGATAAGAAATCTGGTAGTTTCTGTATTAGTGCCTTTAGAGGGAAACATGCAGAATTGTTGTGGGCCAAAGTAAGCTGGAGTGACACTGAGCAGGTCAGGAAGGGCTGTGAGAGATAAACAATACCCAGAGAACATTCCTGTGTTCTCAGTCTGACAGGCAGCTGTGTCAAAGCTCAACTGAAAAAGACTGAAATTTATGGATCATCTGGTTTTCCTTCTCCCCGTGAGCCCATCACACTCCTAAAGAGGTATCCCAGACAGAGAAACAAATGCCAAAACAATCACCTTGAGAAAGGAACAGTTTTTTCTCGAGGTCACTTCATGGGCCATCTAAGTGCAAAAAAAGCATAAAATGCAAGAGTATCTTTCCACATGCCTTAAATCAAAGCCTTGCACCTTCACATCATCACAGTTTTCATTCACAGTGAAACAAGTCCTAAAAATCACTATGGCAAGGAAAAGGAAGCAAGGAAAATGAACCAAGTTATTGATTTTCATGGCATGAGAATGACACAAGAAAGAGTAATGAGAAAAAGTACATGAGTTAAAGGAATGCATCTTCCCACTTCCTTTATACATAAGAGAGTGTGTCCAAATGTTCCCTGCTTTCCTCAGCTGTGCTAATTACCACCCATCTACTCAGAAGTTTTCTGCTCCCTTGTAAATATCTAGTATTAGCCAGAGACACCCATCTGCATCAGTAGGGCCTTTACAATAAAATAATCCAATTATTTCAAGTGCATTTATTTAGCATTCCACCAACATCTGCTTTCCTGCTTTAAAACCAACCCTGCATCACCCCAAGCATGATAAAACCAGGAAAACAGAAAATATGAGTGTGTGAAAAAATAATGCAAACATACAAGGAATGACCAGCTATGAATGCACATAAGCCTGGTCTGAGCTACTTCACTCATGAAAGCTAAAGCATTGTAAGAGAGGTTCTTTGTTTATCAAACAACCAGGTTATTCTAATCTGCATTCAGAGAAAGTTCATCACCAGTTCTTATGGCTGTTGACTATCTACATGCTTTCCTGTCATTTATTGGAATAGATTTTGCTCAGATTTTATTCTATAATGTTTATAACAAAATTTAACCCTCTCTTGGATGCTTGTTTTAATGCTATTGTTAAAGCAGCTTGCATCTCTAGAGATCATGGGCATGGAAATTGCTCCTACAGGGAAGCATCCTTGAATTTTTGAATTAGGGGAAAGTAAGATGAAGCCTGGAGAAGCCTCCTCAGCAATGGAAGTGCAGCTTTTGCCTCCCCTTTTCCTCACACAATTGTGCTGAGGTGCCATGGAAGCCACTGCAATCCCCCATCAAGCCTATAGGCTCACTACTGAAATGAAAAATAAGGAAGGTGTAAAGAGGCAGATGAAACGGAAAAGAAAAGGAGTAATAAAAGTGCTACTGCCATAATTCATATGTTTTAAACAATCCCATCTCTAAGATACTTTTAATAAAAGAGGAGCATATTCCATCTCAAGAAAAAAAAGAGAAAAAAATTACTGTTTTATTAGACTGCCATTTTCTCTAGTTTCTGCTTTTCTTTAATTAACATCATTCAAAGATCTTTACTTTTGCAAAACAAGAAAGGTTAATCCTACGAGAAGCATTCCTAGCAAGCTCTGTGAATTTTCTTTTCTCTACAAGTGCAAACTCTGCAGGTAATTACGGTGTGGTGTTACAGCTAGTGGGAGAAGCACAAAGGAGGGCTTTTCAGGGATGGTTTAAAAGGGTTTAGGTCCCACTCTGTGGCAAAACCTTAGGATTATGCAGAATTTTTATGCTCTAGTTTTATATCATGCACATGCTAGACAGTGAGGATGTATAAAATATGCTGTCCATTTGTTTTGGTGCAAGAGTTATGCGCTTGAAGCTGCAAAAAGGATCATTTGAAGGATCTCTGTCAGCAACTGTAGGTGCAAGGACAAAAGTTGTGGCCTTCAACCCAACAGAGAATAAGAATCACATTTTAACACAGCACTGTAGTGTGTATTAGCTGCAGAGATAGAAATGTCCCCTTAATTTATTAAATTATAACTTTTATATCTATTGGAAAGTCATCTAACAACTTAGCTGGTTCTTAAATCCTTGCTTGGCTATAAAAAGTCTTTTGAGACTTAAAATCACACACCCATCCACAAATCACAGTTACACCAACAGAAATTATTCACTTGCCTCTCAAACACAGCTTTAAAAGAGACCTTTAGTTTGTTCTTAGCATGACCATCATGTCCATCTTTTCACAGTCCCCCTTAAAAGCATTTAAAATTAAATTTTATTTCCATGAACTAAGTGCTACCCCAAATTCTTGGAAATGCTGTGCTGCACAGCTCTGTATCAAATGCTACCCTAAGGGCACACAGTGACCCCATCCCTCTGACACCTTCTTCCGGCATTTGCAACAAAAATCATCTCAGAGCAGTGAAAATTAATGTGAAAAATACCATGAACAGAGAAATCACATCAAAATGAAGTGTCTTATATAATAGCAAGTGTTCTGTGTTTCAAGCAGTGGGCTGGAGTATGTTGGAACTCTGAACATTATCCTGGGGGTGGAAAAAGGAGGAGACACAGCTCCTGTAAAGGCTGTACTTTTTATCCTGAGAAATTCAATGCAAGGAGGTCAATCTATTTTATATAGTCTGCATATTAAATGCTTCAAATAACACATAATCTATCAGTTCAGAGGAATCAGAGTATAGGACTTCAAAAAGCACCAGATGGCAAACAGGAGTATACAGATTAAGAGAAAATATTCTAATTCTGTCATCTTCTGTTCATCAAATGAGAATGCTAATTTCGCCCTTATTTCCATATTTATGGCCCAAGCTGATAATTTCTGATCACGTTTTCTGTTCCTAAAATGTGATCAATTAACACCCTTCTCACTGAGAAAGCTTTGCTAAATACATAAGAAGACAAAGGTATATCCTTAGTCCTTCATTAGTGACTTGATTTTTTAAACAGTCAGTGGAAGTGAGGGGTTTTTTCTCATCATCTCCTTTCAGAAAACTCGTTGGATTTTCCCCCTTATTACAGTTAATAGCAGGCAGATTCCTAGCAGCAGAAGCACATGATGTGAACCCTTTTTTTTCAGCTCCCAAATAACCCAGCCCTGTTTTCAATGAAAGCAGAACACTATCAGGACTGTGGAAAAATGTGTAGAAAGTAGCATAAACAGACTGCACTGTTTAGGCTGAAAATAAGAAACAATCTGGGAATTCTTTCCACAACTATGTGAGATTTTCTGTATCTTTTTCATCTATTCTGTAGTTTAGGAGTGAGTTTTTTTGCTTCCTAAGTGTCCAATTATTTAATGTATATTCTCAGACACTTTCAGCTACTGGTGACTGAAACAGATAGAAGGAGTCTCTCTCTACATAGTTTATAATTTTTATGTTTTCTGTTAGTTTATCATTGCTGGAGAGGACCTTGAGAGTCTAAATCAGGGTAAACCAAGAGATTAAACCAGATTATTCAGGACTTTTCCAACTCAGCTCTTGAAGACCTCTAAGGACAGAGACTGCAAAGACTGAAATAATATGGCTAATGATGTGCATTATATGCTATTTTCTTTCCTCCCTGCTTGACCCCAAATTGACAGAGAAGAACATAAAAATCTCCAGTGAGAATGTATAGGTGTATATGAGCACACACAGAGAGTAAAATATTCTCTCATGAATGGATTTCCAATCCTTTCTGCTCCCACAATATATTTTTGATTTCTATAAACTTACTACTGTAAGAGGTGAATAAATGGAGAAAGGAATATTGGACATCTCCACAAATTAATATTAATTGATATCTTGAGTATTATTATAAAGAAAGATTCCTGAGTGGCATCAGTCTATGTGTTAGCCCTGGGTCAGTGGGACAGGAAAAAAATATTTCTGCTCAAAGGCTGAGAAAAAATGTTTTGCATTTCCACACCTCAGAGGCTGTTTCCATTTTAGCAGGTGCCTCAGTCTCCTTAGCTACACACTAGTAAGCATGAACATCTACTGTCCAAAACCTATATATTCATCTGAGATTTCATGTGGGAAATCCAAGCAATTTTAAGTTAAATGAGTGTAATACAAAATACTAAAACTGATTCTCAGTAGCTCTCAAGGGAAATATTCTAATCAAGTGAGAATATCTTAGGTTGAGTGTGTTTGTACTCAAAAAGCTACAGCAGCTTTAAGCTGATTTCTTAAGTAGCTTTCTTTACTGTAAAGAGTCCTTAGCACAGCTCTCATTACTCATTATTTCATTTATTTCCTACACCACATCTCTGAGTGAATTGTCTCAAATCCCCACTAAGAGACAGAGTAACCCTGTTTGATTTCTCCTTGCTCTGTTCCTTTTCCCAGGAGCACTGTCACAAACACAACCTGGCCAAGAAGAGGGAGCAGAAGGAGTCCAAGCACATGTGGTGCTGCTTGTTTTGGCTGGAGAAGAAGCATTTCTGTGTTTTTGAGCAAAAGGTAAGGCAAGCTGTTAACATCCTTCCCTCCTAGGACAACCTGTTGCACAGATATTGTGCCAAAATAAATTTTAACAGTGTTAATGCAGTATTGCTATAATCCTGGAATTATATGTTGCTTGCAAAACAACATGCACAGATTTCTAAGCTATCATTTATAAACTTTATGATAAAGTTTATTTATTTGAATTAAATGAAAACTGCCTCAATGTCTTTCAGGGATACTGCTATTTAAGGCTACTGAGCATAATAGTCAATTATACTTCTGTGGTCTCCCATGGTTAATGTTCTAGGGGTCTTCATTTGCATTACATTGCTATTGCTGTGAGAGCATATGATGGGTCATTAATATGAATAATTATCAGTTATGTACTATTAAATCTTGCATGGGATTATACTTGGATTTTAAGAGTAGCCAGTAGTATTTTACTAATATTCCATTGTCTTCCACAGTAAATTTATCCCCTGTGTATACTCAAAGACGCCTGATTAACAAATATAATTTGTTCAACTGACAGTCCTCCAAGACACTGAAAAACAAGTACATCTCTTAAAACCACTTGCAGAACAGTTTTTCAATGAGATAAAAACAATCATCTTATTAAATCTTTATGGTCATGAAGCTCACCAAACTATACTATTTCAGGAGTAACAAATATGAAGGCCTCCTCAAAAGAAAAAAAAAAGCTACCTGGTCTCATAAAATGATCTTCTCCTTTAAGTCTCCAAGTAGCAAAGGCAGTAAGTTTCAAGCCCATATTCCCATTTATATTAACATGATTTATGTTGATATTATTTATATGTATATTAATTTTATTTATTTTACATTTATAGTAAAATTATATTATTTATATTTATATTCTTTATATCAACGTGTTACTTACAAAAACACAGACTGGGAAAGAGTTTCTGCAAACCCTACTTCCACTTGGCAGTACTTACACACAGAGTTCCTCAGATTTATGACATTTTAAACTCAGCACAATATAACACATGCTTGAAGTGTTTCCTCTTCTATGATTCCATGGTATTTCCAGCTCACTTCCCCAGAAGAGATCTTATTGTCTATTCTAAGAAGAATTTAGGGAAAATTCTTACATAAGGACCAACTGCCTAAAAATATTTCACCTGCCTCAAAAATAAGCGATAATAGTTATGAGCTAAAGAATGTTTTTAAGGGCAACAGTTTCCAAAAATTTACGTGTGACATTATGATTTTAAAATTAAAGTAGGGTAAAATTAACAGCTATCACCTTTGAAAAGGAAAACTACTTCCTCTGGGAGCAAAAAATTTGGGAGCAACAGATTTTCAATACATATAAAGATATAGAAATTAATATGAAACTTACTCTGCCTTTTAGGAGCACAAAAATTACTTGTTGAAACTGTAATTAGCAGAATCTGAATTAAAATAGGCTCACTGGCTATGGAAGCTTGAGCACCTGGCTAAAATAACCAACTCCTCCTGGCAGACATAAATTTAACAATTTCAGTTAAAGTAACAATAATTTCAGTTAATTTAACAATTTCATTAGTTAAAGGAAGCTTCTAGCATGTTTTACCTAGGGTGGAAATTCCTTCGCCAGCTATCCAGGTTTCCCTTGAATGCCCAAGGCATTTAGCAAATTTCTAAACACGAGCTTGCCATGACAACTGCCTGACAAATTAAAATGCATAGTTTGAAATTGGGTCTCTCAATGCTGTCATTGATCAACTCAAAATAGAATGTAATTATCTCCTGTTAGATTATCCTCCTGTTAATTTGACTAATCACTAGCTCAAAACCAAGGACCAACAGACAAGAAAATACAAACTATGTATGCATTGATAATTTTGAAGGAGGGATGACAGGTCCTCCAAAACCTTCCAAAACCAAAACCTTCCAAAACCAAAACCTTCCAAAATCAATACCTTCCAAAATGCCAATTCCAGGAGCAGCCAGCAGAGCTGCTGAAGAACAGGTGCAGAACAGAATAACCTGACAGGAAATACAGGGTGATGCAAATGCCACAGGGTGCCTGCACTGTGCTTCCCAGCCAAGGCAGATATTCAGGGAAAAAAATTGTAAAGGCAACTCTGTGACCAGCAAAGACAGAGGTCTTGAGCACAGAGCTCATTGGACTGATCCAACTGGGAAGCTGTCACTTGTTTGCTTCTATGCTGTCAAGGGAAGAATCTTGTGAATTTTTCTGGGAATTAACTAAGATAACAGCTCAACCTCTTCATTTGTGTAAACCAACAGAATGTATCATCAAGCTTCATCTACTTGAACTTAAAGAAAAACATGATGGTCTCCCCAGATGATCAGAGAAAGGAGACAAAAAAGCTCCTAATGTGTTCATCCATCACATTCATGAGTCCATTCCACACCTTGATCCCTCAGTTACTAAAGTAAATACACTTTGGTGCTGAAGACCTCAATGCAAAGCTCAGGAAGGAATCCAGTGAGTGGCTGCCAACAGGAGGAGCCAGGCAGGAGGGATGGCTGGGACACACTCACATCTGGGGCACTGAGCGACTGCCCTGCATGGCAGGGGACATGCAGGCCTCTGAGGAAAAGGAAATCAAACTGATATTTCAGTACTAAACCAGTTACATATTAGAGTAATGCCTCAGGTTTCAGCTTTTCTATTTTTCACGTTCTGTGCTGCTTCAGTGTGTGGGTCTGGGCTTCACATTCAGGGATGGTGAGCTCTGTGCACAGAGCAGGGAGACAAAACAATTCCTGCTCCAGCTGGGCACCAAGGACAAATGATTCCAATCTCAGCCCCAGAGCACAAACACCGTGGGCTGCAGAGAGAAAAACAAGCAGGGTGGGAGTGCCTGGGCTAAAGCTGGAATGGGACAATGAACTGCAAGGTGCAAATGGAGCAGAACTGATCCCAGGGAGAGAGCCCGGGAGCGCTCCTGCATTTTGGGGCCATTTTGGTTCATCTTGGGTGCAGCCCTGGCTGGGCTCTGGTGCTGCCCAAGGTGGGTCCATGGAGGAGATGCTTTGAATCAATCCCTGCTTTATTCTGTAGCTCTGTCCAGCCTCTGCTCTAGGGCAGCCTTCACCACGGATCAAGAATTATGGATAAGCAAAATAATGAAAATAAAATTGATTCAGCTCTTCATCTGGAGAAAATTACCAATTTCTGGTCTAAGTGTTCATTGCTTAACATGGGACTGATATGAAATAAGGGATAGGTAATCACAACTGAGACCAGGAACAATTTTGCTCCAATAACTCCCATGCACAAAGCTGCAGAAAAATATCAGAGGCCAAATTAACTGCTAAGCACTTCATAATGATGGTCTCCAGCTCTACAGCAGCAGAACACAACCACAACCTTCTCTGCAGTTCCAGCTATTGGGGACTAAATTGCAGTCTGGGCTCAAACTGCTGCCACCCTGCCTGCAGGTTTACTTCATTCTGGAAAAGCCTGCAGCGATCTTTCACACTTGCAGTCAAAGCAAGGTTTTTTACTAGGGACGTGTGAATAATTATTTCTATAGTTTATTGACCAAACTGCATTATTAAAAAGAAATTCAATGTTCTCCAGAAATTTATTCTTTTTAATATTTGCTGATTAAATTAAAAAGGAGGGAATAACATTTATTTTGATGTATAGACCCCACATTAAATATAAAGTTATATTTAAGAGATTCTCATAATTTTCATTTTTCTTTTTACCTCCTGAAAATTGTCAGTGTCAGAGGTCCCTCTCCTTTTTCTCCTAGTTTATGTTCTCCTCTCTGAAGGGATTAACTTCTAAACTTACAAAGCCAAACTTGGGTATTCTCCTCCTAAATATTTCCTTTTTTAAACACTTCCTCACAAGACTGACATATTTTCTTCTGAAACTTTTATAAAAAGAAAGCAGAGAAATTAGTTCTATTAGTGTCAGAGAAAGTACCCTGTGAGCATATCATGTAAAGCTTATGGAGAATTTAGTTCATAATTATTAAAACCCTGCCTTTGTCACAGTTATAGAAGCAAAAAGGCTTTTATTCTAAAAGAGCATCCCTCTGTGATGTTGTATCTACAAATATATAAATTTAACTAAGGATGAAACTAGACCATGATCACTGCAGAAACTGCAAGGGTGTCAAATGTGTAAAGCAATTCTTCAGAGGTACAATGCTGCAGCTTGTCATGGCAACTCCTCTCACTCCTTCCCACTGAGTTTTTGCAAAGATTTCTAATTTTTGAAGCAATTTTACTCTTACCCTCCTAGCCCTTTTCCCCCCCTTCACACAGTATGAATGATATCACTGAAAAAGTGAAGTCTGCCAAAACATCAGTCTGCAGCCACTTCAGACAGAAGACTGAAGACACACCTAGCCCACAAACACTGTAGTGCTGATGTTTTCACAAGCACAGCAGTCCAGCTGGCAATAAAAGCTCATTTTTTCCTGCAGAAGACATTGTATGTTGCTGAGCTATTGATGTTTACTGAAAAGCTTTAGACAAGACCCCGTTTAAAAGCTCTGAGAGTCTATAATCTCTATTACTCCTGCAGGAAAATTTCATGCCAACAGTCTCCAATTATCCTTGCTTTCTAAAGTCCCCTCCACCTTTCTACAGCCAAAGCACGCAGGTGCTCTGATTAGGACAGGAAGATTCCTAAGATTAGGCTCCCAGAGCATCTTTAGTAAAAGGAAAAAAGGCAGTCTTCTCCATCTGCACTGCGGCCACAATTTGTTCCATTCACCCTATTTGCTGTTCTCTCCAAACTATGGCACACATGCCATGAAAATTGCACAGTGCCTGACTGCCCACCAGTTCATGTTCTGGGTCTGCAGCCCCTCTAACTCAGTGTCAAAAATGTCTCTGGGACAAAGAATGATGCATTAAATAATGGTGCAACCTGCTGGCAGGATTCTAAGCCAGCTAATAGATTTCACCCTCCCTTTGAACCATCTGGGGATTTGCTGCCCATGAACAATTGTCCTGAGTGTTTGACCAAGCAGTTCAAGGCAGCACCAATGTGCCATTTCTCTGGGACCCAAACCAGGGAATGGAAAAATTGAGTTTTCACAGGATCAGCTCCTGGCTGTGGCCATTTTGTGAAGCCCATGAAACACTCCTGCATGTTTAGTTGGTACAAATGGTTATGGATCTCCCACAGCTGCTCATTCCCCACAGGAGCTGGGATTGCTCCCAGGGATGGCTCTGCCCCTTAGGTCATGTGGCAAAGATACATGTTCAAAGATCTGCAATTCTGACTCAAGCATCCCCAAACATTTAAAGACACAGGACATTCCTGACTGCTGCAGAATCAAAAAGGGGAAATATCACAAGGTCTGTGACCAGAATTTCCTCACACTAAATATCCTACCAACATGCTTCCACTCCAGCCTGTACTGCACCTCTAGTAAGAGTAACACAGCTGCTGCCTTTGA
The DNA here is from genome assembly GCF_047830755.1 of Zonotrichia albicollis. Lineage (NCBI taxonomy): Eukaryota > Metazoa > Chordata > Aves > Passeriformes > Passerellidae > Zonotrichia > Zonotrichia albicollis. The sequence continues at coordinate 51,729,085 of NC_133824.1, forward strand.
ACAGTCAGAGCTCAGACCTTTCCTTTTGCTCTTGCACAGGAAACAGAAGAAAAAATTTAGATTAGCCTTTCAGATTGTACAGATCATAAGCAACAAGTGGGTGAAAATCCATTCCCAGAGTGCTGGCACAAGGTGCTGCATATGAAGCATTCCTTAGTGAGTCCATGGCTGTCATTCCAAATATTTCCTTTTTCCTCCTTATGGATAAAAATGTTACAGAAATCTAAAACCAATAAAAGGGCAAATAATTATACTGGAGTCTAGATTTGAAATGTAAATTTTCCTCTTTTGCAAACTTGTAGTGAATAAAAGACTGTGTAGTCAGGGACAGTAGTTGTGTATCTTAAGGAGCTGGGGGACACAACCTGCAGTTACTTAGTAAACACACAGCATTTGAAATGAGAGGATTGGATGGAGATTAAATTAGACAGCAGTGACCAGAACTGAATGAAACAAATGCCAAGTTATTACCAATGGCTGGAAAAAAAAAACAAAACAAACAAACAAAACAAGGGAAGACTTCACTTGTTTGCTAGTTCAGGTTTATCAGCATATTTGTCAAAGAATAGAGAGTACATTGCCGGAGCTGGCTGCTCTTCACAGCTTCTTCCTGCTCTGAATTAACATCATCACTCTTTTCTTTAGAGGTAAATGGGGAGCTGGGGAGGAGACTACCAGAGGGAACAGTAAATATTCTACAGGAGCAACTCATATAATTGCAAGGAGAAATCTCACTCCTGCTGTTGGGAATTCTGTCCCTAGTAGTTAGAGAGAAAAATTAGGACCTAGGAAATGTTTACTGTTGTAAATTATAGCTTTGTTATTGACCACACAAAAATAGCAAGCACGGGAAAAGCTTAAGTGCTACGCACACAAGGAAAACATTAAGACTAAGCAAGTAGAGTTATTTCCCTGTCTATAGATGAGAAAAGCAGAGCAAAATATGGAAAGGGGATGAATATATTAACAGAAAAGTAGTATTCTTTCAAGGGCCAATGCAGGACCTAAAAGCCATGGGAAATGGATGAAAATCCATTTTATGAAAATCTATTATGGGCTTCAGCACCAAACACACTATCTGAAAAATAGATTGTGTCAAGGTTCTGCTCATTTTATCCAAAAGGCAGCGCCTGGACTTGATCAACACTAAAACATGCCACAGACAGAATGGGGTGTAGAATAGAATTGGAGCTGAAAACCACATTGCTATCAATCAGCTGCAGAAAGCAGTGCTCAAAACACTGCCTGTAGCACTGGCTGTATTTACAGTCCTGCCTGTGGTCACATCCAGCCACAAGGAAATTCAGGACACTGCCAGCACAATCCAAAGTTTGTAAGGTCCAAGACTATTTTAGTACAGACTTAAAAACCAAATTTGCTTTAAAGCTTATTCCCCCATTGTTTATTTTTTTAACACTGCCTTGTGCCAGACAGAGCCCACATCTGGCATGAGGAGAGGAGTGCACCAGAAGGGGCAGCTTGGGAGAGCCCACAAATGGAGAACTGCTGCATGTACACAAATAAATCAATTCAGAAATAAAACTGGGGGGTTTTCTCCTCCTTATATCTCTCTGTGGGCAGTAAATGTGGAGGTGCTGTTGCACTGGGGAGATAAAGAGCTGTCATGCCTCACGTTTTCACAGACTATTTAACATAGCAGAGGACAGCACATCCTTGTGTCCACATCAACATGGGGGAAAATCTCTCCTGCAGATTCAGCACACTTGGAAAATCTGACATCTATATCATCTACAAGGCAGTAGTTGTATTTACAGCCCTGCCTGTGGTCACATCCAGCCACGAGGAAATTCAGAACACTGCTAGCACAACTCAAAATTTGCAAGGTCCAAGACTATTTTAGTACAGACCTAATAACCAAATTTGCTTTAAAGCTTATTCCCCCATTGTTTATCTTTTTAACATTGGGAAATAATTTCACATAAGCACAAAAAGTGTAAAAGTGAACTTAAAAAATAATGAAAATAGAAATGGTACATGGATATCATCCCTTTAGAGAGCAGTACTGTATAACCATTCAGATATTGGAGTTTTAGATGCTAAAAATGTTAAATTTTGTCTACTAACAAACTCTAACTCCCAAGAAAACACAACATTTAACCTAAAGCCATTAAAAAAGCTTCCAAAATTAATTAATAACACTAAAATTATGAGTATATAGTTAATTAAAAGTGCATCATATCACAAAGTAAAAACCTGAGAGCTTAGAGTTTTAGAATATAATAATATATATAAAGCAAAATAAAAGTTTTAAAACAAAGACAAATTACTCTTCTTTACCTTTTTCTTCCTTCTTCATAAGTTTAGGTAGCATTATGTAATTAAGCAAAATAACTGGCACTCTTGCCTAATGAAATGATGGGTCCCTGATGTTGGAGATTAAATATGGCATTTTATTGAAAGATGATACAAAAGAGTAGTATCATGGATATGATATGGCAAAATGCATAAGTTAATGATAAAAATCTGTAAAAAAGATACACTTCCAGACTCCTGCAGTCAATAAAATTGCTGTTGATTCATCACCTGCTGTAAGATAAGTGAACTGATTTCAGTAATTCTTTATTGGAACCTACTTGTGCTTTCTCAGGCTATTTATAGGAAAGACATTTGAGTTTCTGCAATTATACTTTGTCATCTGAATAAAGCTAGTGAGTTTGAACCCTACTTTTTTTTTTTATAACTTGAGAAGCATAACTTGAAAACAAGATTTTATTTATATTATTCATATTATAGTTATTATATTATAATTATTATGTTATAATTATTATAATTATTTACATTATATTCTATAAAAGAATGCTACACTAAAACTACACTCAAGTATAGAGAAAGGATACTTACAGAAGGCTTAACAAGATACTAATTAAATTATATTTAAAAAACCAATCTAAGTTCTTTTTCTGTTTACACCAATCATTCAATCTTTAAGGAAAAAAATATATAATTTGTTATGATACAAAAATCATTTTAGGGAAAATATTGTACTTTTTTTACTCAAATGAGTTTTGGTTTTATCTGAGGAGGAAAGACATAATGAAAAACCTCACAACCACTTCATGCTTTCATAGTAAAAAAGCATCACTGAATCAAAAACATGTTAAAGGTTACAAGGAAATGCATGACATGAGTTAACTTGAATTTACAGAGAAATAACAAATCCTCACCCTTTTGCCTTTAAGCTCCGCAAATTGTTCTTTTAAGTAATCACAGGATAGGTTCTTAAGTGAACCCAGAACTTTGGCAGTTTTGGCTCCATGCTTTAACCTGCTGAGCTAATGAGTGGCATCAAACAGCAGTGCCTGGGAGAATCTGTCTCTAAGAGAAAAATGGGCAAAATTCTGCTTTTATATCAGTGTTCACATGTTCCACATGTACCTGCTGAGCATTTATGCCATGATCAGTCGAACACCACAAGCACAGCCTGGTGTTAATAATTCAATGTAATGTTACATACAATTTCCTGGCACAAAGGCGCCCTGATTATAACTGCTCACATTTAGATTCCCATCTGCTCCTTGGGATTTCTGCTCTGCTCAAAAGGTTTTTCTTCAGGTACAGTGCTGCATTGTGGCAGCAGATCTGCAATCATCTCCCTTCACAGCAGGCTTTTCCAACCCTCAGGAATCATTTAGTCACATACATTAATAGTGAATTTGTGTGCCAGTTTCCCACCTTGCAAAAATGTAAAATAATGATCAATAACTTGGGTAAAATTGCATCTTTAGGGAAAAATAAAACAACAATAACAAAAGTGTATTCCAAAGGGAAGGCAAGGAGGATTTTTGAGAGCATGAAGCTGTCACGACAGGTGACTCATGTTGGGCTGCATTAGTCATATCATGGCACATTATATAACCAGAGGCAATTGACACAACACAAAGTGACACATCACAACAGAGCCTGTCAGCAGAGAGATGCAGAAAGCCAGGCTTTTTAAAGAAAACACAAAGTTTTGTGGGTTTTCCAAACACCATTCAGGGGGGCAAAAAAAAAAAAATAAATGGTGTGAAGCATTCTGTCGTGAGTAACATTTTTGCAGGAGCATACACTGCCACCCTTAGTATTTTGGAGGATTTGAATTGAGCAGACTTTGTGGTCTTGATGGAATTAAGCCAGCTGAAATCCCAAGTAGCTTAATGCTTTTGTTGAACAGCAAAATTGGTTAGGCCAGGAGAGCTGCAGGCTCTGGAATTCCAGGTGGGGTCTCACAAGAGTAATAGAGGGGGAGAATCACCTCCCACACTCCTTTGGGACAGCTCTGCCAGCCCAAGAGCTGCTGGTTTCCCTTGACTGTGAGCCACATGTCAGCATTTTCACATGGGGCTGCAATTCAGAAGGGGCAGCCTCAAATGGATGTGGAAATGAGTCTGCAAAGCCCACAAACACCTCTGTGGGCTCTCGGAGAGAATAATGGCCACGTTCCAGCTGAGCCAGGGAGCGACAGAGCCTCTCCTTCCTCACAGCCTCTCTCACAGTTCACTGGGCTAATCTGGGTGCTTAATAAAAAATGTACTGTGACAGCTCCCAAATCCCTGCTCCTAGCGTGATGGACTCGAAATAGTTTATCATTACTGCTATTTCTGGCATCACCTCTGAGCTCCACGGACACTTAATTAGCAGGCAGGCATGGGGAGGCCAGATTGCATCACATGTTCACACTCGTGAACTCACAAAAGGGGATTTTTGTCTTTCATTAGAGATGTCTTCTTACATAATGCTGGAATACAATTAAATAGGAAATAGTTTTGAAATGCAGCTGATCAAGTTGCAAACCACAGCACACACACCCCTTAGAGATTAAACATAAATCCAGGTCCATCTCCCAAACCTGGAAAACCTCAAGCCTCCATATTAACTTATGGTATTTTCAGGGTCCTCCGTGGCAGGAAGGAAATTATGAAGCTGACTATGTTCTTAGAAGGCTAATTTATTATTGTATGATATAATATCATATTAAAGAATGTTATGCTTAAATTATACTAAAGAATACAGAAAGGATACTTACAGAAGGCTTAACAAGATACTAATTAAAAACTCGTTACCCTCTCTAAAGTCCTGACACAGCTGGACCCTGATTGTTCAATAAGTAAAAACAATTCACATGTTGGATAAACCATCTCCAATCACATTCCAAAGCAGCAAAACACAGGAGAAGCAAATGAGATAATTATTGTTTTCCTTTTTCTCTGAGGCTTCTCAGCTTCCCAGAATAAGAAATCCTGGCAAAGGGATTTTTCAGAAAATATGACAGTGACATTAACACATGGAGTCACAGGGTATACCTGCCATAAAAAGAGAAAGTGCTAAGCTCAGGAAAGTCCTTCAGTTCATTAACCCCACTGGAGAGCCAAGCTCAAATGGCAATATTTAACACATATTCTAATATTTAACACATATTCTACTAGAACACCACTACAAGTGGGATTCAGACATGCATTGATGGGTCACAAACCTTTCAATCCAAACCTCCATCTTGAGGTATTTGCTTGGTCCCCAGGATGAAGGAGGAATTGAGAATCTGACTCCATATTCTTAGAAAGCCAATTTATTATTTTATTATATGATATATTATATTATTATATAAAAGAATGCTATACTAAAACTATGCTAAAAAATAGAGAAAGGATACAGAGAGAAGGTCACAAAGAATGATAATGAAAACTTGTAACTTCTTCCAGAGTCCCAACACAGCTGGCTGTGATTGGTCATTAAGTCAAAACAATTCACATGAAACCAGTGAAACAACCACCTGTTGGATAAAAAAATCTCCAACCACATGCCAAAGCAACAAAAAAGAGGAGAAGCAACCAAATAATTTTTGTTTCCCTTTTTCTCTGAGGCATCTCAGCTTCCCAGGAGGAGAAATCCTGGCAAAGGGATTTTTCAGAAGATACGACAGTGACACCATCTTATCTGTGTGGGGTTGGGATTTCATTCAGCTTTTCCTTATTTAATGAACTAGATGTGATCCTCAAATTTGTACTGTCTGCAGTGCAGTCACTGCAGAACAGAGACCTCACCACAATCTGCCTGTCCAGGGAGATTTACTGATTTATTTACTAATAAGTTTACTCATCTATTTACTAATCATGGCACATCCTTCCTGGCAAAACAAAGCATTTGGAAGCCAGCAAAGGCTTAAACTGCAAACCATGGGGTGCTACTTGGAAAACAGGATGCCACTTTGAATATGACAAGCAGTGGCAGCCTCTAAGGTAGGCAAGATGAACTTTGAGATTTACTGTGCTTGCCACAGGTTCACCTGAGGCTGGTTTTGCATGGCCCAGCTCCTCCCTCCTCGCTTGGAACTTTATAAATTGATAGCACTTCTGTAACGAAAATAAAATTTTTACAATGAAAATAAAACAATGTGAAAAGATATTCATGTGTCTTTGCAAATAACACGAGGTCTCTTCTATTTTTTCACTTATATCATATTAAATGTTGATTTTTAGAATTAAAAATTGTTACAAGAAAAATCTAGCTATTTTTTCACTAAACGCATTAGTTTTCTTGTTATTTTTTCAAAGAATATTCTGCATTGGAAAGGACTATTAAGTCCAACTCTTAAGAAAATGGTCTTTTCTAAAACCTCTTTCTAAATTAAGATAACAGCACACCATGTCTTGAAAATTCTCTAACAAGCTGTGAGTGGTGCTCTGCTCACTTTTGTGGGGTGAATTGCATGGTTAGAAACATCCTTTCTGTACACTATCCCCTCAGAGCCAACCCATTTCAAGTGCAGTACATTCATTTTTGTGTGCTCCTCCTCCCTTCAGCAGGCACACAGCAAACACAGGGCACTGTAAATAAATGCATTTCACCATCAGCACAGCATTTCAGTGAACTGTGCACTTCCCATCCAATCACACTGCTGAAGATGAACACTGCACTGAGCCAAAATAACCTGAAATAAAACTATGTCACCCTCACATAAGGCTTCATCGTTATTTACAAGAGAAGCCCTCAGAGAAAGAACCTTGCTTTTATTTGTGGTTTTGTTGCTGGGGTTTGTTGTTTTTTTGTTTTTTTTTTTTTAATTTTGGTTTTGGTATTTGAAATGGAAATAGAGAAGAGCTAAAAAAGCTGTTGCAATGTGATCAGCCCATCCTAAGGGCAGTACCTTTTCACTCTTCAGGCTATATTTAGAACCATCACTTGCTAAAAACACTGTCACCTACAATGAATTTACAGAAGAGGCTTTGCATTATACACATGGCCTGAAGCATTCACACTGTAGCACCACAGCAAGGAAAATCAAAGTGTGATTGTACAATCTCACATCAGTTAATTTGTACCAGTTTCATACAGATTTCAGCATTTAGCTTTCATTTGCTCTTTTGCTCAGGAGCTCCTTCTCCATTTAATTCTTCAATAATGTGCCTGCTCTTGCTCAAAGGAGCAGCTGTACTCAAACACCATCCTCTTGATACTAATTTCAAGATATCAATAAATCAAGAATTTCTACAATAAAAATAGTGCAAATAGGAACACTGGGCTTATTCTTTGAGTTGTTTGGGGGGATTTTATTCCTACAGCAGAAAGTTCAAACCAAAGAAGAAAAAAAGAATATTTTTCACCTTCACTTTTGCACATCAACCTCACATGAACAGATATAGCAGATGAATAGATATAGCCCCCCTTTATTTTCAAGAGCAGGGCTCTCTCCCCTGTCCCAGAATCATTTATTTTCCTGCATGAACCCTCTGGGTACCTTCCTGCACATCCAAAACTCACTCAGATACAAAGGAATGTAACTGTATTAGCCACAGGTAACCTCTGATATCAGTAACTTTATAAGTTTCATCTTCTAATCATAAAAGACAGTAAAACCTGAAATATTTGTTGTAGCCAGCTTTGTCCCCGTGTCTCAACATCCTGAGTGCATGATGCACATTTTGGGTGCTGAAGGCCTTTGAGAGACCACAAAAAAAAAAATAGCAAAGTCAGTAATGTATTTTAATTGGGAAAAAATATTTTACATGGATAAAAGACATTTCTTGGGAAAAAAAAAAGCTAACAGAAGCAGGGTAATTACCTCCCCAAATTAGAGTTTATTAGTTTAAATGCACAGTGTGGTTTCCACTTCTTTCTCCAGGTAGCCCTCTCACTAGGATGGAGGGTCTATGGATTTATTTGGGATCAAAGAGCCTTATTAGGTACTGTTGTTTCACTTGATGAGGACAGAATAATTCAATGTAACCATGTTTATTATTTGCCAATTGATGTGTTAGGCCTTACAATCTAACCCTTGTAGAAAACAAAACTAATGATCTACTGAGTTCACTGATCATTTGAAAGCATTGCATTTATCCTGACCTTTGTGCCAAAAACCTATTCTGGAGGCACTGTTTGTGCAATATCTCACTTCCAAATGGAAATAATTCACTTGAGACACTGCCCTTGAGGAAGAAATTATGTCATTTGTACTCAGTTCTGCATGTAGTTGAAACCACAAGGAACAAACTCAAGAGTTCTCCCAGGCCTTAATCCTATTCCTGATAATATTATTGGCCAGTATAGGAAATCCAAAAGCAAAACTTTTTTCCTACAGTGACTGCATAAATTTACTTTAGCACATATAATACTGTTTAGGCAAGAAGTAGGGGAAACAACTGAAACAGCAAAGTCTGGAGCATATTGAACTAGAAATGGAAGGCTCCCCACACTATAAACCCTTTGCAATTGGGAGTTGGACCATAGCAGAATTATCCTGGGGATAAGAGCTTGTCAGTTATGCAAAAGACAGTAAATGCTTAATGGCAAATGTCCAATGTCCTGCAGAAATACCCAAATGAGTGAATTTGACTCATCTGAAGGGTGGGCAGTTGGAGAGGAAGATCCCCTTCAGTTTGTGTGACCCCAGGAACAAAGCTCTGCCACTTCCCGTGCCCAGCTGGGCTCTGTGAGATCCAGCTGAGATAAACCAGCATATTGACTTCATTAAATAAATTAAATTACATAAATTAAACCATAGCAATGTCCCAAAATAGCACTTCTGTGTCAGCCACACCAAGTATATTCCAGATTTTCTCCACGTGCTGCAGCACTTCAGGCCTCAGAATAATGCAAAATAATGGCCTTTCAGCATGAGTACATCACAGGGACAGGCAAGGCACAGGCTCCTGTCACCACCCTTTATGGAACCCAAACACAACTACTCATCTCTTGTTTACAATGAAAATGCTTAATGGAACAGCACAACTTGCAGTGCACAAGTCAAACAGGCTAGGATCCCTAGCAGATAAATTAATGCTTTATAATAAATTCTGTATCTCCAGTATTTACAATACATTATTTATTATTTATTTATAATAAATTCTGTACCTCCAGTACATCTGTAGTGGTCAGCATTGCCTTTCTCCTTCAAACACCACAGGGCACATAAGGATCAGCTCAGTTCTGGGTTCTCTATTTTCCATACTATCCATCAGTTTTGCCTTTTGTAGTGCTGCAAAAATCACACACAAGTGACACAGGCTAGAATCACTGACAGATAAATTAGCGGTTTTTAAAAAATTCTGTATATACAGTATTTACAATACATAATTTATTATTTCTTCATAATAAATTCTGTATCTCCAGTACATCTGTACTGGCCAGCATCCCCCTTCTCCTTCAAACACAACAGGACACATAAAGGTCAGCTCAGTTCTGGGTTCTCTATTTTCCATACCATCCATCAGTCCTGCCCTGAGCCATGCTGCAAAAACCACACACAAGTGACACAGGCGAAGATCACTGAGAGATAAACAAATAATTTATCTCTGAGTGATCCTAGTTTTATACTAAACTTATGAAAAATTAAATTGAAAAAAATATTAAATTAAAAAATTAAAAATTTTAAATGTATAAAAAATTTAAATCTGAGTTTTAAAATAAATTCTGTAGAATAATTTTTTTATAATAAATTCTCTATCTTCAGTATTTAGTACATCTATACTGGCCAGCATCTCCTTTCTCCTTCAAACACCACAGGGCACAGAAGGATCAGCTCAATTCTGAGTTCTCCATTTTCCATACCATCCAGTGCTGCAAAAACCACACACAAGTGAAACAGGCTAGGATCACTGAGAGATAAATGCATATTTTTTAATTATAAATTCTGTATAATAATGTTTTTTAATAATAAATTCTGTACCTCCAGTATTTATTCCATCTGTACTGGCCAGCATCCCCTTTCTCTTTCAAACACAATAGGACATGTAAGGATCAGCCCAATTCCGGGTTCTCTATTTTCCATACCATCCATCAGTCCTACCTTGAGCCATGCTGCAAAAACCCAAAAAAATAGATTTATAAGGGATTTCTCTGCTCTGTTGCAATGAGGACCCATCCCCTGTGTTTTATTGAAACCCCTTACACGTGCTGGAAGCCTAAATCAGAACAAATGTCCCATGACTGCACAGGGAAGTTCCAAAGCCTCTCACTTGTTCCAGAAAACATTTCTTCTTAGAGCTAAATAAATCCAAATGCGAGGCTCTCCAAAGTGTCAGAGTTTGGGTTTTTTTTGTCCTACACTTGTATATCTGGGTCATACAGCCATGTAACATCCTTGGCTGTGATCACAGCTATTGATTGCAGGGCTGAAAGTGGCAGAATAAATGCTAGATAATAGCAGCAAGAAGGGCAGACCAGGTCAGTCTTTAATTGGTAAGCACATGCTTGCTGAGAGCAACTGCCAGAGCACTGCCCTAAAAAAATGAAGATTTTTTTAATGCCAAAGAGGTTAACAACTTAAAAGTGATCTCCTGCCAGAAAAGAATTTAAAAATAATTATACAGTAATTAATAAATGTTAATATTATATGTTATGTCAATATTATAATTTAAAATATTTTTCTCTTGCATGCACAACCAAGAAAGTTAGTCTAAGTTGTTTACTAAAATTATTTAAACACTATTAAATCTCTGGCCATCAGATACTGCTGGTCTGCATTTGACTTTTTAAATTTGTTTTTCAGAAAGGGAAAAAAATTCTTAATCATTCCATCACAAATGAGATATTTGTAGAATATAATGATATATATTATGTATATTATACAATATATAATAGAATATAATTATCTATATAACAGATAATACATAGAATATAATGATTTCTAGATGACAGTCATCTATGGTTTTGAGTAAAGATTCCTAGTAATCAGGAAAGATTTGGGGTTACCATTTATGCAAGCACCTTCACTTCAGCTGTAATACACCCCACAATATCAAAAATCAAAAAACCTACTTGGCCAATAACAAAGTCTTTTAGTTATGTATAGTATCTTGAAAAAGAATTCCCTACTTGTAATAGAATGTTGATTTCTTCAGAGCTTTACTATGTAAAATATAATTTCCATCAAAATTTTAGCATCAAGGGTTGTACTATGGAATGGACTATAGCCAGAACTAATATATTGAAATAGAACTCACTACTTGTGAGTTCTATTTATTGAGTGAGTTAAATTAAATTCTGATTCCTGTGATTTAATGTGAGTTATATTTAATGTTATATTATCTTGTGAGTTATACTTAATGTTGATTTCTTCAGAGATTTTATTGCCTAAAATATAATTTCTGTCAGTATTTTAGTATCAAGGGTTGTACTATGGAATGGACTATAGTCAGAATTATTATATTGAAAAAGAACTCACTACTTGTAATAGAATGTTGATTTCTTCTGACCTTTACTATCTAAAATATAATTTCCATCAAAATTTTAGTATCAAGGGTTGCACAGAATGGACTATAGCCAGAACTGATTTGTTGAAATAGAATTCCCTACTTGTAATGTAATATTTTCTTCAGACCTTTACTATATTGCAATTTCTGTCAAAATTTTACCATCAAGGGTTGTACTACGGAATGGACTATAGCCAGAACTGATATATTGAAATAGAACTCACTGCTAATGATTATACAATATAATATACTGAATATAATATATTGAATACAATATAATGTATTAAATATAATTATTTCTTCAGAGATTTATTATCTAAAATATAATTTCCATCAAAATTTTAGCATCAAGGGTTGTACTAGGGAATGGACTATAGCCAGAACTAATATATTGAAATAGAACTCACTACCTGTAATATAATGATTTCTTCAGAGCTTTACTATCTAAAATATGATTTCTGTCAAAGTTGTACTATGGGAATGGACTATAGCCAGAACTATTGTGATTTAGGGGCATATTTTTATTGCATAATAAAATAATCACAAGTGAAAATCGCAGTGTGACTTCACAATGTAAGAACAAATATAATTAATTAAATTCTGTAGTTAGAGTAGCCATCCTTACAGAAAAGCAGCAGAACATGAAAGACAAGCAGCAGCTCAGGCACCTGTTAAAATTGGTTTGCTCAGGACAGCTCTCCCCTGTTTCTATTAATTAATTATGCTGCAATAAACAGGAGCAGCACTGATTAAGAGACAATCTGCTGAACACGCTGCAACAATGGCACAATGGCATCTAAATGCTTTATTGTATCTTTATTACCTCAGGGTAATGAATTGTAATGTAAAGAGCTGATGAGTAATTAAACTCATCAGCTGTGGATTCAGAGGTATTTTTAGTGTCACATGATGGCAAATCCTCCCAAGAGCAGCAAGGATGCAGTTTCACAGCATGTATTCTATTCCTTAACAGGTCCCTTGAGGAAGCACTTCATGCTGCCTCTAAATGACAAAATTAGCAATGAGCACTGTATTGATCTTCATTTTGTATTTCTTCCCTGCACAGGTTCAAGAACAGGAGGGAACTTGGTGAGCTGAAGCCATTTTGCGCTCACCGAGTGCCACCTGGGATACAGCAACTCTTTTGCCCACAAAAAATCCACAGACATATCAGCAGATGATGTTATTATATGTAAAAAAATAAAATAAATATAAAATAAAATGTTATTATATATATAAAATAGCCAAAGTCCATCCTAAACTCCTTTCACTGCTCTCATTTCCACTATTCCTTCTAATTTCTACTCTGAATTCATCCAAGACTAGGTTGTACATCTTTGTTTCTATATTAGCCCTTAATGAAACAGCAAATTTCCTTCCTTGTTCTGAACTTCTCAAAGCAATCACAGGCCCCTGGGGCTTCCAACCTGCTGAAATAAAACTTCAAACTCTTTTGGATTTCACTCAAATGAAATACTCTTTGAATTTAAATGCTTCTTGACCCCAGATGGACTTTTCACTACATACACCACTGCTACCTATCCAACAGCACTTCAAGTAAAATTTTCCAATTCTTTTTACCACAATTAAATTTTAACCACAATTAAATTTTATTCATCTCTGATGGAAATACCTTTTCTTCTGCATTGGATTATTATATTGGATTAGATTTTTTGATTTTTATAACTTTTGTACTTTTTATTTTCTTGGATTTTTATTTTTTTTTTTAAACTAAAGAAGGGTAAAGAGGGCAATTCAAGCAATTAGTGTGCTTCCGTCCTTTTCCTAATGAGGAAATTGAGCTTTCAAAGAAAAATCCTTGTGATTAGTTCCCAAAAGCTTGTCTACACACCATCTGCTGCACTTTGAGTTCACCCAAGAGAATTAATTTCTCAGAGCACCCATATCCGATATTCCAGCCCTCTGTTGTGCTAACATTGTTCCACATTTGGGCACTGCAGACACAGTTTGGTCAAGGACCCTGAAATGAGTATTTATCACAAACCATAAACGCAGGAAATGGAAAGAGGACACTGCAAGCAGACAAAAGGAAATTGTGCAAGCTACAAAATGAGCTGCAGCTACTGCAAGCAGTGATTGATCATAATGGCAAACAAAAATCAGCAACTTGGGCGCCCTCGCTGCACGCAGCAATAGATAAAAATACCATATTTGCTTATAAAATTACCATATTATATACCATAATAATACCATAAGACACCAATAATAATGTGAATAATAATAATAATAATAATAATAATAATAATAATAATAATAATAATAATAATAATAATAATATATTTATTTATTTATAAAAATAAATAAATGCTAATAAAAAAAATACATAGAAACTGCTTCCTACTTTTTAAAGCAAAAATGTCAGTGCATGTTTGGTTCTACATCCTGACCCTCCTGCTCACTGAATTAAGCCAGTTTCAGGCTCACAGGTGAGCCAGGCTCATCCCTGCTGAGCAGCACTGGGGACTTTCCCTTTTCTCTGTATTCCTAAGCTAAATGTCTGCCAGAAGAACTAACAGTGAGAGCTGATGCTCTTTGCTTTCTACACCTGAAATGAATGATTAATTATTTCAGACATCATCCACCTCAGGCTTGGAAATCCTCCTGGAATTCCAAACATCCTCACTTCTTTCATGTTGTGCTCCAGATTGCAGCTCAGAGCAGAAATACGATGGCTTGGTGAATCAGCAGTTTCATTCCATCCCTGAGCCCTGCATGAACCTACCCTGTACTGCACATCTTTAGTCCATTCGTCACAGCTTTGGGCCTGTCCCTCACGGCTTTGGGACCATCCCTCATGGCTTTGGGACCAATCCTCACACCTTTGGGACCATCTTGCACAGCTTCAGGACAGTCCCTCACACCTTTGGCACCATTCCTCAACGGCTTTGGGCCCATCCCTCACGGCTCTGGGACCGTCCCTCATGGCTTCGGGCCTGTCCCTCACGCCTTTGGTCCATTCCTCAGAGCTTTGGGCCCGTCCCTCACAGCTTTGGCACCATTCCTCAACTGCTCTTGGACCATCCCTCAGAGCTTTGGTCCATCTCTCACGCCTTTGGCACCATTCCTCAACAGCTTTGGGCCTGTCCCTCACACTTTTGGTCTATCTCTCATGGCTTTGAGACATCCCTCACGGCTTTGGGCCCCTCCCTCACACCTTTGGTCAACTCCTCATGGCTTTGGGCCTGTCCCTCACGGCTTTGGCACCACTCCTCTACAGCTTTGGGACCGTCCCTCACGGCTTTGGGCCTGTCCCTCATGGCTCTGGGACCATTCCTCAACAGATTTTGGACCGTCCCTCACACCTTTGGGACCGTCCCTCACACCTTTGGGACCATCCCTCACACCTTTGGTCCATCTCTCATGGCTTCGGGACATCCCTCGCGGCTTTGGCACCATTCCTCAACAGCTTTGGGCCCCTCCCTCACGGCTGTGGGACCCTCCCTCACACCTTTGGGCAACTCCTCATGGCTTCGGGACCTTCCCTCACAGCTTTGGGTTCATCTAGGGAAAAACCACCTCTGTCTCAGTGGGGTGGGCACCCTTGAGGTGCAGGTGACACCTCCAGAGCAGTGGGTAATGGTGACCAAAGCACATCTTCCCAACACAGAGAGATCTGCACCGTCCTAAACAATCCCAAACTGCAGCCAGGCACATCCATCTGCTAATGCACATTGTCCCTTCCTGTATTTTTTGTTACACCTTTGTCATACTTCTGCCGTAATCGCTCACTGATGTTCTAGATTTTATTCTGTTTCTAACAATATTCCATTTATCTTACTTCTTTTATTGTTTTTTTTTTTTTGGGGGGGGGTAGTTTGGGGTTTCCTGTGGGTTTTTTAATTTTTTTTCGGGCAAAGGGGTTGTCTTATTCCAGCTCATTTTGGAGCTGAATAATGAAATAAAACATAGATCACTCCACAGAAAATCACTAAACACTAGAAATGCTCTATTGCTGGTTCATCCTGGCCAATACATCCAGGCTGTGTTTTGAAATCACCCAAGCAGGGAACAGAACCAATATTTCATAGCATAGCTGAGTTCTTAACTGTGTGAGAATAACACCATTTAAAATCAATGCATGATTATTCATTCCTGAGACATTTTTGTGATATTCCATTTAGAGAACTCTCACCACTGAGATGGTATTTCCATCTGTAAAAGCCTCACCATGACAGAAGAATAAAACTGACTTTCTGACACTGGGTTTTCCCTGATCAAAGCACTTTTTCCAGTCAGAAAACACATATTTTTTCAGTTCTTCAAGCAGACAGGACTTCACATCACATATTTCAGCATGAGACTGAAATAATAACACTTGTGTTACACTGCAGTATTGAAATAATAGCACTCTGTCACACTGCAGTATCAAGAGATTATTAAGACTTACAAACAAAAGCATATTTTAGTGCATTTATCAAGAACTATATTGAGATTCTCCCTCTGCTACATAGAAGAAAAATGTGCTAAAAAATGCACATGGGTCACTGCATGCAGTAGATGAAGCATGAGAATGGGAGCTGTGCTCCTCTGCATTCTAGCCGTAGCTTTGACAATCATCATCTTGCTTCAGGCAAATCACTTGGAACTCTTTGGCTGCAGCCTCTCTATCTACAAAATAATTAAAAATATTTTACTGTGCAAAGCTTTCGCCGTAAATTCAAGGCTAAGGGAACTATTATGTCTGAATTAAAAGGGACTGAAAACAATTTTTAGCTGCAGACTCTGAGCCAAGCTCAGTCCAGTGGTAACCAAATGTAATCCAGATGAAAACCACCAGGATTTCATTAAAAGCCTACAAAGCCTTTTTTTATGCTCTGCATAAATTGACAGAGCAACACCAGGTCCCAAAAGCTCAGCTAATTAAGCAGGTTTATAGGGAAATAAGATTACAAATGGATGTGCTGGGTAATAGACTTACAGCTGAAATGACCATCCATGTGTGTGTTTGTGAGATAAGAGCTGAACATCTCTGACATTTCAGCACAATAGCTGTGCCTCCCTTTGTGCCACAGGGCTTCTCCCTTCTCTGCAACTCCCCCAGTTCCTCACACACTCACAAACTCCTAATGCCCCCTTTCAAAAGGCACTGCTATGCATTCATGACTCGTGGAAAAGCAGAATATTGAGATTTTGAGTGGCCAGCAGGTCACACAGAATGCTGCACCAAAGAGCACACAAGCATGAAAGCACTTCCAGACTGCACAAGTCTGGGCTGATCTACCCACAGTGCCACTGATTTTTGCTCCATTTTATTTCAGAGAGCTTTCTTCATGCCTGCTAGAATAAGATCTCTTTACCTACTTTGGTTTTTAAAAGGTCATCTTTTCTCTGGGATAGAAATGTGAAGTTCCATTCTGTTATAAAAGCTTGATAATGAAAGAGTGGCACTGTGTTTCTGCTTGAGATTTTACCACTACCTATCTTTTTATTTAAAAATACCTGGACAAAACAAAAATCTAGGAATTCATGCATAAATTGCATTTTCATAGAAATTAGATTTACAGGAAAGGGTAATCCCTTTATTGTAAATGCAATTTATATTAAAAATATGTAATTTATATAACATCAAGAGGAAGAGCAACATGGACTAGATTTCCCTAAAGAATTGTAATACCTGAAATTCAGGCTTTATCTCTTCTGACACAGCTTAAGTTGGAAAAAAAAAAACCCTGTGCAAGCTATTACATAAATCTAAGAGATAACTGCATGATAAAAATCTCCAACTGCAACCCACAACTATCTAAACTGCTATGAAAAACATATGTTTGACATAAAAATAACTGGCATTATGTTACCATGCAATGAAATCTCAGTACAAGTCATAGTTAATTATACATTCGGGGAAAAAAAGTGAATCATTTAACCCACATCTCAGAAAAAAAAATCTCAAAAGAGAGAACCAAAAAACATCCATCAACCCATTGTATCCCTACAGCATATTTCCACACAACCCTAAAAGGAATGAGCAACAAAAAGTCTTATTCTCTACTAATTGAAGGATCCATCAAAACCCTAATTAAGACTTTTCTGAAGCAAGGTGATTACTCACCAAGTGCTGCACTTGGTGATGGCTCTGATGGCGATCCCTAAAGACAATTTAAGGCCCAGCAGAGTTTGGGGTGGAGTTTTGGGAGCAGGCTGGTGCAGAATGAGCAAATTGCCATGAAAATGGTCCAGCCATGGACATTTGTGCTCCAGGTAGGGATGGCAGGACTGCCCTGGACTGTCCCTTCCTTTCACTCACATTTCTGCAGCATCTCACTCATCACTGACAGTCCAACTAAGTTGGTTTTTAGTAAGTTGTCTTAGTAAATTGGGTTTTTTTTCTAAGAGGGCAATTCAGATATGCACTTCTACAATGAATACCATAACTACCAAGCCACTGAGTTTACTTTTTGAAACAAAATTTGTTAATCCATTAATTCAGACATGTATTTCTATACAAATACCATAACTATCAAGTCCCTGAATTTACTTTTTGAGACACAAGGCAGTAATTTTGTTCACCCATCTGGTTAGGGACTGTATGTTAATGAAATCTGCACATCTGGGCTCCTTTTGGTCAATGGTGAAATGGGATCCTGTCAAGGGCTTTTTAGCCATTCCCACACAAAATTTGGCTTCCTATTTTGTGTAACTTTATTAGCAAGCTTCTCATTATTTATGTGATTATAAGTTAGAGGATTTAATGGTTCTTTTGTTTATATATAGCACAGTGGCTAATTGCTTTTTGTGGCCCTGAGAGATGAGGAAGTCACTTTTTTATCTACAGTCATGACAATTTGATCAACTCATGTGTAGGAAAGAAAGGTTTTACCTTCAATTCATGTAGAATGTCTGGGATGTTAAATATGAATTTGGCCTCAACTAAATCCCAAATTAAGTATTCTTTCCAGATTCTAGAAACCAATGGACACAGCCCTGTTCAGAGCAAAGTGCAGCTCTTTGTTGCTCAGGAGATCCAATTTAACATTCCTGATGGTTTCCTCTGGCATAAAAATCTACTATTTCTTTAATGTGATTATAGGATTATGGCATTGTATTTTGTATCTGAGCATTTTCTTGGGTTTACAGCTTTTCATCTCTGACCTAATTGAACAGAAGCTGCTTCCTCTTTCCCAAATTTCACTCACACTGTCTGCTCCACTCATTCTCATTAGCACCAGGCTCTAAAATCAGTACTTGTGCTGATCTTACCTATGTAGAAGGTTTTAGAAAGGTTTATTTCCTGACCTTTTGCAGCCTGCAGGAATGACAAATACAAATCACATACTACAGGGTTGAATTGTGCTAACACCAACAGGGATTCCCAAGAACACAAAAGAGGCCCTAGGTATTAAAATGTTGAGATAAAATAGTGATTTGGGACAATGAACAGCCAAATATTTTGGTTGTACCTTTAATGTAAAAAATGTTGCAAAAAACCCTTTTCCTTTCCTTCTTCATCTTTTCTAACAGCAGATATCATACCTTATCATTCTCTCATACCTTGATGCAGTCTAGCTGTAATTATGAATCATCTAAACAAGATAACTCCCAATTCTTTTTGCTCATTTGAAATATTTTAGCTTAAGCAATTCAGATTAAAAAGAAGTTTTAAAAAAAATTATCCAATGAACAAGAAGGGCAAAAAAAGAGTCACCTAAGTGGAAAAAACAAGAAAGTTTTTAGGAAAAAAACCCCTAAAAATGAAGATATGTGGTGAAAAGACAGAATCTAGTTCAGGGAAAAAATACAGAACAGTGCATGTAGGTCAGCAGCTTGCAGGGTTTATGTGCACCTCTATTCCTTTTGCTGGGTCCTTTTTACATATTGTTTCCATAATTTTGTTCATAATCACTTTGGAAAGGGAATAAATTAAAACCTGGATAAGGTTTTGCAAACCAGAACTATTTTTTGCAACTCCTCCAAAGATAGAAGTGGATTTTGAGATGCCACACAGTCACAGGATCTGCTCACCCTTCATGCAAACACTGCCTCTGCAGTCCCTGCTCCATCCTCTGAAAATGCAGCAATTATTTCTGGTCATTCTGCAATACCAGCCCAGACAGCTTCTAACCCCTCTGAATGAGGTACCTGTACACACATTGCCTTGAAATATTTGATCAGAGCTCACCAGAATTAGCCAGATTTCCATTTGTTTCACCAGGCTTTGAATGAAGGCAGCACCACTGGGCTCTTGAATATTCCTGCAGTGCTGGATGGATTTTAGTGGGACACCATCTAATGCAGGAGCCCAGATTAAGTGGAGATAAACATGAAGGTTTTAAAGACTTGCCCTCCAAAGTGGGGTTTGATTCTTCTTTACTGAGTTTGAATTATTCTAGACACAGAGAAAATACGAAGCAAAGTATAAAATATTGGGCAGCACAACTGTAAAGAAGGGAACATACTAATAAAACCACATCCAGTATATAACAAAAACACAAACAGCAACATGTGGTACATTTGCAGTGCAGCCCCAGGCCTGGTTTGCCATACAGAACAGAGAGCAAGCAGCAGCTCTGCTGCTGCTTTGCAAAATCTCTCAGCATAAACACAGTTAATCAAAATTCTCTGTAATAATTCTGGAGTTGAACATTATTCCATAATGTATCAGTCATAGGTGGGATATCAATGCATCCAAATGCTGACCATCACCATACAATAAAGATTCTCAAAGGTACTTGTGTTTGACAAGAATTTACTTAATTTATGGATTAAAAGTAATCATCTTTGCAGTCCCATAAATCTGCATTTTAGTGGTTAAGATGCTTAGAAGCAAGGATCTCATAAAAACAGAATAGATATTTAGGGAAAGATTTTTTAAATAGCAACATTTAGAGATAGGGTAAATACATTTAACATTCATTTTTCCATTCCACCAACTGGTGATGAGAATATAGAACTGACTGTGCTAATGCACTCGGAGATGTGTTAACAAAAGACACCATTAGATTTTTTTCACTTGAAATGGAGGGTTTGCTTACAGAAACACCTCTCCTCATTTGTCTCTGTTCTGTGCACCTCTGAAAGTAGCATCTCAGTCACCTCTTAGGCATTATGGCAGTGAAAACATGGACATGAAACCCTGGGCTGATCTGGGGCCAGATTTACCAGGATATTTGTAGAGTCCAGAAAGCAACAGAAGTTTGCTGACAAACTGTCTGCACTGCTTGCAGGTTTTCTCTTACATGGCATCACTTACATGGCTCACATTCCTCCTGCAAACATCTCAGTGGGCCTGGATTTACCATTCCCTAGTGTGCATCACTCAGGAGAAAGAAACAGGATTATTCAGATTTCAGTCACACTTCAGGGAAAATCAGACTTGAGGGCAGTTGAAATGCAATAGGGAATGTTGTGAAGAAACAATCTGAACAGTGCAGCACAGAGAGAATTTTCTAGA
The DNA here is from genome assembly GCF_047830755.1 of Zonotrichia albicollis. NCBI lineage: Eukaryota > Metazoa > Chordata > Aves > Passeriformes > Passerellidae > Zonotrichia > Zonotrichia albicollis. The sequence goes on from NC_133824.1 coordinate 51,750,181, forward strand.
AGAAAAAAACTAAGAAGGGGCAAAGTGTTTATAAAGCTTAAAATGGGTGAATAATTTGGGAGGAGAGAATGGTGCTGTACTTTGGAAAAAGGAGATTATTTTTCTGATTCTCCCCTGCCAAGTCCTCTTGTGGCAGCCTGATGGGAGTGCAAATACAAAACAGACGTAGAAATGATTAAATATAGTACAGAGGGTGTGGGGACATGGTTCCAGCTCTGTGTACTTCATGATGCCTATTTCAGGTTCCACTGTGCTTTTCTTACATGTCCTGTGTTCTCCCAAATGAGACTGCTGTTCAAGCTCTAAAAGATTCTCCATCTCCTCTCTGCTCACCTGAAGACTCACAGCAATCTGTTCCTCTAACTTCATCACTGAATAACTTCATGAATATAATTTTCATGTAAATGATTTCACTGTTTCATGTACACCTATTCCACCTATTCATGTACAGCTCTAAAATTACAATTTAAAAAAAGAAGTCTGAGGTTGGTACTTTTTTATTTCTTCTACCTACTTATAGTTATTCTTTTTACTTTCCCTTTGCAGAAAAAGAAGTGAATAAAGTACATGCCACTGTGCCAGGGAGACACACTGGGAATTATGACAAATCTAGGCTATCTGTAGTACAGGAGATTTTCTTGTCACTTCACTCTAGCTATGTGCAATGAAGAAAATCAAGCTTTTCAGTGTTCTGCAAGAAAATTATAATGATAGCACCCTGCATTTCAGTTCAAACCACTGTTCTGCATTTTATTTCTTTGGCTTGCAGAAGAAAATAGAAGCCTTTGCTGAAGACTCTTTGTACCATCTTTCTGAGTTTAAGAATGATGCTCTTTTTAGAATGATAGGGAACAGCTCCAGGAAGGGAAAACTATAATGGGAAAATGTTGTGCACTGCATCCTCCAAAAAGAGTGATTTTTGAACTCTGCTGGTGGATACCATAAAATAAGATGGTACATGAATAATTTCAACTGGAACAGAACTATGAGAATAAGGGCATGATTATACTGCTTCTTTTTACCTAAGCAAATTTAATTGTCATTTAGATTCCTTGGATCAAAAAGATGTAATTAAGCTGCCTTTCCTCTCCCTTCTCTTAATATATATATAGTGGAGAAAATGAGGGGTATAGATAGTAACACCAGAGCATTTACACTTGTGAAAAATGTTATACTGGGAGAGTAGAAGCAAAATTACCTACGGAGCTGAGAACAGGGATGGTCCCCAATGCCACCTGAGACATGACTGGACACATTCCAGTTCAGAATGTTTCAAAGAGTTTATTTGCACTTTCAGGCCAAGTTGTTCTTAAATTCACTAAATAAAAATGGCATCTTTTCCTAATGGAGTCAGAAGCCATGTGTCAGTTGCCCAGAAGGATTTACACTCAGTTAACCATGATGGAATCTCATTATTCCCTCCTGAAGATTTGGTCTCACCATTATATTCAGTGTTTTCATGCTCAGATTTCTTATTTCATCACTGAAGGATAACTGAACATATATAACATGCATTTACTGTAAGTTTTGCTTTCATCTTCTGCCTGACATTTTAACACTCTTAATTTTATTATTGTGCTATCTTATTTTTTTAAACTCTTTCTTCAGTTTAACTTTTTTCCTACCTCTTCAGTATCACTTAAAACAGGATTGCTGAAATTTAATTGAGAACCCCATAAGAGAAAAATAAGCCTTAATAACTCATTAAATATATTCTTACAGCTGAAAGATTCTCAAGGAAAGCAGAAGCTGCAAATTCAGTTATTTAATGTATTGAAAGTCAGCTGCAATGGAAGACTTAAAAAGAAGGGTTAATCAAATAAAATTTTCAGGGGTTTTTATTAGCTTGGGTTTAATTGTTTCATTTGCTGCAAGTGATGAGAAACATGACCAGATCAAACCACCTGCAACCCTGAGCACCCAGTTTCTACATCATGCTCTGCTTGTGACCTTGAGGACATCACCCAATTTTTCCATTCCTCTCTTTCCACATTCTCTCTTTTGTTGTGATGGATTTGCAGCTGCCTTGAAATAATCTATTAATGCTTCATGTCCACCTGCTAGAGGGAAGATGAATGGTCTGAATAAATTCAGTGAGGTCCTGTCTGGAGGAGCAGACAGGAAGAAGAAAATGCCTGTTCCAAGACAGGCACCTCCATTCTTAAGGGACCCACTGAGAACTCTCATTTAGAGCCATCCTTTTGTAAAAAGAGCCTCGAGAAAGAAGGTTCCCAAAGACCTGAAGCACAGCTTCAAAGCTGGCCAGTCACCAGCAAAGAGAAGCAGCAGCTCTTTCTGCGGATAGGATTGCCATATAAAATCCTAATGAGACCATTAAAAAACCTCCACCTGCCAAAGCCATCATCTGTGCACAGTGAGATTTCTGGTTAGCCAGGCCTGCCAGCAAAAAGAGTTTTTTTCCAAGTCTCTTTTCCTCACTGAACACTTTGCTTCCAGTGTTAAAAGAATTATTACTTTGATGAAGAAAGGCCCTGCCACACATTCCACCAACACCAGCATTTAAAGTCACCAGTCTGTTCATGAGAAAATAAAGAGACGTGGTCTTATTGTCAAAGGATTCTACAGATTCAAAATGTGGCTATTGAATTGTTTTGGTAGATTGCCTGAAAACATCAGAGCTTTGTGGTAAACAAATCTGAAAAAAACCCAAATATATTCTATATTTTCCAATTAAGAGAAGGCTGCCGGTGCAGAACAAACTTAGGGACCATCAGCCAGCGATTGACACTTGAGTTGCTGTAAAAATACTGAAGAAAGAGGAAAAGGAAGGGAAAGGAAGGGAAAAGAAGCACCTCTGTACAGGTGTGAAAGCCCACTCAGAAAATGGGTAGCCTAGTAATGGGAAAAAAATGTACAAGTCATCATGTATAGGAAGAAGTAAAAAAAATCTTTCTACCATGTTTTCTATCTCAGCTTTAAACCATGATAATGAAATCCTGTGGAGCAAGAACATCTCCCCCACTACCTTTTGACAGCTGCCCTTCACAAAGAAGACCCCACCTCATTCTAAGGCAATTCTGTAGGTGATACAATTACATAAAGGACAGATGATGCCAATATGCTTGCTTCCTACATTTATTGTAGTTATATATCTCAAAATTAAAATTAAATGTGCAGTTAACAGTGCAATTTTATTTCTGTACAGAATTTAATTCACTTAAATGTTACTTACATTATGTTAACTTATGTTCTCTTTCGTCTCCAGAAGTTCAATATATCTAAACCATGATTTATATGTTTTTGTGCAAGGGAAAACTTAAGGATTAAGGCAAAGCTTTTTAAAATGCTGCTGCAAAAGAAAAATCCAGACCTTTAAAATCTCCTAAGCCAAGAAAGAAAATCAGTGGTAGAAAAGATGACATCTCTAGACAGGAACTGAAAGTACTGTGGTAAGGACTGACTGAGCCATGGTACAGGATTGCACCAAGTGATGTAGGGCAGCATTTAGACAAAGCAGACTAATCTTAGAGTCCCACAGGTGGGGGTTTTTAAAAACGTTTTTATTTTTAGGGATCTAGCTTCCAGACATTAGACAGTTTGCCAAAACTGAAGTCCTGCAGGGTGGTGGTTTGCAGGGGTCCCAGGATGAGGGAAGAGATGAGAATCTTGACTCCATGTTTCAGAAGTCTGATTTATTATTTTATGATATTTATTACATTTAAAGTAAATGCTATAATAAAACTATACTAACAGAATAGAAGAAAGGATTTCATCAGAAGGCTTGCAAAGAAAAAGAAGGAATGTTAACAAAAGCTCATGACTCTCAGAGAGTCCGAGACAGTTGGACTGTGATTGGCCATTAATTAGAAACAACCACATGAGACCAATCAAAGATGCACTTGTTGCATTCCACAGCAGCAGATTATTGTTTTTCTTTTCCTCTGAGGCTTCTCAGGAGAAAAAAGCCCTAACGAAAGGAATTTTCATAAAATGTGTCTGTGACACTGCAGAGTGAGGAAGGTGAGTCTTACCAGCACCACTACTGCCCACCGATATTCCCTGCTGAGGTACCCACATCACAGCTCAAGAGAAAGGCTTTGGAGTCACTCATTATCATTTTGTTAATCATCCTCATTTTGTCATTGTCATTATCACATTCACTGACCTGTACCTTCGTTTTCTGAACCCCTCCATTTCCAACAGAAGAGCTGGTTCTTGTGGAACTGTTAAGGATGACCATGGAAAATGCTTTTATTACAATTTTGCCTCTTCTGATGCCCACTAGCTACCTCATTTCCATAAAAAGAAGTTAAGAACCAGCAGGAAAATTTTTTTTGAAAAAATTAAAACTTCTCTATTAAAATGATAAGTCTACAAATAAACCTAGAACTGAAAATAATTCACAGAAAACAAAACAAACAGAAGAACAAGAACAAGAATGAGAACTTTTAATGCCATTTGAGGACAGACAGGCCAAAATTAACTAGCTCCATTGTAATACAAAACCAGAAAGGGGAGGTTGGATGGAGAAAGTATGTTACTTTTGGGAAATAGCTGCCAATATTCAGGATTTTTTTCAGTTTGTATCAACTCCACATAAAACCCAGAAGACCTAAGTCTTTACTGTACTGAAACACAAATGAATGAATTATAAGTGTACAAAATACAAGTACATAAAAAAGACATTCATAATTCTGACCTAAAGTGAAATCTACCCTCTGCCCACACACAAAAGCTTCAGAGCTGTTAAATTTCATTTCTCCAAAGAGAAACTAAACCTCCATTTCACATGCTCAGAGTACAGCATTTTTATTTAGTTCCCAGTTGAAGAATGTGCTATGCTAAAATGAAATTAAAGGAACAGTTTTATTAACTACCATGGGGTGTTTAGAGTGTGAATGCGGGGTAGAACACTCTCTTTCCCTCTAAGAGGCAGATAAAACAGGATTCAAGCATTTGAAAGAAACTCAATTAGCTACAGTGCTGTAATATCTGCATTTCTGCATTTGTCCACATTTGAATGCCATTTCTGCACCAATTAGGTCAATTTGCACATTTTTGTAGCTTTGTGCCCACAGCAGAGCAAGTTCAGCCTATCTGCTCCAGGTACTCATCTCATCTCTGAACCCTTCTTCCCATCTCCTGCCTTCATCTTTCTCTACCACAAAAGCTTCCTCCTTCCTTTTTAAACTTCTCTAGGACTTGAAATAATCTGCTTCTTTTCTCTCTACCTTACAAACATCACCTTTTACAGACTGACATTCTTTATCTGGTTTTACTTAGATTTTTAAGATCTTTAATAGCAGAGAAAGTATAGCTTTCAGTGCAGGCTAAAGTCCTCTGTAAATGTATAATTTATACAATTTATATCCTAAGGTGTTATTGCAGCTACAGTTCATGCAGAACCCATATTTTCTCCTGGTCACGTTTCAAATTTTTTATCATTCTGTTTACTTTCAAGATTTTCCTCTCACTGGATATAAGTGCAAAGATTTGATGATAAAAACAGAAAATATGGAAGTTTGCTGCTGTAATTCTTCTGTGCCAAGCAGCTGCTGCAGTCCTTGGTTCCAAGCACTTTATCCTTCAGACACTCAGGTTTTGCAATCCCTGATGTACCAGCCATGACAAAACTATCTTAAGAGCACTATTTATGTCTGCCCTGCTCTTCATACAAACCTTGTGATCAACTTCCTGCACAAACCAAAAAAAAACCCAATCACACTAGAACCTGTTCATAAAATCCTGTCCCTTTTTCAGCATATTATGTTCTTGCAAGTCCTCCAGTATTTTTGCAAGATCAAAACAGACATCTTTTCAATGCCATTTTCTTCTACATGCCTCACAACTTCTGCAGCCCCCAATGCATAGAAATCTTTTTCCATCCATTCTAAGACCCTTTTTCTGTAAATTCTGGTGGGTACAACTCTTGCCATAAATATTTTCATTCTGCTTATAGGGTGATTTCTACAGGAATCCAACCTTCCAGCAACACCCCCAAATTTGCAGTGATTTAATTGTATATTCATGGCACAAGTACAATAACTCAGTCCAGAGGAGGAACCCATGCATTCCATGTGTGTACCCACCCACCCCTACACCCTCACTTGGCAGCCAGGAAAATCCTCTGTAAATCAATATTTTGGCTGTCAAATGTTTCTTCCTCATAAGTACTACACACACACAGAGCCCCTGTCAAAACCCTTCAATATTATTCACTATTACCAAAGCTTTTTCATGCAGGATCAAGTGAATTTCAGTCATTCAAGAACCGCAATTACAATCTGCAGAAGGATGCTTGAATTAACAGAGTCTGACATTGTATATTAACAATTTAGGAGAAGATAATGATCATGATAAAAATGTAAGGAAAGGCTAGAATAAAAAATAAATAAAGCTTAAGATGTTGGATGATAAGTAAATACTTTGTCAAGTATTTTAAGTTGACAAAGATGATCAGAGTCAACAAGGCTGTATTGTACCTTGTTTGGAGTTGGGGAAACTTTAAAATAAATCATTCAGTAAACACAGAGATGAAGAATTAAGTAAACTATGAGCTAGGGATCTTGCCAGAAATGCCTTGTATTTAAGCATGAGCTCAACAAATCACCTGGAAACACAACTGGAACGTGTTCCAAGTACAGAGCCTTAAGCCAGTTTGCATTTATTCCTCCCAAAACAGGACAGCAGACTACACTGAAACACAGGAGACTACACTGAGGAAGTGTTTCAACAAGCACAGTTATTTTTATTACCTCTGCCAAACACCATCACTAAAAATCTACTGTCTTCCAAAGAAAAATAAAGAGCAAGTAAAATCAAGAAGTACAGATCTTGAGCCAAGCCTTACAAAAGTAAAGTCACCAGCCTCACTGGCACCAATAACTTCAGTTTTGATCCTTAATTTCAGTAAAAAGTAACGTAAAAGACAATTATTCATTTGTATCAGTACAGCTATGAAGCTATATGCTTGTTTATTACCATTTCATGCATGCTTTGAGACTGATGTAAATTTTTAATAGATATTATTGCAAAAATGAGAAAAAAATTAAAACTTTTTACAGCACAGAAAAGCATGATTAAGTAAGGAACAGTAAAAACTTGGATTTTACATGTATATTATTCCATGTAGTAATACACTTCAAGTATTTTAATTTCTATAATAATATGAGATATGTCATTATTGTGAGCAGTTTCACAGTGGTAAAAAAGTTGTAAAAAGTTACTCTGAAGCAGCCAAAAGGCAGAGGAAAGCATATATAGACATACATAGATGGCATATATTAGCTCAATAACTTTTGAATAATTCAAAGAAAATTTTCTAGGACTGAAAGCTTAATATAGAGGTTTGCTTTAAAAATGATGTCAGTAAGATAGAGCTTAAAACACACCTACAAAGCACTGCACTGTGAGCCTCACAGCAGTGATGTTATCATTGGGATCATCTGGGGATATAATACATTTCCAGCCAAGTGGAAAAGGTCAGTATCAAACCAGAAAATTCAGGAAGGTGTCAATTTGTAAGAGAAAATGTAATTATCCACTGTAGTTTGTCAAGAGCTCTGGCAGATTCTCAGTCTTTGCAGTGGATAAACTTATACAGGGTTTTCCTTTAATATAATAAGGTTCCAGCTGAAATGCAAGTCTTGTGGTTTAAAACCCAGCCAGCAAGCAAACACTGTCATGGACATATTTTATGAAAAATCCTTTTGCTAGGATTTTTTTCTCCTGAGAAGCTGAGATACCTCAGAGGAAATGAAAAACAATAATTATCTGCTGCTGTGGAATGCAACAGGTGCATCTTTGATTGGTCTCATGTGCTTGTTTCTAATTAATGGCCAATCACAGTCCAGCTCAGATTCTCTGATCAGTCACAAGATTTTATTATCATTCCATTCCTTTCAAGCCTTCTGACAAAATCCTTTCTTCTATTCTTTTACTATGGTTTTAATATATAATTTTCCTTTAATATAATATATATCATAAAACATTAAATCAGCCTTCTGAAACATGGATTCAAGATTCTCGTCTCTTCCCTTGCTGGGATTGCCTGCAAATTCAACATTTGGTGACCCCAAGTGAGGGACATTGCCACAGATAAAAATAAATAAAACACCACAGAGCAGCTGAGCGTCCCTCAGGTGGGATGGGGAGAAGAAACCTCATTTGCAGGTTCCAGAATATTCTGAGCTGGCAGGGACCCATAAAGATCACCAAGTTCAGCTCCCATGTGAATGGCCCATGCAGGGACTGAACCCCACCATGCTGGTGGTATTTGCACCATGCTCTGAGCAGCTGAGATATTTTCATCAATCAGCTGAGATGAGAACAGCTTCATCATTGAAATACTGAAAAACAGAAGAATAATTGTAAAGAAAAGGGAGCTTACAAAAGGAGAGGTAACGACAAAAACAAAGGGGGATAGGAAACAAAAAAATGTTGCACAATTTCACTGTTCATCACCAGCTGGCCAGGGCCCGGGCAGTCCCTGAGCTGTGATCAGCCCCTCCTGGCCCCCACTTTCCCTGCTGGATGTGACCTCCCATGGATGGAAATCCCTTTGGCCACCTTGGGTCACCTGTCCCAGCCCTGCTTCCTCCCAGCCCCTTGTGCACCTGCCCCTGGCAGGGCTTGGGACACTGAAAAGTGCTGGATTTAGGGTGAGCCCTGCTGAGCAACAACCAAACATCAGTGTGGAATCAGTGTGGTATCAGTTATTCCCATAATGAACCCAAAACACAGCTCTGTACTGCACTTTTACTGCACATGGTCTTCCTGTAATCAATACTATGGGTGTCACAGACATCTTTTATGAAAAATCCTTTCCTTAGGATTTTTTCCCCGAGAAGCTGTGAGGCCTCAGGAACAAAATGTAAACAATGATTATCTGCTGCTGTGGGATGCATCAGGTGGATCTGTGATAGACAACTGATAGAGTTGTTTTTAATTAATGGCCAATCACAGTCTGCTGGCTCAAACTCTCTGTCCAAGACACAAGCTTTTGTTACCATTCTTTCTTTTTCTATTCTTAGCTGGCCTTCTGATGAAATCCTTTCTTCTATTCTTTTAGCATAGTTTTAATATAATATATATCATAAAATAATAAATCAAGCCTTCTGAAACATGGAGTCAGATCCTCATCTCTTCCCTCATCCCAAGATCCCTGTGAACACAGTCACATTATGGGTATTATCTCATTTTGAGAGAACCTTTATTCAGTGTCTCCGAAGCTAAGGAAGACATTTAATGTCACATAACAGACATTTCTCATGACAGGCAGATGGTGTTATGCACAATCTGTAAAATGTCCTTGAAAAAATGTTCATGATTACATATAAACTTGAAAAAATCCAATAATGTATAATGGCACTAGTGTTGCAGCAACTGTGTTTTCTACAACTCTGCTTTTTGTTGAAGTAAATGGAGAACCAAATATATCAGAAGAGTCTTCCTCCTCAGTTTTCTACCACAAAATCTGTAACACTGTCTTAGCTATCACAGCAGAAGGACAGAAGTGGAAGAAGTGCAAAACATCCTGGGCTAAACCACTTTGAGGCATTCAGTGGTGCTCTGAGGTGTACACAAAAGCATACAAGAAGCTGCTGCTGCTGCATTTAGATACTAATATAAAATCTATAAAAGTTGCTGCTGATGAATGCCAGTACTTGCAAATCCTTTTTGCAGCAGAGGGTTTTCTGTAGGCTCACTCTGCGAGGGGAGCAAACATAAGGTTTACTTTCACATACCTCTCCGTGTTGACTCCTCCTCATAATTTGAAACAGTAGGAGTATGTGTCATTATCTGCTCAAAAAAAAAAAACCAAAAAATCCTGATCTGCACAAGTACAATTACACATTCTCCTTTCATTGTCATCAAAAGGCACTGTAGGTGTGCACAGAGGTGTGTTGGATAGCAACAGATCCTCTGAGCAGTGCCTGCACTTGGTGTAGGATGCTCTGAAGGGTAATCTCACAGGAGGAGGCTCTTCTGCTTCACTTGAACTGCTCAGATTTTATCTTGAGTAGGATATTGGTATCAATACAGGTAAGTTAATCCATTATATTTCTGTGGTGGTCCTGTGAAGCTTCACTGCTGTGGAAGAGGTTTAACAGTGACTTCTGTGAGCCAGAGAGAAGATTGATAAGATGTCGCAGACATCTTTTCATGAAAAATCCTTTCCTTAGGATTTTTCCTCCTGAGAAGCTGAGAGGCCTCAGGAACAAAATGTAAACAATGATTATCTGCTGCTGTGGAATGCAACAGGTGCATCTGTGATTAGTCTCATGTAGTTGTTTGCAATTAATGGCCAATCACAGCCCAGCTAGCTTAGACACAGAGCCCTAGCCACAAACTTTTGATATCATTCTTTTCTATTCTTAGCTAAGCCTTCTGATGAAACCTTCTCTTCCATTCCTTTAGTACAGTTTTAATGTAATACATATCATAAAATAATATGGTATATATTACATTTATCAAATCTTCTGAAACATGAAGTCAGATCCTTCATCTCTTCGCTCATCCAAGAACCCCTGTGAACACCGTCACAATAAGAGGATCCATGTTTACCCCTGAAAGAATTTCCTACTAAGGTCATTGGCATAGAAACCAAGAAAGAGAATGTTCAATAAGAGAAACCTGCAAGTGCCTATTCCAATAAACACTTTATCTCTCATGACCAATGAGCAAAGTGCAACTTATGAGTTTTGTAAGAACCTATAAAAAGCATGCATGCTGTAATAAAAACAGTGTGAAGCCTTCTGGAAATGGAGTGTTGCTTTCTATTCTGTCTCAACTACCTTCTTGAGCTCTAACAAACTCTTGCAGATGGGTTAGAGGCTTAATGTTTTAATGATTCTAAAGATCACCCTAAATGCCACATATTATTTCTTGTCACTTATTGTATGCATGCATCAGTGACAGGTTTCACTGCAATGCCAACCCTTTTCCTGCATCAGATACTGCTCTAGACATTAGCTTAACCCACCTTCTACCCAAGCAGGGAAAAATTTCTGCATTAGCTGAAGAGCAAAAGCGAAACCTGATTTTTTCCTCTCATGAACAGCAAAACTAAAACCTGAACATTTCTCCTTGAACTGGTACAGTGCCAAATGAAGTTCAAATCCTTCCTAATAGGAAAAATCCTTCCTAAAGGAAAAATACCTTACAAGGGAAGCAGCACACACAACTTGGATACAACACTGTCTCCTGAAAAAGAGAAAGAACTGAAAGAAGCACAAAGAGAAAACTACTCAAACCTATTTCTGGCTCCAAGCCATCACTGGACCCACTTATGCATCTGCTGTTCCTGGCATTCAAAAACCAGCAAACAGGACACCACAGTGATTCTTGTGTGCTGTATCATTTTCTAAGTATATATATATTTGTTATGTTTGATTTATGATGTTTCCATGGCACTAAAATACTTTGTCTGATCTGAGTTTTCAGGAAAATGTCTGAAATATTTCACAAATCAGTACATAGTATCACTTTTTAGTAAGAGTTGTATTGCAAATTAATGGCTGATCCATTTAGCTTTTTGCATCATAACAAATTATGCAACAAGCTGATTTTGTTGGATTCTTTTTGCAGCCTCCAGTGATGTGATGGGGAATTCTGTTTAAAAAAAGAGGCAATCTTCCCCATCCAAAACAGGCTGAGAGGGACTGGGAATCAGTCCTGTTGATATGGTTCCTGCAGCCCACCACACATGAGCTTATCCCTAATGCGAGTCAAGTCTGTAGAAGACAAAGAGGATGTATCCCTCTGTAGTCCCTTTCAGGATCCATAAAATATCCAAGATTCCTGCCTGACATTTCAGGATGGCCAAAACCTGACTGACTCCCCCTGTTGCTGGACTCCCTCCTGCGCCTCCACAGAGCTGCTGCTGCACTGGTGCAAGAAAATCACATCCCCTTCAGCCTGGGTGAGTATCTAGTGAGGCACTGACACATCAGCCTGCACACACAGACCTCGTTCTGCTTCTCCCATGCTTCTCCTTCCTCACTCAACAGCACCCATGAACAGCAAGAGCTTTGTCTGCTGTCTATAAAGAAAATACTGCAAAAAATAATAAAAAAAAATCACAATTTCCCCAAAGAATTACTATTTGCAAAAAATACCACAAGAAAACTGTGGTAAAGAAGACTCCTTATAAAGAAGTCTCCATGACATTAACAAAAAGAACTTCTCTGCTAAGTAAACTAAGAAAAGTCTATCCGAGAAGTAGTAAGCTAACTAAAAGCTGAAGTTTTGTTTCTTTACACTGCCAATAAGAAAAAAGAAATTGTAAGAAGAAAAGTATTCTAAAAGTTTTATTCTAAAAGTAAATATATTTATATAAATACAAGTTTTACTCTTTTTTTTTAATTTTTTCTTTTTTTACTCTTTCTTTAATTACTATTAATAATCTTTCCTTTATACCCTTTTAAAATTTTAAACCTACTTTACCTTTCTCCTAATCTTACCTCACAACAAAAAGCAAATACACTAATAATTAACCAACACTAAACCCACCACACTTCCAATTAAGCAACTTCTATTTTCCCACCACACTGCCATTAACCAAGTCTTTCTTTGAAAAATGAAACTTTTCATATAATAAAACTGGAGCTGTTCTTTTTGTTTGCTTGGTACATTCTCCAAAACACTCACGTATTACAGAAAATAATCATAACATTCAAAATAACACTGTAAATATTCAGCTGCTCTCCTAAGGGTACAAAACACTAAAAAAACACAAAAAAAGATTATTTCACAGTTGTGTAAATTATTCATCCATTCTGAAGTAAATACTGTAGAGCACATTAAGCTGGGTTGTGCTCAATAGCTGTAGGTGCCTACAGCAACCATCAATAATCCAAACCTCCCCAAACCACCAACATTCCTGCAATTCTTTAGGTATATATGAAATTGGCTTTTAACAAAAGGAGCTAGTGTACTGTGGGGAGAGCCCTACAGCAGAGAGAAAAATACCAAAGAAAAGGAGCTGAAAACAGTCTAAGGCAAAAATATTCAGTGGTAAAAGCATACATATTCGTGGAACTGAATTATTGACATGGATTCCTGGCAGATTATTAACGTGAAGTGGTGACAGCGTGATGCTGTGTGAGTCAAACTGCCTGTTATTGTTGAGAATACAATTAATTCTGTAAAATGTTGTGCCAGGCTGACAGACAATTATCAGGAAAGTTTAAGAACTCGGTCAAGTGCCAGGAAATGGCAATGAGTGGAATAGAAAGTGTTGAACTGCCTGATTTCAGATAGAAAGATTGACAGGAGAAAAACAAAAACAAGAGAAAAATGGGGAAAAGAGATGTAGGATGAGACATGCCTTTTTTGTGTGACATTTTCTGCAATGCATCTGCCTCTCAATTACTTTTTAGCAGTGAAGCCCGTTCCCAAGGTTGAGTTCCAAATAAATAAATGTGTCTGCTGACACATTTCACTTACTCTCTCTGTCTTGCTCAGAAATGGATTGTACAGCATTAGTTCTTCTGAAACTTAAACCTTGACTTTGCTCAGGAGTACCACTGATTCCTTCGGCCAAAAGTGAGTTTATTTTAAAAATATTCACTTATCCTGTCACTTCCTAAACATCAAGCAATTCATCAATCTCTCTATAGGCCCTTTAGCTCTTAAACTGAGCTTATTCCCACACCAGTCCATCCACCCCTGAGCACTTTGGACTAAACTCTCAGCGCTTCTCAACCATTCTCAGTAAGAAAGTCATTTAAATACAGAACTCCTTCTGATATTAAAATTGTCAAAACTGACAGTTTGTTCCTTCCCATTTTAGCAGGAGAAAAAAAAATTATATTATTTTGGTCTCTTTCAGTTCATTTTCAAAAAATTAAGTTTGCCTTTATCATAAGGTGTATTTAAAATGATGGTCTGGCCTCCAGAGATTTACTGTGTACTAGCTGTGATCTGCTTCCCATTTCTCACATGAATTTGGAAGGCTAAAATTTATTAATTGATTAAGAATTAACTCAATCTGTACCATTTCACTGTATGATTCAGAGGGGAAATTCTGCAAACATTACAGTAACAAAGAGGATATTAAACTGTCACTGACTTGACATTTTCTTATTACTGAATTGCTTAACACATTATATAAGTGTTCTTTCATTGTTGAGATCTCTTTCTTTAAAGCACAGGTACTTCAGAAAGTGCAGTGATATTTCCTTCTGATATTTTTGAGACACAGGAAAGTGGAAAAACACCAAACTTTGCAGTAAAATATCTCTGAGTCCATTTTTTAGAGAAAAGCTAAGTCTGATCAAAGACTAAAGAGAATCACCAAATAACAATAAATTATCCACCAATTGTTCCTGAAACTTAAGCTTTACTACAACCATTGATCTTCCTTTTTTACAACTCAATACCATAGCCAAGAAATGACAGTTAAACCCAACAAATTATCCACTGAATTGCAACCTGGTTTCTAAAATAGTTTTGACTGAAAGAAAACTTTTTTTCATTAGAAATAACTGTTGAACAAAACTGTTGCAGGTCCTGACTGGAGAGAGTCTGCTCTGTAATTCCAGCACAGCCCCAGGAGGGTCTAAAGGCTTCAGGAAGTATTTTCTTTGTAAAATCCACACTCTGTGCAGCACTTTTGGCACTGCATTCTTCCAGACACAGGCTGGCTCAAATTTACCCAGTTTTTTTTCTGAAAGCTTTTCTCTGTTAGAGCATGCAGATCCATAGTGGTAAAAACTTCCTTCAGCTGTACAGAGATGGGGGGAAAGGGTAACTGCAAACAAAACTCTGAGAAGATGCATTTCACACAAACAATAAATCCCCAAGAATTTAACTTTTGTCTGCAGCTACTCGAATTTAATCCTATGGGTAACTGCAATTTACTAGAAAGAAATAAGGGTAGAAATTTCAGAAACAAGGGTAGAATTTTAATAAAAGAAATAAGGGTAGAATTTTCAGAAATAAAGGTGGAATTTGAATAAGAAATCAGAGTAGAATTTTCAGAAATAAGGGTAGAATTCGAATAAGAAATAAGGGTAGAATTTTAACCTTGAGTACAAAGAACCTGGAGGCTGATAGAGGTCCCCAGACTTCCAAAAGCCACATTTCAGCCATGCGGAATGGACAAGGTTGTCTCAGAAAAAATAACAGACCCCAACCATTTTGGTTTGGATTTTTTCCAGAAAAAAAAAAAAGAGTTACATACTTATTTTCAGACACAGTAGCTAAAATTCAGCTAGAACTGAATATTTAGTTATCCTGTCACTTTCTAAACATCATCAAGCAAAGACTCAGATCAGAGTGAGGCTGTTCTTGGCAGAAGTGGTTACTTGCTGCTATGCTGACATCCTTGTCATTACATCAAACTATAAAAACAACAAAAACATTGCTCCCTTTACAGCCACATTTGAGGCATGTGGTCTGATGGATGGACAGATTCCTTCAGCCCACATCTCCTTATCCTCTCCAACTTTTACTGAGAGATATATTGTTCCTCTTCAAATTAGCCTGCTGCTTGCTTAAATAAGAATTTGATGTCTTGAATGTTGTGGGCACGTCAGAAAGATGTTGCCTCTCAAGGTGGCAAAAGCAGCACATGAAAATCTGCTGGCAAGCTGCTCCAAACACATTCCAGCTTGTCTCATGAGGAAGCTTTAACTTCATTGGAAAGCTAAATACCAAGGCTACAAAAATCCCTTTTAGTGACAAAAGCAGGGTTAAATTTAAAAAGTCACTCTAAATTCAAAAAAGGAGAGCAGCTCATTGAAACTTCCAAAATCTACCTCTAGTCTTCCAGCATGAAGTGAGTGAAATAGGAATAAGAACATAAGAATTATGCTCATGAAAACAGCCAGGCACAACAGTAAAGGTGATGCTGATTTTCATTTTTAAGGTACTATTAACATTAATGACTACTGAATATTATTGTTTAAATAATTATTTAATTATTAAACAATTAATTTTCGAGAATTATTTATTTGTTGTAGTGCGTTCGGTTAGTTTATTTAATTGCTCCCCCATTTTGTGTATTACTCCCCTATTTTATGTAAATGGTTCTGCCCTCCCACAGTTTAGCCCTGCCAGTTAAGTTATCCTCATGGCAACTCCCGCCATTGGGGGGGTGTCAGTTTTCTTGGTTATGTAATTTCTCCTCCCTCTCCTACCCATATATGTATATTGTTTCCTCCTCCCTGGGCCCAGTCAATCACCCCCGCTCCTCCCTGACGAAGTGAAGGGAGACGACCCATCCTAACTGATCAGCATTGAACTCCAGTTTATTGATTCAATTAGTCACTTTTTGTAACAGTGTTAATTAAGCTCATACATATTGCAAAATCCGAGCTCATCATAGGTCACAGATTTAAACATTAATCCCTCCTTTTGTTTTCAATACCCGTGGTTTGTTATTGAAACCAAGATTTGTGTTCTCACCCTGATATGAGTGGTTCTCAAAACTTACTTTTACTTTCCCAAAACAGCCAAAGATAGTCACCTGTTATGAGAAAACTGCCTGAGAACCTTATTATTTACAGAAACAGGCTTTGAGAATTTGCTCCTCACAGCTGCCTTTTACTTTTCCATAAGCTGTATATTTTCAGGGCCTTTTTTCCTTCAAGCCATGTCTGAGCAAAATTCTCCAACACCTCCCCACTTGCCAGAAGCTTCCACTTACTCAGGGTTATGATTGGCTGTGGTCCCAGGGCCCCTCCTTTACTTTTTATCTATTGGTTTCCCCCTTATGTCAATTATGTTAAGTTCCTCCCTTCACCCTTCCCCATTGGCTTCTTGCAAACCTCTCCTCTGTAAACCCTCCCCCTTTATAACCCTGTTCCACCCTCCATTCCTGGCCATTCCCTGCTTGCTGCTCCTCTGTTGGTGTCTCCATCGATAAACCGACGTTCACCCCCAGAGAGTGCATCACTCCTTTCTCGTCCACTTCGGCAGCGAGATCAGTCCGCAAGCCAGCTCAGCCCGAAGCCTATAGACGCCAAGGGGGGCTGGCAGTTTATGCAGCTGGGTGTCGGCCACTGACCCTCTGCTAGCTGGACATTGACCCTACTGGCCACAAGCACCTCGCTGCAGTTATTAATTATAATGAATAATAATTTTCAATTCATTTCAAAAATTTACTCATTTCATTTAGAAAATTGATGAATGAAAACAACAAAACACTCTCCAGGGAAGTGAATTAGTGTTGGTCCACTGAAATAGCAGTTACACAATTTATTTCATCCCTGCCAGCAGATCCAGAGTTAAGAGCTCTCAAGCAAGCAAAATCCAGAGGCACAATACAATTGAGTTTAAGTAGGGGATTATGTTCAGTCCACTATTTCATTAACTTAATCCTGATCTCTAGAACTGGCTTCTTTCACCAAGTCATTCCAGACCACTGAGCTGCTGAGATACAGAAAGCTTCTGGAAGTGGCAGCCGTAGAGAGAAAAGAACATTTTTCACTCAATGAAATTCATAGACTTCCTTAATTTAGGCCTCTAACTGAACTGATTTGATTCAAGTTTTTTCTCATTTTTTTTTAATTAGCCAGAGCAGCTTAAATTAATTTTGTCTTATGTATGGATGCAGTAGCCGGATGTTTCATGCAGGAACAAATAAGATTTTTTTTAAAAAGAGAAAAAGGGGTTTTAAAGCTTTTTAAAATATAAGTTACCAGGAAAGATGCACTGAAATGCAGTATTGATTTGCCTTCATTGATAACAAGGCAATGCCCAGTTTGCCACGTGGCTGTTTGAAAGCTGTGGTGGTCAGTTCTGCATGAAAAGCTGGGCACCAAATTGTGTCTGATGCTGCTGGGCACTGCACTGAAGGGTGAAATGCTGCACAGCACCAGCCTGCAGCAGTCACTGCTCTGCTCCTGGTGACAAGGACACAAACCTGGCTCAGGGACACAGAGACAAAAGCTTGCAGTGATCTGCCTTGATTTGCATAAAGCTAAATACAATCCAGTACACATTTAGATATGGGCATGTTCTGAGTCAATCAATTCCACCAAGCTGTTCTGCAGTGGAAATAAAAGCAAAATCTGGTCTGAATTTTGCATGTATTGTCTCTGCTGCTAGAAAATACAGGCACTGCCCATGGACAACTAGACTGTTGAAAGTTCTTGGCATGGCATTCCTCATTAAAGCAGTTAAATCTGCTGCCCTAATTTGTCTTTGATGGTTACATCACTTTGAGACAGCTGAGGACAAATCTCCCTTTCCAGTGCTGCTGTTCCAATCTGTTCAGGAGCACCAGCAGACAACAAGCACCATGCTGTATCTCATATCAGACAAAGAGCTGAATACCTGCTTCTTAGCCACAACAAAAAATAGCAAATAATGGTAAAAACACAAAAAAAATAGTGTTAAAAATTTAAATCTCTCATTTCTTTAAGAAAAATAGATATATGCTAAGGCTGTGCTCTTCCTCTTGTTGCACACACAGTATTTCTTTTCTACCTGTCATCACTGGTTTATTTCTTTCTGACTGGTGAGTCAAAATTTGAAGCACAACTTTCTGTTACTTGCCCCTCCATAGCTGCTGTCTTTTTTTTATGGGTTCCTTGCTGGGTACAGAAATTCTGCTTTACACTGTGGCAGTCATGCCACATCACATCTTACAGAGCACAGCTTGCTTGCTTTGCCATGGCTATTGCAGACAGCTAGCTAATATGGTGAGAAACACTGTGCCCCAAAATAAACTGCACATGAAATTGCTAGGACAGGGGCTGTGTGCAAGCACAGCCTAGAATTAAGTTTGCATACCACACTTGCAAATTAGTGGGAGGAATAATCCTAGCTGGCTATTAAAAAGTATTACTTTTTTGTTCTTAAACACCAGGGTTTTTTTCCTTCTAGTTTGTATCAAGAGCTTGACATTGCAGACTGTGAAGTTTAAAAAAGCTGACCTTGAAAACAGTCACATTTATTTTTGAGTGTTAGTTTAGCTTCACACTCTGGAAGTGGCTTCCTGCCTTCCAGATCCTGCTGAGCACTGCATGACCAGCCATGCCTGAACTCACAGCATAGCTCCCTTCAGGCCACACTAGAACCACTCAGAGCCCATCTTGAAACACAAAATAATGAAATACATTGAAACACAACCCAGCTTGAAATACAAAAATGCTCTGTTTTAGTAACCCATGCCATGACTCCAATCACCTCCACTAAACAGTGACCTCAGTGGCACCCCTGATCATTTTGTCTCAAGCTGCATCAAAGGAAATTTAGGTTGGATATTAGGAAGAAGTTTTTTACAGAAAGAGTGATAAAGTTCTGGAATGGCTGCCTGGGGAGGTGGTGGAGTCACCATCCCTGGGTGTGTTTAACAAAGGCTGGATGTGGCGCTGGGTGCAAAGGTTTGGTTGGGGGTGGGTTGGACTCCATGATCTTGAAGGTCTCTTCCAATCCAGTCATTGTGAGAATTCTGGGAATTTTGGGAATTGTTTAAAACAAGCCTGGATGCGGAACTGGGTACCAGGGCTTGGTTGAGGTGTTGAGGATGGGTTGGACTACATGTTCTATAAGGTCTCTTCCAACCTGGTCATTCTGGACACGACGAGGGTGTATCTGGCCTGGGATGGTCACTGTCTGGCTAGCAGAGGGCAGGCCTACACCCCGCTGCAATCCGGTGCGAGCACCCCTTGGTGTCTGAGGGCCTCGGGCTGTGCTCGCCTGCGGACCGATCTCACCGCCAATGCGACTGGAAATAAGAAGCTGGACTCTCGATGGGGTTAAGTCTGGTTTAATGAACGATCCAAGATGACATCCAAGGAGAGGCCCCCAGGAAGGACCCCAAGGAAAAACCCCAAGGAGAGACCAAGAAATGGGGGTGAAACAAGGTTATAAAGGGGGTGGGTGTACAAAGGAGGGGTTTACACGGAACCAATCAGGAAGGGTGGAGGGATGAACTTAACATAACTGATATAAAAGGGAAACCAATGAATACAAAGTAAAGGAGGGGCCCCGGGACCACAGCCAATCACAACCCCCAGCAAGAAGAAGATACTGGAAAGTTGGGAGGAGTAGGAGGTGATTGACTGGGCCCAGGGACGAGAGAAAGTCTACATTTAAGGAAATAAAGGGGGAGGAGGAATTATATAACTTAACTGACAATTTATGCCAATGGCGGGAAAACTGGGGAGGGCAGAACCATTTGCAAACATAGGGGGGAACAATACAAAATGGGGGAGCTATACCATAAACTTAACAAACTCACTACTACACTGGGAATTTTCAGAGGTGGCAGGCCAGCTCTCTGCAGCCAAACTTTCCTGTGATCTTCCTCAGCACGGGCTGGAGGGCATTTTTACTCCCTTGCAGGTTTCAGGCAGTGCTCCCACACATTTCCCACCCTTCTCTCCCAGGGAGGAGCATTTCCAAGTGGAGCAGCCTTGCTGAAGAAGTCTTTGCACGCCTCACACAGAGCAAGCCCAGCAGAGCTCCCTTGCCAAGCTGTGAGAATGCTCCTCATCACAGCAACCTGGCAGGCTGGCACTGAGGGTGAAGGGGCTGCCCTGCTGACACCAACCCCTAACATCTCCGAGAAAACTCCCCAACAGCAGTGGCATTGCTATTGTCACTGTCATTTTGGTAGGAAACTGTGAGGAAATGTGTGCAGCGTTCTGCAGGGAAATGTGGCGTCCTGTCAGTGCTGTTGCCGCACCTGGGCTTGAGCAGCAGGTACAGCACTCAATCCAGGCACTCAATCACATCTCAGGCTTTCCCAGGCACTGAAGATGCTGGGCTGAGGACACTCAGACACAGACAATTCCCAAAGGTGGCTGTTCACACACACAATACTCCTGATCCCTGAGATCTGCAGGTAGCTGCAGGCTCTGCACAGTTAAATTTTAGATAGCTGTGAGAGATTCTACAGCACACGACATTTAAGTTATTTCTTTCACATGAGACCCATTTCAGCCTGGCTTACTTGGAAAGCATTTCTCCATGGTATAAAGTCACTTATTCATCACTCAAATGGACAATACCCACACGTCGTGTTTCACATCTGACATCACATTTAACCAGATTTACAACTTCACTCTTTAATAGAATTGCTCCTGAAATGTATTAATGCAGCAAACCAGGATAGTTTACCTGTTTATGACTGAGAGATGAGCTGTTTTCGCTTATTAAATGCACACTCTTGGCTTTTCCCAATTGCAACGTTAAACAGGCTAACCTAAGCCTGAAATGAAGAATGAGGAGAAAGAAAATAGCTGAAAAATTATTAACATTGGAGGTACTATCTACTGGTGCTACAGAGGATATTATTAAAATAAACAGCAAGAAATCCCCATCACCACCAAATTCTCAGGGAATAATTACTGCATCTCCAATGAGAAGAAAGGAAATAACCATTAATGATTATGTTTTCTGTGCTAGATTCAAACACCTGTTGCTGCTTAAGGGATTTTTATTTGTTTTCACTGCGCATAATGCTGGAACACATCTTGTGCAACAATACTGTTATGTCAGTGCTCTTGTAAAACCACAATTTTTTCTTGGACAGCTGCAGCATTTACACGGATTTATTAGATCCAAAAGTCCACATAATCACATCACCTGAATAAAAATTAGCCGTCTGAAAGTTTTACATAACCACAGAATTTGTGGTCAGGCAGGATGGGGCAGGAGCTCATGCTGGAGTAAAAAAAATCTTAAAAATCAGACAGATTTTCAGCAGTGCTGAAACTGTTGAAGTTTAAACCAGAAAAAGCAGAAGCTGAATCTCTGTGTAACACCATGTTGGTCCCTTCCAAGGACACAAAGAGTAGAAATCCTGGCTCTCAGATTAATTTTTCTTTGCC
The DNA here is from genome assembly GCF_047830755.1 of Zonotrichia albicollis. Classification (NCBI taxonomy): domain Eukaryota; kingdom Metazoa; phylum Chordata; class Aves; order Passeriformes; family Passerellidae; genus Zonotrichia; species Zonotrichia albicollis. Next base: position 51,771,933 of record NC_133824.1, read on the forward strand.
TCATTATGACACACTCAGTCTTTGCTTGATCCTTACCCCAGGTAGGCCAGTATGAACTCATTTAAGTCCACTCAATTAAACAGAGAATTGCACAATTATGCCAGCTGATATTTCAGGGCTGTGATCCCTTATCAGAAGGGCTCTGTTAAACAGCAATTTATTTGGCTTGACAAAATGGAATGCTGTGCTATCCAGCACATTTTTGCCTGCCAGAATAATGCTTTCAAGCACCCAGGGGATGTAATTCTCCCTAGAAAGACAGGCTGAGAACAGTGAGATTCACAGCAGGTGTGAGAGCTCAGCTCCTCAGCACTGACAGCAAAACCTCAAACTGCACCCAACAGGCACAGAGCCAAGCTGGTGTCCTTCAGAGAGCTGGGGAGAGCACAGAAATCTGGGAACAACAGCACAGAAATCTGGGAACAGCATGTTCCCACTCACCCCAACACACATCCACTGGGACTGGACATGAACAGCCACACACCAAGAACAGCCAGGTTTTTTTAGCCATTTTACAGCTCCCGTGTAAACAATGCCAGCACTGCAGACAGCCCAGGAAAAAAAGAGTTATTGAAGCTGGTAGAAAACAATAAATAACAATCAGTGGGTACCAGCAGTCATGACATAATTTAATACAGGGCTGAAGGTGCTTTCAAAACCCAAAGTATTTATAGATAGCTGGGTAAAAACACTGACAACAAACAGCCATAGAACAAAAAAAAAAAAAAAAAGTTGGCATTTTCTGGACAGGATGGCCTTTTTCAAAAGCAAATGTATGGTGATTGCTTCAAAGCAGCTAGAATAACTGCTGAAGCTGATGTTTATAAAATCTAAACACAGTTGACACAAATGAAAAAACTCTGCTTTCAGTTATACATGCAGAGCCTCTGTAAAGAGCAGAATTTGTCCCCAAAGGAACATAGTGTGCCTGAGAAGGAAAGGACAGGACCTCAGAGGCAGACATAAGCTAATTGGGCCCAGTTCTTTGAGTTCTAGAAGGTATACCCACTTCACTGTGCTGCTGCAGCATAAAAACAAAAAAAAAAAAACAAAAACTCCACCATTGCGCTTCTTAAAAACAATCAAGTCAAAAGAAAAGATTATTTTAAAACAGAGCATCAACCTTGCCAGGAAAATCAAGGCGACAAACCATCAAAGAATGCGTAAAGATTCAGGTGAATATTGTAAATATTGGCATTTGTTTGGTGGCATATTGCCCCAGCTGCAGCCACACCCTTGAGACACGGCCAAGGGAGAAACCGCAAGGTGTTTGTAAGGAATAAATGAAAAAAATCTCATCCCATAAATTACAATCAGATTTCTGCCAGAGTGTGCAGTAAACAGCATCCATCTCCAAAAAGGCACTGGAGCACACACAGAAAGATGTGAAAGAGGAATCAGGAGAGGCAAGAGAGGAGTTCAAGTTAAGGTGATAAACAATTCACATGCATAAGCCTGTGAAACTGGAAAGTCAAAGACTTCATATCTTCCAGCTCCATCTATGTTTAGTGGCTTCTTCACTGGTACTTCGGGCCAAATTCACCATTTCTCCAGAAATTAACTCTGCACTTTTATTCATTCTTCAACACTGCATACCTTTTTCTTTATTCTCAAGTCATGCTTCAGCACTGCTCTCAGCTCTTTTCAATTACTGAAATCTTTGCTCATCAATTTTAAATGAGCTCAGGGAGCTCATATAAATAATTCTAAAATCCATCTTTCTGTTGTAAATTAGCATTGCAAGCATTCATTCATTCTTTCACCCATCCTACTACGTCACTAATCTTCTACCCAAGAATTTCCTGAATATTTTCCACTTTTGGTCTAAATTTAGAAGTTGTCCTCTGACACTCTTCAACATCCTATTTTTACCACCTTAGACACGAACACGAGCAGCACCACTTAAAACTGATCTCAACTTTTACTGAGTTGGCAAGAAAAATTCACATTATGTTCATTCAGTTTTGGAGTAATTTAGGAATAACAACTCAACACTAACTCTCTGCAGTGTCACAGGCTACAACTGTGAGCCTCAAAACATTCTTCTGAATTCAAAAGGTTTTGCTGAATCACCAGAGTTCCTTTCAAATCACCCTTTGATCTTCAAACCTGGGGGGAATTTTGAAGTCTAATTTTTTTCCTCAAATGCTTTTTCTGGTTGCCACAGCCACCTTGAACCCTGGGGAAGCGCCTGGGTGCAGGGCTGGAGTAAACTGGGAGAAGCCACGAATGTGCCTCCTCACGTGGAGCCCAGCGGCGCCAAGCAGCCCCTCCAAATAGCATTTTGGAATACCAGACAGGGCAAACTTTCATTTTCAACAGCCCACAGTGCTGCTGAGAGCATTGGAAGCTGCCCAGCCATGTGAAAAGCCATAATTAGTGTGATTGCTGCAGGGAAGGATGGCAGGGAGAAGCTTGGCACTCAGTGGTCATTCAAACACCGAGAGCCAAGGGACAGACAGTGCTCCACCAGCTGCTTGGAGCAGGCCAGCACTGGGATGCCAACGAGCCCTGGCTTAGCTTGGGAAGAGCAGTGTGGATGAAGGAGGAATTGAGAATCTGACTCAATCTTCTTAGAAGGCTGATTTATTATTTTATGTACTTATATTATTATATCAAAGAATGCTACACTAAACTACACTAAAGAATAGAGAAAGGATACTTACAGAAGGCTTAAACAAGATAATTATGAAAAACTCGTGACTGACAACTCAGAGTCTGACACAGCCTGACTGTGATTGGTCATTAAGTAGAAACAATTCACATGTTGGATAAACAATCTCCAACCACATTGCAAAGCAGCAAAACACAGGAGAAGCAAATGAGGTAATTATTGCTTTCCTTTTTCTCTGAGGCCTCTTAGCTTCCCAGGAGAAGAAATCCTGACAAAGGGATTTTTCCAGAAAATATGGCAGTGACAGAACAGGTCACCAAACGGAATTAAAAGGTGCAGAAAAGAGGAAGAATCTTCAATTTCCCAGCAGCATCCAGCCCTACATGAACTAGTCCTCAGCATTAAGGTCTCACTTGAGGAAATGACTGATAGAGCACAACAGTGTTTGTAATAATAACAAAGAATGTAATAATTAATAAAGCCCAGCTCACATACCTTATCAAATGGTAACATTTCTTACTGTAAATGCAGAGAGTGCCATATTTAAACCAATTGTCCAAAGATGACACAGTTCTGTTTAAGAAAAAATATTTCTGTTGAGCCTGTACTGCTTAACCCAGACTCAGCAATAATTTAGGCAGATACCTGCACAAAACAAACTTATTAAAGTGGTTCTTAAGCAACCAAGAACCATCAAGAGCCATTGTGCTCTAGCAGCACTCCGAACTGTTACCCTCTCAGGCCTGCACACAGTTCAGAGCAGAGATGGCTCTGTGGCCAACCACAGTGAATTGTTCTTTTACCACTCATTGTGCATTTTCTCTCACAAGGCTACTTCAGCAGCACTTTGCAGCAGGTTCACTTTCTGAATTTCTTGTTTCTGGAAGAAACCCTTCATTATGCTGCCAGCTTCACCCCACAGACAGTGACTGGTATTTCTTACTCTACAAGTGTGCAAAAATAAAGCCTGTTGATTGTCACAGACACATTTTATGAAAAATCCTTTCGCTAGGGTCTTTTCTCCTGAGAAGCTGATAGGCCTCAGAAACAAAATGTAAACAATGATTATCTGCTGCTGTGGAATGCAGCAGGTGCATCTGTGATTGGTCTATGTGGTTGTTTTTAATTAATAGCCAATCACAGTCAACTGGTTCAGACTCTCTGGTCAGTCACAAGATTTTATTATCATTCCATTCTTTTCCTTATTAGCCTTCTGATAAAATCCTTTCTTCTATTCTTTTAGTGTAGTTTTAATATATCATTTTCTTTTAATATAATATATATCATAAAATAATAAATCAGCCTTCTGAAACATGAAATCAAGATTCTCATCTCTTCCCTCATCCTGAGAGCCTGCAAACACCACCACAATTGATTCCTATTGTATTTAATACTTTTTTTTGTTAAATAAAAAGATGCCACATAAAAAGGGTTGGAAGACAAACTGCAGTCCACATTTCCATGAATTAATGTTAATGTACAGATTTTTTTGTTTTAAATAAAAAGTCTTCCAAAGTGCATGTTATGACAGACAGTGACTAAAGCAATCTCCATGATGCATGGAAATACACAAATATAACAGAAAACTGTTTTAAAAATATATTTTATACACACAAACTAACTCAAAATCCAGCATCAAGTGCTGCAGCACCACTTCCATTAAATGGAACTAAATTTCCAGAGAGGCAAAGAAGTAGTTCTGACTGAGACTGACCAACTGTAAACTATCCCTTATTATCAACTGGTGATTACTCTAACAATTAAAAAAATAGCTATATACTAGGTCAAAACTGCATTAACAAATTAATGGGTTTTTTTAGTACTGATAGTTTGTATTTTCATTTATTTTTTACTGTTTTTCTCTACATTTTAGGCTGTTTTAATCTATTTAATAGAAAACTGTATTAACAGCTATTATTCTTATTGAATTTCTGCTTAAAAACAGCTACTCTCTCCTTCTACAAGTTATTTTGACATGCAAATTCTTATGAACTTCAGTACAAAACAGTATTATTGGGAATGTAATTTTCTATTTTGCAGCATTGGGTGAAGCAATTCAGTAAATTTAGAAACCATCCATAATAATAATGAACTACACATTTAAGCCATCTTGCATCATCAGTTCCCAAGCAGAACACATTAGTGACTGATCACACTAATCACAATGTACTATAACTTGATAATGTTTTTCATAATTAGAATTATTTTGTCAGTTATTTTAGGCCAAGTATTTAAAACACAAAATTACAAATATTGCCCCAACAAAAATACCAAAACCTCATGGGATTTTTCCCCCTCACTTCTCAGTAATGTAATTTTTCTTGTGCATTTGTATTTCTTCGGAGTCCTCTCAAGAATGACACCATAGCATGAGAACCAGGAAAAAAATTTACTAAAACAAGAGTAGAAAGATGCTTTCTAGCTAGAAAAAAATTATGAAGATACTGGATTCATTTTTATATCACAATCATTTTCCAAGTCCAATTTGAGCTATTCAGTTTATATAGCATTCCACAATTGCTCTTGAATCTATTTCTATTCTTTGACTAGAGATTTTGCTGCGCAGTTAAGTAAAAGACACCTGAATAAAGATTAGCAATGATATTCTCACAGGTTTAAAGTAAAAGAAACTAAATATACCCAATGTAATTTGTTCTCTGCTAAAATTACTCTTCCATGGTTAGTTACTGAGTTTTCTTATTAGGTCACATATACTTAAGAAGAGTGATATCCCACTAATTCCTGTTAGTGAAAGAAAGGGAATATTGCCTCTCCCTGTGCCAGGCCAGGGATCAGGAGTAATCCTGACCTGCAGCAACATCTCTGCCATGGTCACCTCTGAGCTACCCAGGGCAACTCTGCCAAAAATGCAGAGATGGGAAGAGATGGGAACAGACCATCCCTCCAGACACAGGGGTGGCTGTAACCAGTAATCATTTTGGATTGGGAACAGTGTGGTGGTGTTTGAGGGTCCCCAGGACGAGGGAAGAGAATCTTGACTCCATGATTCAGAAGGCTGATTTATTATTTTATGATATATAATATGAAAAGAAAATTGTACACTAAAACTACACTAAAAGAATAGAGAAAGGAGACATCAGGAGGCTGGACAAGAATGATAATAAAAAACCCATGACTGACCAGAGTCCCAACACAGCTGGACCTGTGATTGGTCATCAAGTAGAAACAATCCACACGAGACCAATCAAAGATGCACCTGTTGGTAAACCGTCTCCAGACCACACTCCACAGCCATCAGATTGCTTACATTTCTTTTCTGAGGCTCCTCAGCTTCTCAGGAGAAATGTCCTAGCAAAAGGATTTTCATAAAATATGTCAGTGACAGAAGAGAAAGCTCTGGCTGAAGGAAAAGGGAGGATGACACATCTGGATCATCATTCATGGAGCCTGGATTTTCCTTTTTGCTTCCTTTTCTCAGGAAAATGCCTGTCAGTTACCTACTGGAGTCCTTTTGGGACAAATCACACTGCTGCCTCACATTCCTGGCTGTGACATGACAAACAAATCCCTTTATTCTTTAGTCACACCTAAGAGGAGGCTGTCTGTTCTCCCAGCATTGCCTCTACCTCAGGCCCAGAGTCTCTGCAGCAGAAAGCAGCAAGAGGAGGAGTGGATTTGGGAGCAACAGGTAGATCAGGTTCTGCAGAGCTCCTGCCTGCAGGACTCCACGCCTGTGCTCACAGACAAACCCTGCAAAAATGCCCCAGAGACTCAGAGAAATGTTTTGGGTTGGAAGGGACCTTAAAGCTCACCTCGTTCCATTGCCCATTCACCCCAAACCTTGTTCCATTCCATCACCCATTCACCCCAAAGCTCATTCCATTCCAACACTCATTTCCCCCAAAGCTGTTCCATTCCAACACCCGTTCCCCCCAAAGCTTTTTCCATTTCACCACCCATTTCCCCCAAAGCTCATTCCATTCCATCACCCATTCCCGCCAAAGCTCATTCCTTTCCATCACCCATTCATCCCAAAGCTCATTCCATTCCAACACCCATTCACCCCAAAGCTCATTCCTTTCCATCACCCATTCATCCCAAAGCTCATTCCATTCCAACACCCATTCACCCCAAAGCTTGTTCCATTCCATCACCCATTCATCCCAAAGCTCGTTCCATTCCATCACCCATTCATCCCAAAGCTCATCCATTCCATCCCCCCCATGGGCAGGGACACCTTCCAGCAGAGCCTGCCCAGAGCCCCATCCAGCCTGGCCTTGGCCACTTGCAGGGCTCCAGGGGCAGCCACAGCTTCTCAGGGCACCTTCTGAGTGCCTCAGCAGGCAAAGGAAACCCTGCAAAAATGCGCCATAGACTCAGAAATGGTTTGGGTTGGAGAAACTCTCCAAAAATGTCCCATAGAATCAGAGAAATGGTTTGGGTTGGAAGAGACTCAAAAAATCACATTTCATTCCATCACCCATTCCCTCCAAAGCTCGTTCCATTCCATCACCCATTCCCCCCAAAGCTCATTCCATTCCATTCCATTCCAACACCCATTCACCCCAAAGCATTCCAACACCCATTCCCCCCAAAGCTCATTCCATTCCATCACCCATTCCCTCCAAAGCTCATTCATTCCAGCACCCTGCCATGGGCAGGGACACCTTCCAGCACAGTCTCATCCAGCCTGGCCTTGGCCACATGCAGGGGGTCCAGGGGCAGCCACAGCTGCTCAGGGCACCTTCTGGGTGCCTCAGCAGCTCCTGGCACAGCTGCTGCAATGCAAGGTTGGCTGCAAGGAGCACCAGAGCCCACAAATGCATGGCTTTGTCACCCATGGCTCTTCTGGGCCTAGGAAATTTAAAAGTAGCTCCACATCCATCTGACAAGGTCACTGGTACCAAGATGACCCTGAGGTGTTGGAAAGTCTCTTTTTCCCACCCCTGACACCAAAGAAGTTGAGATTCCTCAGCTCTGGTTCTCGAGGTTGTTTATTTTCTCTTATCAAATATATTCTCTTTCTGACCCGCTGAGATCTGTCTAGTAGGTCGGGTTGAGGCACACTGACTGCTCCCAGGGCAGTGTTTTCTTTTTATACTAAAAACTGCATGTACATTATTTACAATAATTTTCCAATACCTATCACCTATGTTAGACAGTGAGTTTCTACCCTAAACCAATCCAAAAGTGCCACCATCACAGCAGAAGATGGAGAACAAGAAGGACAAGGAGAAAGACAGGACACACCCTGATTCCTCCATCTTGCCTCTCAAACTCCCATTCTAAATCCCCAAAATTCTACTTTTGCACCCTGTGGTAAATTCACTATCATTCTATTCAAACTCTAGTGGCTTGCAACTCCTCACACAAGGTTGGTAATTGTTTCCATGGGCTAAAATCGAAGGCACAGGTGTTTGTGGCTCCGTGCCAAGGTCTCTGAGCCCCTGCCAGGGTCTCCAATCACCCAGGACAGCCAGAGGAATGTCCTGGGTCCTGACACACATCCTCCTCAAAGACTGTACATAATACACACTATTCTTCAGATGATAGCAAGAGAGAGAGATTATGAATGGAACCTCCTGGATATTATCTAAGTCACTATTTTTTTATAACTTGATGTACAGCACCATTTAATGTTTTATGTTGATAAAAGGCCAGTTCACCAAGAGGTTCTCAGTGAATTGCAATGTACTGAAACATCACATCAAAACACTGACATCTCAAAATGATCACTTACTTGTAGGAAATAAAGCTCTGCAAACAAACTCTGTATTTATAAAATAAATGGAAAAATTCACTGTGAATTTAGCAAGAGCAAAAGTAGTTAGAAAGTAAGATGAGAAACCACAGAGCCTTAACTACTGCATTAAAAAGCTCTTTCTTCATTTAATACAATACCTCCTTTGTATAGGCTGAAAACATAAAATATTACTGGTTATATAAATCTCAAGCAGAAGTAACTGTAGGTGGCTTGGAACAAGTAAATGCTGTATTTATACAAGTGCAGCACTCTGCAAGCAATATTAGTCAGCCATTGAGCAGGTTCCCTGAGCTCCAGTACACTGAATACGTGCATAATTAGGGCTTGTTTGCGTGACATCTGGTGGGGAAATAATATCACATCTGATATGAGAGATACAAAAATATTTTCATAAAACAAAAACTTGCAGCGGAACAGGACCGTGATGTTCCTTTTCATAACAAGCAGCCTCACATGAACAGAGCCCAATCATCCTACAATATCAACTGTATCAGCTCTCCAGAACACAAAACAAGTCAAGGTGCAATTAGACACAATTTGCCAAGATTGGCAAAACTCAATTTCCTTCATCTCCTTGTGTCCACACAAAATGGAACTCAGGTAATGTCAAATGCAGGCAGATGGCTGCTGTTGAGTAAATCCATTTATCATTTAAAGACCTGACTGGGCAGCCCAAATTCTCCCTTGCTTAGAGGCATTTTATATATGCACAGTCCTCATAAATCTGCCCATGAGTTGTGCTGTACACATTATCCTGCAGAATAATGTCTGTGGAGCAAAGTCTGTTCCTTCTGGGTGCTATTGGATTGGAATTGGGAACAGAACCCCGTTGTCTGCAACAATCTCAACAACAGCAAGAAAACAAAAAGCGAATCCAAATGAAAATGAATTTAAAGGGGGAGGATTTGAAGAGAGTTGCACTGGACTGTAAAATCTCTATTCATGTGACAGTGTTCCCAGGGGTCTCAGGTTGAGGGAAGAGACGAGGATCTGACTCCATGTTTCAGAGAGCTTGATTTATTATTTTATGATATCTATTACATTAAAACTATACTAAAAGAACAGAAGAAAAGATTTCTTCAGAAGGCTAGCTAAGAACAGAAAAAGAAGAAATGAAAACAAAAGTCTGTGGCTTGGACTGTCTGTCCGAGCCAGCAGACTGTGATTGGCCATTAATTAGAAACAACCACATAAGACCAATCACAGATGCATCTGTTGCATTCCACAGCAGCAGATAATCAATGTTTACATTTTGTTCCTGAAGCCTCTCAGCTTCTCAGGAGGAAAAATCCTAAGGAAAGGATTTTTCATAAAAGATGTCTGTGACATATTCATTGCTTGCATTAAATCAAGAGGAATGTTCAGTGATCACACAAATACCCTCCCTGTGCTCTTGGCAGGGCTGTTCCAAGTGCTGAGCAATTTTTTTCAGAACTGGCTCAAATACTAGAGCACTGTGCCATGTGCTGTGCCACACTGACATCCCCATTTTACTCATTTTATAATTACATTATACACATTAACACACCCCCTGTAACTTCTGCATTACTGACTGCCTCTTTCTCACAAACACAAAGGTTACCTTAATAAAGCTCAAAATTCAAATCAGGGGCAGGAACAGAAATGAGGCCAAACTCAAAAACAAGAATCCTACACATCTCTGGTTCTGATTTTTCAGGTTCTGCAAAATACTGCAGGTTTTGATGCCTTCATAAACAGAGATCTTCATCCTGCAGAATGCCATGCCCTTCTTGGGGCCTGTGCACATACAATATAATTTAAGCAGTTGAATAATTGTTTAGATTTCTCTTTTTTTAGCATGGAAAGCCTGTATGAAGCGGGGATGATAACACCTTTTTGAACATTTCTGTCCTAAATATTTATTTGGGCAACAACATCTGGTGAAAACAAAGATCATGATCCACCTCAAGTGGATTCAGGCAAGGGCACTCTCTGTAAATCCAGCAGAAAAAGAGATGTCTGAACTTTGAGAAAGAACAAAGTACAGCTGCTCCACAATCTGAAACACTGTGGGTAGCTGCAAAGTAATTCCTGCCCAGCTCTCCTTAATCCTGGGATTTAAAAGCACTTTTCCCAAGTGTGTGAAACTCATTATCAATGGGAAAAACTATAGCTGCTGCTACTCACAGACCTGCAGCAGGGCAACAGCACACAGGCACAGAGAATTAGGAAATGCGGAATTTGAGCCCCAGGCACAGAGAATTAGGAAATGCCTATAATGTAAATACAAATTTTGGGGTGGCTTTGTTTAGGAGATAATCATTATTTTATAATGCCCTTCACTTTTCTGTACATTTACCAACATTTCATTTGATATCCCTTCACTTCCTGAGTTTTCTGACCAGCTGACCTATTTTACCCATGCAGTTTAAACCAAACTTCAGGGTTGAACTACCAGATAAAAATGCTTTTAGAAATTATGTTATCAAGTTCTTAGTGCATCAAGTGGTGTAAAATCTGCTATCACAGGATGGTTTAACTTGGAAGGGGCACTGAAGACCACCCAGCTCCAACCCCCCTTCCATGGGTGGGTACAACCACCAGACCAGGCTGCTCAGAACACCCAGGGATGGAGCACCCACAGCTTTTCTGGACTCCCCTGTTCCATAGAGACGCTGGTTTTGCTTTTTCCCAGCTCCAAAGGGCATCCCAGAGCAGCTTTTCCATTCCCTGGACGTGAGACTTGTCCCAAGGACCGAGCACCGCTAACACATCAAGCTGTGCAGCCCACAGGACATGAGCTGCCTCCTTAAAAACAGCTCCAGATGGGGAAAAAAGCTTTTAATCCTTGACCATGGAAAGAAGTACCGGTCCCTAGAAAGAGGAAGGCTCAAGATACAACAGTTTGAAGGCTGGAGAAGATGCAATAATCAATATGCCTTTGGAGGCAGTCAACCTCTCTAATTAACATAACATCCTTACCAGCAGTTACTGAAAATAACAACAAAACTCTCTGCTCACTGAATTTATGAAGTTTTCTGTCATTTGGATTCAGTTCCTGCATCTGCTTGGTCTCATTAACACCAGAGAGCCACAAAAACTAAGTGCTCATCACAGAAAAAGGCTCCTGAGAATGCTCACAGCACTGCATCAAACACCGGCTGTTCAAAAAAAAAAACCAAAAATGAAGCTGAAGGAAGGCATTGCAATATATTGATTGCATTTTTTATTTAAGTCTTTTATTCTACACAATCTGGGGTGGATGCTCTCCTTCACCTTCATATTTTTATTGCTTATGATTGCTCCTTTCTGAGATTGCCAGTGGGCTGCAGAGGTGGTGAGGGCGACTGAGGCCTCTGGGAAGAAGCAAGCCCTAGGAAAGAGATGGGGTTTTGCTTTGTGATCCTCAGAACCCAAAACTTGGTGTTTGGTGCTCTGGAATGTTCCATTATGTTTCAGTCTGCAGGCATGGATGGTCCCATGAAAACAGCGTGGACATTCTGCTTCCCAAGTATGTGCAGCTTCCCATCTGTGTGCATAAATACTGGGAAAAACCACTCTGGCATTCCAGGTCCAATCCCCATTTTAACAACATATTCCACTGTCAGAAGTTCAGCCCAGGCCCCGTGGGCTCACCTCACCTCCCACCTTCAGCACACACACCAAGGGAAGGCATCACTACAAGCTTTTTTTTTCTAAGTAATTTAGTTCACACCAGGCTAATTTTCAGACATCTCTTCAAATATTTCAACCATTATAAAATGATGGTACAGAGCTCAGATACTTTAATACGTACAAGACACAAATTCAGACATGCAGGCATTTGCTGTGTTTGCTAAATACCAACATCTGCTCCAGCTCCAACAATGACACTGCTGCAGAAGCAGCAAAAAAACCCACTAATCATCTTAATTAAAAGATTAGGAAATACTACACGTCATGCTCTAGCACCTTTCTGGATGTCAGTCCAAGTTAGAATGTCATTACTAAGGTCCCAGCACCTTCTTTGGAACTCATACATCCAACAGCCAAAAAACAGCCTTGCTCTTGAAAATCCATGAAAATGTTCTGTATCAGCACAAGCAAACTGTATGAAAAATGCAAGCGGTACCACAACTTAGGAGAAATAATTGCAGATGTACTGGCAGCAGTAAAACACTGAGGAAATATGACCCAGGCACGACTCAGGAACCAAACAAGAGCAGCAAAACACTTAACAATGGGCCAGTACTCACAGCTCTGAAAAATGCACATTTTCAGTTTTGGATGGAGCAACACAAGGCTTGAGGTACAACAGCACCTGAGCAGAGCAGAGCTGCTGGCTGTGGTTAATGCAAGGCTTTTGTCAGGGCTCAAATTGGCTGGAATGGCCCTGCCCAGACCCACCTGGAGCCCATTGAGCCTGGAATGGTCCTGCCCAGCTCATCTGGAGCCCATCTCACCCAGAATGGCCCTGCCCAGCCCCACCTGGAGCTCATCTCACCCAGAATGGCCCTGCCCAGCTCATCTGGAGCCCATCTCACCTGCCCAGCTCACCTGGAGCCCATCTCACCCAGAATGGCCCCGCCCAGCTCACCTGGAGCCCATCTCACCTGCCCAGCTCACCTGGAGCCCATCTCACCCAGAATGGCCCCGCCCAGCTCACCTGGAGCCCTTTTCACCCCGCTCATGCTGTAGGACACTGCTGAGGTCCCATCCCTGTGGGATCCCATCAGCTCCTGCCTTTCCCAGCCCTGGCTGCTCCCAAACAAACACATTTCTTTCACCACCTCAAATTGCCATTGCTGTTCTGGCATCAGGAGAACCTTTCACAGCATAGAGCAGAGGTCAGAGGGATTAAGGAGCATTTCTTTGGGCAATCCTATTGTGGAAGATGCCTGGCTAATTAGGGGAACCTATTAAATCCCATCTGTTGTTTCATTTGGCAGCGCAACCAGGACTGTGCTTGGAAATCTTGTGGGTTTCCATGCTTGCTTCCATTAGGTATAATTCAAAATACAGAATAGCACAGAAACCAAAATAATAGCTGAAATATGGTTTGTTCTCTCCTCTCAAGAGACACAAATCAGCCCAACCATCAGAAATTTTCAGAAGCAGGTAGTGGTCTGAATGCCCTTATTTTGGGTGCCCAAAAAAAAGACCATTTAAAAAGCACTTTTTCTTCATGAATTCAAAAGTAAATCTGCTTACAGCCACTGCATTTGGCTTAGGAACTGACTTGTCCAGCACCACCAATCAACTCTGGCAACATTGTCTTGTAAAATAGGGCAAAGAGCAGCAAATTATTACAATTTCTACTTGCTCACATTTTCTACATATTTCAAAGACATAAAAATGCTTATTCTCCATTAAATTCTGAGAAACAGAAAATATTGTACCAGCCACACAAAACCAGTTTTACCTTCCAACCTATGAAATAATCGTATAGTTTTTTAGAGATGTTCACAAGTAAAAGGCACCAAAATAACAATTTCTTCTTGCAGATCCTCAGAAGAATTCAACTTTGTTCCTCTCATTTACTCAGATCCTTATAACATTTTTGTCCTTAGTTTTGAGATCTAGGAGTCCTGAATAAATAGCATTGCTTACAAATAGCTAACAGAAATAAACATACACAGAAATAAATGCTGGAGTATAAATTGCCATACAACTCCTCTACTGCACTCTCTGCAGCAGGATAGATTCTTGCTAAAGTAACATTTATCTGAGCTTGTCATCTGGCACAGAATAAAACACAATTATGCCCTTTAAACATTGAATTAAAAATAATTTCTATTTCTTCCCTGTGATCAAACCGTATTTTCCTTCTCTGTGTGTATCTGCAGCTTATATTTAGGAAAGACTTGAACAGAAAAATATTATTCCTTAGCTTCTTAACCTGAAAACATGCAAGATATCTGCTTTAAAATAATGCCTTGCCATTTTGAATGCAAAGAGGGATCATCTTCCCTCATGCTTGAGACCTGAAAAATCAATTCTTAAATTCCTAAGGAATTCAGGGCAAGTTGAGGGCATCTTTAAAGTACAGACCCACTCATGAAACAGAAGGTGTTTAACCTGAAATACACAGTGTGGGGAACGTGCAGCTTGCATGTGATTGTATTTTTTTCCAAAGCACATCATGGGAGCATCCCTCCTCTACTGCAAAATTTTGCACCAAAATCATACCAACATAAACACAAACAAGCACAATGAATTTTCTCCTTGGCTCTCCTGCATGGCAGGGCCAGCACTGCCTACCATTGACACAAGAAACCTTGCAAGGCATTGGAGCCCAAGGCATCACACCTGAAAGCCAAAGAGAAGGACAGCAGTGATGCTTAGCAGGTCTTTGTTGGTTTTCTGAATGGAAACCATTCATGTCCAGGAGGACAGTTCCAGATTCAGCATATATCACCCGTTCATAATAAGTGTTAGGACTAAGTAACTAATAAAAATAATGTTTAAAAAAACCCCAACAAAATAAACATACAAAAAAACCCAACCACAAGAAAAAAAAAAACCACCCAAACTTATTTTATTCTGATTGCTAAGAACAGAAGAAAAGCATGTATCTAAAATTAAAGATGCCTTTGACATTGCTCACTGACTCCATCCATCCTCCTTCCTTACTCTGAACACAAATGCCCCAGGAGCAAGAGATTAAAAACAGAGACCAAAATTTCTCTTGAATATGTTCTGTCCCTTCCTACACTCTTTTGTGCAACATCTGTAAAACCTCCTCCACCACCTTAAGAAAATCATTTGTTCCTCAGTGCAGAGGAAGGATTTCACAGCCCAGCTTCTTTTGAAATGAATGGGATTCAGGTACTGAAAAAGCACATTTTGTGAAGGCAAATGTGAGACCTTTTACAGATTAGGAACTGGTAAACTGGAATCTTTGAGGCCTCCCTGTCTGGGAAGGCTGCATGGTATTGCCAAGCAAAAAATCCAAATTTTGCACTCAGCAGGATACTTGTGTTAGGAGTGATCCTTTGTGCAGGCTGCCCTGGAGCAGAGGCTGGACAGAGCTACAGAATAAAGCAGGGATTGATTCAAAGCATCTCCTCCATGGACCCACCTTGGGCAGCACCAGAGCCCAGCCAGGGCTGCACCCAAGATGACCCAAAATGGCCCCAAAATGCAGGAGCGCTCCCGGGCTCTCTCCCTGGGATCAGTTCTGCTCCATTTGCACCTTGCAGTTCATTGTCCCATTCCAGCTTTAGCCCAGGCACTCCCACCCTGCTTGTTTTTCTCTCTGCAGCCCACGGTGTTTGTGCTCTGGGGCTGAGATTGGGATCATTTGTCCTTGGTGCCCAGCTGGAGCAGGAATTGTTTTGTCTCCCTGCTCTGTGCACAGAGCTCACCATCCCTGAATGTGAAGCTCAGACCCGCACACTAAAGCAGCACAGAATGTGATAAATATAAAAGCCAAAACCTGAGGCATCCTTTGCTCCCATGGATTTACCAGACAGGCTGAAAACCTCCAGGAGCCCGTGGCAGCCCAGCACAGGGAGAACCTTCCCATGGCCCAGCTGGGCCCAGGGAGCCTGGGAGAGGAGCAAGGCATGGACCCCTCCCTGGAGCTGCAGACCAGTTCACCCAGTGTGCCCCCAGCTTGGTTTTACTGCCAGCACCATAAATGCACAAACGGAGGACATAAGAGGAGTTTTTTACTTACTTTCCCTCAATTTGTGTGTTCTATGAGCTTTTTTCCTGCGATGTAAGCTTTCTCTTCTTGCCTTCTCATATACTTATGTATTTCTTTTCCAAAGGGCCTGTTGCAGAAAAAAGGCTCAAGGCACATTATAATTATACAGAAAAGGATTAAAAATAAGAATGAATTCAACCATCACAGTACATAATGCTTTAATGATTTTTCCTTCAGAATGTGGAATTCTGAACACACAGTAAGCATGGCAGGGATATGGGGAGTTCCTGGGTTTCAGGTACAAAACATTTATGCACTTTAACCCAGAATTGATCTGCCAATCACTTTTTCCACATTAGATGGTCCCTGTGGAAATTAAAGATGATCATTTTTAAAAAGTGCCCACTTCTCTATAAGTATTTGTTTCAAATGGATGTGCAAAAATATGATAAATATGTCAACTAGACCTTATTCTCTGCAAAATCTGATGCATGTAATCATTCAGCTATAGCAAGAGGAAAGTGTATACCCTGCCCCATGTCTACTGAAGTTATTCTGTTATTTAGATTATTTAAAGATAAGAAAAATACATAACTTACATGCTGGATGCCATAGTCGGGGAGGTTTCAATACTTGTTTTTATTTCTTACTGTCTCATGTAGATTAATTAAATATTTAAAAAATGTTTATTTATTTAATAAGTTTAAATAAGTTTTAATCTATTTAATAAATGTAAAGTATTTATAACTGGGCTCAATGACAGTAAAAAGTAATAAAGAACCAGTAAAAAATAGAGGAAGCCATCAACACAATGGATAAATTATATTTAATTTGAGGATTATCTATAAATTTAAAGATTATGCTAAAAATTTATTGGTATTCAGCATGAGTTTTATGCATCCAGGATGGCTGAAGACAGATTTCATTTTTCAATGCTGTGCAAGAAAGACTTTTCAGGAACTAGCTACAAATGGAACAGACTTTCTGATATTTAGCTGGTTTCCCATAGCACATTTATCCTACACTTATGCATAAATATGAAGTACCTCATGTTCTTGGGCAGCTCAGCACTGAATTTTCAAATCCCAAGTCAAATGACTCTCAACACCTGACAGCAAACTTGACAGCAATGTTCCATGTCAGGAGTTACACTCCAACACCCTTCCTTCAAGGTTATGGCCTGATCCCAAACTCTTTCCACGCCAGCACTATGAAAACCATTTTCACATTCCAAAGCTTTACAGGCTGAAAACACGCTCAAATCCCAATTTTTATGTCCACAAGGATGCCTATCAGCATCCCCAAACACCAAGGACACTATTTCCATGAATTAGATGTAATCATGATCACACTGGGGATTTTTATCCCCTGGATCTCCCAGATTTATTCTGCATTACATGAACACCACACAGGTGGATTCTACACATGAAAAGCTATGTAAGCAGAAGAATTTTCCTTCAACATAAAAACAAATTATATTTTCCTTCAAATACAAACAAATTGTATTTTCCATCAAATGGAATTAGCCTCTTGTTGAATCAATTCAGAAATCTTAACTGAACACTAAGAACTTTCACTCTAATTGGGTTACACATTTCTTCTGGCATCAAGTTCAGCATCCAGGCTGATGTTTTCAAGGAACCAATGTAACATCAGAAATGTAATAAAGAAAAAAAATATGAATCTTATTAAATTAAAGCCAGCCATTAAATCCAGTGCTTCAGCTGGCAAAACTCTCTCCTTATGAGTCTGGCTTTGGCACTTAAGAGAACTATAAAAATACCTAGGAAATTCTTTAAATAAATGCCAGCACACTGTTAACTATCAGACTATATTTGAAATCGGATTTGGTGCTGCTGTGTTTCCATGAATTCTAATGGAACTCCTCCAAAGATTTTCACCACTGCAAGCAAACCTGAAATATCTCATTTTGCATTATTTTTAGCTGAAATGTATGTCAATGTGAAATCATTTGAACTACATTAGTAGAACTAAAATGATCCCCAGTGTAAATCCATTCACATCAGCTACATCAGGAATGCATTTCACCACTAGAATTTAAAAATGTAAAATGCCCAAATCACAATAAAATTATTTTTCTGAGAGGTGTCAGTGTCACTAGGAAAGGTCTGACAGAATCAGGAGCAGTAATTTGGAGCCATAACAGCGCCATTAAAGGGTTTCTCTGGCACAAAATTTCAACCAAAGTAATACTTAACACAAATTTCTATTTCTTAAAGCACTTGGGATCTTTGGGTTTTAGCATGTTAGTGGTAGGACTTTGGCATGATAAAACTATATTGTGACTAGACCAACAGATAGCTGAAAAATCAAATTACAAACCCAAGTAGAGGTATTTGCTTCCACTCTGGAATGCACAATTCTTTCTGTGATTCAGAATGCTGACAGCACAGCCTAGCACTGAGCTCTGTAGATCCTATTTATCATGACCAAGTGTTTATTCACTGCAGGAGGCTCCAGCATTACCTGAGGACACACCCAGAACGTTGCTCTGCCAACTGCTAGGAGCCCCTGCAGTCAGAGCTTCTCCTTCTGAGAGCAAGGAACTGCTCAGAAAACAGCCCAGCATGGACACTGCACACTTGTTTAAATGAACAGTTGAGTGCTTGAAGAAGTTAAGATTAAATTTTTTTTTAACAGTCATGTATCAAGGAAACGGAGCAAAAAACCAGTTTGATATTAATAGCAATCACTATTCTTTTGTGTTACCTATAGAAGACAAAACCAGCAGAGGCTGTAATGAAGAACAGAGCTGTAAATGAAATTGATGCTGCAACAAACTGCATCTTCTAGCACTCCTGAACAGGCGTTTGTCAGCATCTGGTCTCAGCTGTTTATTAAAGCACTTCCCTCATGCTGAGCTCCCTGGCTACAGCACGAATGCATTTTCAAAGTGATTCAAAGAGTTTTCTCCTTTCCATCAGAGGTCTGAAATCCCACCTCTTATGAACCACCTCCCCTTCCAACCAGTCAATGCTGCAAACACACAGAACTTATTTTCCCTATGTTCTTTATTCACCTGCTCAGTGTTTCTTTCACTCCTACCTCGTTGCCATGGTCCCAGGCACTAAATGCTCCCTGGTGTCAGACAGAACCAGGACCAAGCCATTCAGCAAGAGAACCCTCGTGCCCTTTAGGCCATTAACTGCTATCTGTGAAAGAAATACTTCAGTTACAGGTTTTATAGAACACTCATCCTCGCTGCTGATATTGACTCTGTGGAAAAAAATATTTTGCACGTTGAACTCAGGTCAGCTGGAGTGAAATGTAACATTAAATTTTGGCAAATGCCTATGTATAAAGTCACTGAGTCACTTCACTCAAAGCGCAGCTGGGATTGACACCACCACAATAAAAAGGAGCTCTCTTTAATGCTTCACATCAAAAATATAGTGAAGCCTGCTCAGTGTTTTTAAATTAGGAATCAGACACTTAAACACACATTTTGAAGCAGGGCTCAGCACAACGCAGTCTTTTGTGTGTTGTCTTTTTTTTTTTATTTTTCTGCAATGCAAAAGAAGACAAGCAGAGAAACTTTTCGAAGAGACTCACAGAAAAACTATGAAGGCAAAACCCAACCATTAAAGAGAAGCCTGTGTCTGCAGCTCTGTTTGGTGCCACTGGATTCAGCAAACAAGGCTTGTCATGTGTAATATCATGGATGCCCAATTCAGAGTGCATCTGTTGTTGCTGTAAGTCAGTCACCAACAAGTTCTCCCTGCAAAAAACCCTCCATCTCCACTCAGCTTTAAATGAACATTGCAAACTACTGTCATTCTGTGGTGTTGGTAAGTCCTTTTTCCTTCCCCAACAGCCTGTCCCGGACCTTAAAGTGCATATGCCAATTTGGTTCAAGTTTTATAATCTGGAATGTTCCACAGTGCCTCTTCAAAAACAGTGACGGATTAATTGTGCCTTCCCTCGGTAATGGCAACTCTGAAAAAGCCTTGTTCTGAATCTATTATTTATGTTGTATGCAGCAATATCTCACCTATCTCGTTCTGGACTCTGGAATATACCGCAGGCCAGCTAATCTTCACCAACCTGAACCTCCTAGGAAGGGCACTGGGAGGTTTTGACACATAGCAAAACATAGCTGGCCTGAAAATCAGTGAAGAGAAACCATGGAATGCTTTCACAAGGACTCCATGGGACCCAATGTGTTCCTTTTGAAACCCCAAATGCCTGGTTTAGATCTTAAATGTTGCTTCAAATATACATGGGTGAAAGCTGTAATCAAGGGGAATTGCAGCACCAATAATAATAGCACATTATTAAAAGTCAGCAATCCTCAATTGTCAGCACTGTAACAACTGAGTATCTTATTATTTCTACCTGCTCCTCCCATACACCAAATTTCCTCAATACTGACAAAGTGCATGTACTAATCATAGACTCTGAATGCTAAATTAAGCAGAAAAAGAAAAAAAAATATAAATTAGGTTGGTATTTCTTGAGGGCATCAGTAGAAAACACCGATTTCAAATAATTTTGATTAGAAAATTTTACTTCACAATCCTTTTCCAGATCACAGATATTCATAATCAAAAAGTGTATGGAATTGATGTCATGTCAGCTGTTTTGCCATCAGCATCACAGAGGAAGAAGAAACAATAAAATATGATGCAGAATTCACTCTCCCAATGATTGTCATTGAACTATTACATTAGTAAACATTCACAGTATGAAGTCTCTTTCGATATATCTCCAGCATATAAAGTAGTGCAAAAAAGCATTCCAGTCATTTTGCCTTTGCAGTCAGACCAGGTTTAACAATTCTCTTACTTCATTTCTTTCATTATTAGACAACAAATGCTGCAATGCCTCCAAAGAGAGTTATAAAAATAAACAATTTCTGGAGGGTCAACAGCCTTTCCAAAGTAAATTTCCAGTTAAAAACAAGCATTATAGATTTCAAGAAAAAAAAAAATTTAGATCTATCTTCTGTAGAATATCTTTTTACAATAAATTTACCATTTGAAAAACAATGACTATGGTATCCAATGATTTATGGTAGCTGCTATTAAAGCACTGATAAATAGATAAATGACTACCAAACTTCATTGTTTCTTACATAGTAAATACCTCTGAATGCCAACTTTTACCACAGAGCTGTTATTAGTGATGTCGACAGTTCATGCACTCACTTTAAAACTGACTTGGTTTTAATAAATTTTTCAGCCTCATGTGCAAAACACTTGCATTCTAATAAAAATATAAAGTCTGAAAATTTATCAGATCTAGCAATCCTTTCCTCAAGTTGTACCACTTACTTGATATGTAATACATGTTCAGCAATGCTTTTTATTTGTATTTAACCATTAAATGGCATACTACTGTATGCTGCAGACTCTTGTTTGCATATTTCGTTATTTTCACTGCACTCTTTAATGCATAAATATATTTGGAAACGCTCAAAACTACACATCAGTTTCCACAGAATTTGAATTTACACAGTTTTTCTTCTCTGACTCACTGCTATTCCCCGTGTCCTGACTTTTAGTCTCCTTTACACAAAGAGATTCTTTAACTCCTTCTTCCATCTCCAAATACTCTGATTTATCCTCTGTGGATGAAGATGATGCGCTCCTAAATTTCTTCAGTAAATTTGTAGGGAGGTAAGGGCAACTGACAGCATTTTGCATCATCTGCGTGTGCTCTTCGTTCTCAGTTTCTCTGTGGTAGAAATAGTTAAAATTGGAGACAATCACTGGCACTGGTAAAGCAATGGTTAACACTCCTGCAATGGCACACAGGGACCCGACTATCTTCCCACCCACGGTTATGGGTTTCATGTCCCCATAACCGACCGTAGTCATGGTCACTACGGCCCACCAAAAGGCATCTGGGATGCTTTGAAAATGGGTGGCAGGCTCGTCAGCTTCTGCAAAGTAAACAGCACTGGAAAACAAAATGACTCCGATAAAAAGGAAGAATATGAGGAGGCCAAGTTCCCTCATGCTGGCCCTGAGCGTGTGACCCAGGATCTGCAAACCCTTGGAGTGCCTGGAGAGCTTGAAGATGCGAAACACCCTGACCAGACGGATGATCCTCAGGATGGCAAAGGACATGGCCTGCTGGCTGCCCTGCTCCTGCGCCAGGTCCGTGCCCAGGGTGATGAAGTAAGGCAAGATGGACACAATGTCTATGATGTTCATGACGTTCTTGAAGAAGTGTGCTTTGCTGGGACACGCAAAGCAGCGCACTGTAAACTCGAAGGAGAACCAGATGATGCACACAGTCTCTACAATGAAAAAAGGGTCATTGAAGATGGTGTGCTCCCCAGCGTCCAGGCGGAGAGACTCATTGGAAAGCCCCTTCCCTAAGCTCAGGGACATGACGAATTCCTTGTCATCTCTGAACTCTGGTAAAGTCTCCAGACAAAAGATGACGATGGAGATCAAGATGACCAAGACAGAGACAATGGCAATGCCTCTGGCTGGACTGGAGCTTTCCGGGTACTCAAACAGCAGCCACACCTGCCTCTTAAACTCATTCTCTGGCAAAACCTTTTCCTCTTCCTCTTTGACAAAACCTTCATCCTCCCTGAACTTGAGCATGGCCTCCTCCCCAAGCTGGTAGAACTTCACCTCCTCAGAGAAGATGTCAAAGGGCACATTGACCGGCCTCTTCAGCCGGCCACCACTCTGGTAGTAGTACAGGATGGCGTCAAAGCTGGGCCGGTTCCTGTCAAAGAAGTACTCGTTCCTGAGAGGATCAAAGTACCTGCCCCTCTTGGCTGGGTCCCCCAGCAGCGTCTCCGGGAACTGAGCCAAGGTCTTCAGCTGGGTCTCGAAGCGCAGCCCCGACACGTTGATCACCACACGCTCGCAGCACTCGTACTCGCTGTAGCGGACGGAGCTGTAACCCCCAGGGCCTCCCCCGTCATCGGGCGGCTGGTCCGAGTAGGAAAACTCATCCTCCCCATACTCATCGCTGTAGTAGAGCTTCCCTTCCTCCTCGTCGTCTTCATCCTCTTCTTCGTCCTCCTCCTCCTCCTCGCTCAAGTCCTTCAGTATCCTCTCCTCGGAACCACTGAGCGGCAGCAGCTCGGAGCAGGGGAAGGAGGCCCCACACTCCCTGCTGCCCAGGTGGTGGCTCCTCTTCTTGCCCTTCTTCCTCCTCTTGCCGCTCTGCCGGCGGGGCAGGCTGCCTGAGCGTGAGGAGGAGGCCCCGCGGGCCTGCTCCTGGTGGTAGTGGTGGTAGGGTCCCCCTCCGCCCGCCGCCCCACCTTCCACCGCCGCCGTGGCCGCCGCCACGGCCGCCGCCGCCGCCGCCCGGGACTGGGCCAGGCGCTCCCGCTCGCGGGCCCGCGCCTGGGCCGCGTAGCCGTAGGGCATGTGGGTGTTGCAGCCGGAGCTGTCGGCGCTCACCATGGCCACCTCCATCCTGCAAGTCTTGTTTTGGTTTGTGGGCGCTCGCCCTGACGAGGTTTTGCGCTATTTACAGTGTGACTTTGGCAGCCGGGAAGTTCAAAGCCATCAGCGTTCGGAGGGCGGTCACCTGCGCGTCGAGCGGGGAAACGTGGTGGTAGCGCTGAATCTGTACTTTGGAAAACCACAGAGCCACATCTTCCTGTTCTCTGGAAGGTTTGACACAAACTACTGTTTAGCTAATGAGAAAAGATGAAATTCTCAGATTGGGCCAGAGAACAGCTGAGACCTTGTTCTTCCATCCACCAAGCCCCTTTATTTTCATTTATCTCCTGCAGCCGTCACAGCTGTACCTGATCAGAATCATGACTGCCTCGCAGGCTATAAAGGCTGCATTCCTCAGGGGAAAGAAAAAAAATATGCAAACCAAAGGGTACCTGTTCTCCACAGATGGTTTTAGCTCATCATTGAAACCAAATGCAAATAGTCTCTTTCCTCATTATTTGTTCCTGGTAATGCTTTGGTCTAGCACACTTACTGTTTAATGTCATTTCTTGGAGAGCTGAAGTTAATTCCAGCCATTCACTTCATTTACACAGTGAGGAGGTCTCTGCAAATCCTTTCTTCAGCCTGTCAACAATGTCTCAAACCTGGGAGCAGCACCCAGGGCATCAGCAGCAGCGGTAAGAGGAGGAGGAGGCGATGGAGGAGGAGGAGGAGAAGGAGATGAAGACTGAGAAACTGGCTCTGAGGTCCCCATAGGACACAAGGGAGTGGATGGGTCACCCTTTGGTTATGGTCATGCAGAAGAAGCACTTAACCTGAGGCACATGCACAAACACACAAAAATAAAAACAAAAAGGGAAAAGATTGGATTGTTTTCCTAAAAGGTCACACCGATCAAATGAAACTGTGTCATCTATTACCATGGCATTCAAATCTTCTCCTGCCCACACTATTCACACTTCTACATTACACACACACCCACATCACATGCACAGAGATTTTGAACGACTCCGTGGGTAAGGATGTGGGTGGGTATGTCACATATATATAGAGACAGATACAAAATCCCCACCCATATAAGCACTTGCATCCATACACAAACATATGCATGCTCCTGAAACACCAACACACATAAAAACAAATAAAAATACTGCAACACACAGTGCATTCAGGTCTTTGAGCACATACGTAAGAGATACACCTACATATATCCACGCGAAACATTAAAGAATAAATGTATCTAGACAAAGAGCTTCTGTTGTATTTGCAGAATCAGGTGCGGGAATGTTACATTTTAATCTACAGCAGAATCGTGTTTCGATCACAATGAACATCTCGCTGGATTTAATTTGAGAACGGGCACGTACAATGCTCAGCCAAGTGAAAACACCGTGATATGTCAAGAAAACAACTGCAGGTGCACTGAAGCAACATCTACATGCAAGCACACACACCAAAAAATACACAGTCCCTCACACCCCCCTTTGAAACAGAAACCTCATCTATAGCCACATCTATTAATACGCTAGAGAAGGTGAACACGAACTATTAAATGACGCTATTTTTGAAACCGTACCTACGTGCCATGCAGAAGAAGACTCTAAAAACGCCGTTATACTTACTGATCCTAGGCAGAGAAATAGCAGCGCTGTTCCCGCTGGTGAGAGCACCGGGTGACAGCGGTGCCGAGGGGCTGTGCCGGCTGATCCACACTCGCAGGTGCCTGCGGTCAGTGCGCACCACAGGTTGGCCACTTATTTCTGCCCCTTCCAGCCGGGTGCCGGGGCAGCGAGCCGGGGCTGGGCGCACCGGGCACCGCCGCAGCCGCTCCCGCTCGCCTCGGCATTGGCCACAAGGCAACAACGAGCGAGGCTCTCGTCCCCACGGGGAAAACGAAGGCGCTGTGCGTGTGCTGGTCGTGTGTGCTTGTCGTGTGCAAGGGCAGGCGCGATCGCCGCTCTCCGCAAGCCCGGCTCTGGCGGCAGGTCTGTCAGTAAATAAATCAGCGCTGGCTAATCCGTGCGCGGAGCCGGGCTCCGGCGGGGCTGCCTGCGAGCGGCGCCTGCCCCCGCCGCGTCCGGGGCTCCGCCGGCTGCCGCCCGCTCCATCCACTTGTTGGGTGGTCCCAGCCCGGGGGGACGCGGCCGAGGAGCCGCCGGCCGGAGCGCGGAGAGCGGAGCTGGCGGCCGAGGGAGCCGGGAGATGACGGGAGCCGGGAGATGGGAGGCGGGAGCGGGGCCAGCCCGCGGCACCGCGCCCCCGGCGCTCCGAGCCGGCCCTGTTGCTCCGGAGCCGCCGCCCGCCGCCGCTGCCACCGCCGCTCCCGGCCCGCCGCCGGCCCCTGGCGGCCGCCGCCCGCACTGCGCCGCGCACGGCTCGGCACGGATCGGATCGGCTCGGCACGGCTCAGCACGGCTCGGCTGCTGCCCCCGCCTCGCCCCCCGCGCCCTGCCAACGCCGCAGTGATCGCAGCCGCTGTGCCCGCGCTGCCCGCCCGGAGCGATGCTGCCAAGCCAAGCCAAGCCTCTGCTCCCTTGGGCGTGCCCTGAAGGAAGCGAAACGCTTGGGTTGAGGGTCCGCGTTCCAATAAATTCCAACAGATTGCAAAGCCGAGCCCGGATCAGGTTTCCCAGAAGGAGAGGAGAGGTGGCCGCAGCTGCCCGCCGCTGCCTCGCCCGGCCCCGAGCCCCCCGGCTGGACGAGCCAGCATTGCCTCTGCTCCTGCAGCCACCTCGCAAATGAAGCCAAATCAACTCTCAGCCCTACTTCTGCACCTGAACAGAAAGCCGATCCTAGTTCATGGCTGGAGGGTGTGTTTGGCAGAGTTAACACCTCAAATGGCTGCACGGATTCCCTCTCCCAGCTGCAGCACGAGCAGGGCATAGACTGCCTGCTCCTTCTGCACCTAGAGAGCTGCAGCTGTGGCACATTCCACTCTCTGCAAGGATGGCTGTGAAAATGCAGCTTGACAATATTTGACACTGCACCTCCAACTCTGCTGTGGACACTCCTGCTTCCCCTCAAGGAAACAAAAAAAAAAAAAAAAAAGACTGAATTGAGAAGAACTCAAAGGCAGCGCTCACACCAGACACTTTGCCTCAAGGTGTTTGCAGCTGGAGGCAAATCCAGCATGCACAGCAAGTGGGTTGGGCATTTCTTTCATTGCCGAGGTGCTCCTCCACAGAGAAACCTCGAGAGCCTGGTGCCTATTTGCCTTTAGATCTCCAGCAACACAACCCACATTGTCCATGTGGGTTATGATGCATCTGTGTCTCTGCAGCCTACAGCAGTGACTGCCCATTCCCTCAGTGGATGACCTGTGAGTGCATAGGGGAGCACGGGGGATCAGCCAGATCAACATGCTGGATGCCAGGCCCCAAGTCTTGCCAGCAGTACTGTGAAACATATAAATAGCACCTAGAGCTAGCTGGGTTTTTCAGCCATCACAATACTTCAGGTTCCATAGTCAATATAAAGTGAAAAATATAGATAAATCACTAATGTCATCCCGAACGCCATTAAAATATGATGTCTTCTCTCAGCACAAAAGCGGTCCAAAATTTGGGTGCTTTTGCATGCAGTTAAACATCTATAAATTCATTTCCAATACCAAAACCCAGATTCTTCTGTAACCTGGCACAGGAGCATGCCAAAGTCATGGATCAAACCACAGCCATCACTTCAGCACAAGGACATGTATGAAGCTATAAAAATACCAGAGTTATCATAGGTAAATTTATTGGCTCATTAGGAGCACCTAGACTCACTCCTTCATCAGTAAAGTTGAATTCTAGGGGCATTTTCAGAGTTCAGTCCCTTCATTCTCTAGCAAGTCTTTTGTTGCTTTTTATCAGTAGGATTTGAACACCCTTTTATTTCTTTTTTGAGATGTTTCAAGGACTTGGGGCAAAAATATAATCGCTTATTTAGTTTTTACTTCTCTTTCAAAATCTCAGATGCATTGTCTTGTCATTATCTCATGAATGTTAAAATGGAAAATTCAGTGGACATTTGAGTGAAAAAGACAAGTAGAAACAGACCAATCATTTTGGTATTCCTTTTTGAGCACTGTTATTCTTTCTGGTTCTAATAGCTAAAGCATGTTCTTGAGCAGAGGTAAATAAACTGTGGTGTATGATTCTATACACACATAACTGACAACGGGAGAAGCAGAATAGCTTTTTTGTGCCTTTTTAAATGCATTCTAATGTAATAGGGATCATGTAACCACATGCAATTCAATCTAGCTCAAAGATCTTACTTGATCCAATTTTTAACTGATTTAAAAGCAAAAAACAAGCTTAAAGTACTTGCAGATGAATACTGTGACTCATTTCATTCAGCTTTGTGTTTTCACAGTGTTCAAAGAGCAATATTTATTTAAGAGCTATTACATTTCCTCTGCTCTTTCACATTGATAAGGGATACTATTATTGGTAGAACAAAGAGAGAATACCTACACATCACTATCTTTGATAGAAATGTTACATTTTAGTAAAGGATATCTAAGGAATGCTGCCACACAGATTTGTCTTGTTTTACAGTGATGTAGGTGAGAAATATGCATCACTGCTTAACTATGAAAAAATGCACAACCATTTAATACATCTCCATACAAAGGGAACATGAGGTTTACAAAGCTTCATTTATGTTTCTGTGCCCAATATTAATTTATGCTGCAATTCACACTGGCAGGGTCTGGCCTCAGTCCAGCCCTCACCTTCCTGCTGTAATCTTTGCAGTGAATAAAACTGAACTACAGCTCAGTACTTACTGCACTTCCAGACCATGAATTATTCTCCTTCCCTTTCAACCTCTCATTTTGCTCCTCTGCTCTTTCCTATGCTTGCTTCATTGTTATTTATTTCTATTCACCTCTCAAGGCAACACATCCATCTGTAAGATCATCCCTATGAGATCAAGGGCTCCTTTCTAAACAAGCAAAATGTTGTAGCAATGGGAACTCGGGATAACCAGCTAAAAAAGGCTGTGGTCACTACAGCATTTCTGGAACATGATTCAGAACTTGCATTTCCACCCCCTCTCAGCTGTTTGCAGTGCTAGAGACCCCTGAGGTACCAAGGTAGCAATGAATTCTTGCCTCCACAAATAAGTTTTGTCTCCCAGCGGTTGTATCACTTCAGGAAGTTCATATTTTATTCATATTTTACTAACTAGGCTCTGTAAGACTCCCCTGTCAAAGAATCTGGCTGAAGTACTCTTCTTTTGAATATGACTGGCAGTATTTAATGAGACACTTGGCAGACTGAAACACAGCCTTATCCTCAGTCAGTTCTTGCACACAACCTGTATGAAAAGCACATCTGTTCATTCCTCGTGCTTCAGCAGGCTAACCCAAGGAAGCTGATGCTCCAGAGAACAGCAGCCCTTCCATATTTTCTCAGGAAAGTTTGCAAAACCATGGCCATTCACCACTGAATTTAGGATGAACAGCAGTAAAAACTGATGGTATTTTTACTTGGAGAGTGATTTCTTGTACCAGAGTATGGATTTACTCAGAAAACAGGATAAAAATAACACATATGTTCTATTTTTGGGCCTGAATATTTCTCCATTCATTCTGAGCAGACAGGGACTCATCTCCAGTCTATTCTGAAAAACGACAACAGCAGAAAAAAAAATAAGGATAGTCTGGAGAGAAAGCTTCTAAATGAGGAACCAGATTTCCAAGATACCCACAGGCACATCAATCATAATGCTGACCTCCTTTTTCTATCCAGTATAACATGGGTTATTTATCACCTTTTTTTTTCTTCCCCCCCTAATAATTTGGTTTTAGCTGAAATGGAAGAGCCTGGATCATGCACAGTGCCTTGTTACAGATATACCAAGTAGTAGTGAGAAGGGTGGATCTGCAGTCTGGAAACTGTTATTTTAATTAAATCATGAAGGAGATGAATTAGTTTCACAGAATTACTTAAATTACCATGTCATTTGATTAGCTCTATTTCTGCATTTAACAATAAATGTATTATTCTGAATACCCAGTTTTCCAACTATGCTGACAGAAAGTGCAATGATTACAAAACTTGAAAATATCAGATGTTGTTAAAAATCCCTGTTTGCATATATTTTTGTCCAGATGAGAAAACATTATGAGGGCGTGGTAGACTTATTTCTCCCTGGGATTTTATAAGGACTATTCTGGAGAAAAATCAGACAGTAGGACAATAATTAATGTAAATCTGCATTATGAAGTTAACCATGACTTGAGGAACAACTGTAAAGAAACATCTGTATGACAAGATATTGTCAAAATATCTCAAAACTATTCCTGTTAAAATATTTCATAGTTGTTAGCTGGAAATTCAGGCATCTCATGGCCCGGGAATGTGCAGTAGCAAGATGTTATGTGAAGAAGCATGTAAGAAAAGGAAATTCAGATGTTAAGTATGGCATCAAACATAGCTTACATACATAATTGTAGGTAAAAAAGGATATTTCTATGAAGTTCTAGGAGATAGATGATCATAAATTTCTATTAAATATGTTTTTACTATTCCTGTTTAAGAAATGGCAATGAATGGAAGATGTGGGTGAGGGAACTGTAGGATCAGACTAAAAGTAGGGATGCACCACTGTAGTTGCAGCACTCCAAACCATACTAGAAGACTCTACTTACACTGATTGTTACACATAAATTAGATGATAAACATAAATTTACTGGACTAGAACATTTCCTGCAAAAGATTCAGGGCTGAAACTGCAGTAGGTACACAGGTGTCTTGGCTCACAAATTGATGATAGTCAGATGTAGCTTCCAGATGAATCTCTGGGTCAGAGCCAGCTTAGTCTGCTCTGGCATCATTTTGTCACCCTGCTGACAAACACGGAACAGCCAGGGGAGACTCCAGATGAGGGTGGTGAGGAGAGAAGCAGCCACCAGACCTCATAACATTCAGCAATCAACAGAGGAAGGACCACAGGCCTTTCCCTTTGATGTTTGTAGGTGTGTGAGAGGCGATGCTTTCATGCCACCCTTGCTCTGGAGGATCATTCTTCTCCTGATGTAATAAGGATACAGAAAATTGCTCCGTGTTTTAATAGGATACTCATTCTGCTGGGTCTGAGTTGGTGACATGTAGCAGAACTGTGTCAGAGTATTCAGATAACCAGGCAAAAGTCTGATTACACTTTTTTCCAAAATATGCGATCACAAACTCTGGAGGAACACGTGTGCATTTTTAACCAGCCTTGCGTATCTGAGAAAATATAAGAAATTTTTAATAAGGAGGACTATGTTGACAAAAATGAGAATATATTCAATCCTGTTCCTAATGGCTTCAAAAAGAGATTCACATGGGAGCTGGATGTCTGGAAGTTTTAAGTGCCATGTGTATTGGTCAAAAAAAACTGTTCTCCAGTAAATTATAATTTCCTCTAGTTTATTAAACCTCTCTATTTTGAAGATATTCTTGTATGATCTCAGGGGTGTATTAAGCACAGAGGTAACAGAGAAAAAGATGTTCCCAGCTTGAATAAACACATACAATTAACCAACTTTAGTAGGGTGCAATACTTAACTACTATACAAAGTTGAAGAAAAAATGAATTATTAAGATCATTAAATGAAATAAATGTGGCCAATTTTGAACTAGCAAACAGTGTATAAAAATCCTATGATAACCTTTATTTTGGTATGCTACAAAGTAAGCAAATAGTTCTGGTGGTTTTCAGTGTGACATTTACTGAGGAAAGCCTTTCCAGAATGGAAGTGCCCTTTCCAGAGTATTGGCATTGGTCTGGGCTCCAGGGACTAGCTGGGAAACAAGAAGTTAAAATAGGTAGCACTAAGGCAATATAAAAATTGCTTTAACACTGATGCAGAAATTGAGTTACTAAAAATACTTTTAAAATTACCCTTTTGAAGAAGACCTGCACTTCAGAACATTGAGGATCATTTACAGAAATGCTTGGGAGGGCTGAGGTGCAGTTAATGCAAGGAAATATTAAATTCTGTATATTGGATGAAGCATCCAGCCCTTTCTCCAGAGGGAAGAGGAAATGGTGTTCTGGAAATCACAGGCTGCCTTCCCTCACATTCACACAGAGCTGCCACAGGCAGGGGAGGGAGGATTTGCACCCTTTGTTTGTCTGCACAAGGCAGGAAAAGCTGGGAAATATTTGCTGTCATAACCTCATTGGGCTAAGAAGTCATCCCAATAAATAATTTGCATATGCAAATCAGAAATAACCCGTAGAGAGCTGATGCTGTTTTGTATCCTGGTGGCTGAAGTGTCACATTCATATTTTCTGAAAAATCCCTTCACCCAGGATTTTTCTCCTGGGAAGATGAGAAGCCTCAGAGAAAAAGGGAAACAATAATTATCTCATTTGCTTCTCCTGTGTTTTGCTGCTTTGGAATGTGGTTGGAACATTGTTTACCAACTGGTCATTGTTTGATTGGTTTCATGTGAATTGTTTTGACTCTTTGTCCAATCATGGTCCAGCTGTGTTGGGACTCTGGAAAGAGTCACAAGTTTTCATTATTATCTTTTGTTTGTCATTGTTATCTTCTGTTTGTATCCTTTTTCTATTCTTTAGTATAGATATGTAATGTAATGTAATGTAATATATCACGAAATAATAAATTAGCCTTCTAAGAACATGGAGTCAGATTCATAATTTCCTTCCTGCCACAAAACACCACAGCAGAGGAACTCCTGGAAAACCCCTAGTTAATATTAGCTCAGGTCTGCCCTATTCCTGTCCCAGGTGAGTAAAACCTCCATATCAACCTCTAAATTTAGAGAACTCTTGTGTTTCTCAGCTGCAGAATACTCCAGCAAATTTCCTCCCATTTGTCAGTGTGGGCACTCTCACTGTGTTATTATGTGCCCCTGGGCATTGCTTAACTATTGCTGAACATGAGCAGGGACAGGAGTTTTCACAGAGAGATAAAAAGCCAAACCATTTGTAAGTTTATGAATACAATTATCATTTTTATGAGTTCCTGAGAACTGCATTAAACTTAGCTGCTTTAAAAAATTGGGCATCATACCTGTGTCAAAAGCCTGTGTCAGAAATTAGAACGTGGAAATTAGAGCCCAAGAGTTAATCTTAGCATGTAAGCCCAAGGTTGAAAATCTTACTGAGGTGTGTTGTTAAACTCAGAGTTTTAAGTGGACCTAACGGTCCAGGTGCTTCAGATCTCTCAGGCTAACATGGATTAATTCCTTTCCTCTGTTGAAGTCAAAACCTTCAGTGAATTGCTCAAGACTAGGTCTGTGTAGCTAATTAGCTGGAAATGGAGCCTTCAATTTAGGAGCTCTGTGTTCAGGAATGGCTCACCACATTCCCCACGTGGCTCTCTAGAAAAGGCACATAAAACAGTGAGCCACCTACCTCTCCCCTAAATCCAACAGGAGCAGAGTTGAACTTTCATTTTTGTTAACGTACTTCTCCAAACCATTAACTAACAGAGCCTAATGCCAAAGGATTTGGTGATGTTTCTGGGGAGCTCAAAAAGAACACTAAATCCCTCTGTGCTGGGCTCATAGATCCCCTTACCCCAATCTAAACAATAAATAATAAACAATAAAATAAACCAGCACTAAACAATGCTCTCCTTATGAGCACAGAGCCTCTCACGGGGGATTTTTGGTGAAAGTCTCCTCTGCAGGGGCTGGGAGCTCAACATTCACCCCACTTCTCTCACCACCATCCCTGCACACCCTGGAATGGAATAATCACTGAATATTCCCCACACTGACAGCACAGCACTTCCTAGCCACAAGTAGAAATAATAATTTGGGAGTGAAACCATTCCCTAAACAACAACAGCAGCAAAACCCCACCACACTCACAGGCTGCTGTGTCATGGTCCTAATCTGTTGAACACCCACGTTTAGGTAAAGTAATTTTCATTATAAATTAATAGTAGTAAATTAATTAATTAATTAGTAGTAAATTGGTAGTAAATATTAGTAATATTGTCCTAATACTACTGTAAATAGTAGTAAATTAATTAATTAATTAGTAATATATTAATTTAGTTAATTATAGATATTTAGATATTAGATAAATAAATCAATACTAGCAACAGGACTAGGCCACCTTCTGGTTAAAATGACCTTCACAAGGAAAACTCCTGTTCAGGGATGTTCACTGGAAGCTTCAATTAGGCAAAAGCCAAGAGAACTAATATATAAAAATCCAGCGCATCTTCTCACCTGGACAGGCTTTTCATCCTTTCTGCCATGCTCATTTCAGGAAGTCAACTTCAGATACTCTTGGGGAAATTTTAGAATGTAATATCTTTTTTTTTTCCTTTCCTGAAGAAAAATGAGGAGTGCTAAGTTTTTCCAGACACTTATCCTGACCCAGAGAAGGAAAATTTGAGTGTGGTGTTGATGAGAGTGCTCTAGAGACCAAGGTTCTCTCTTCAACCATAGTCAAACAATGGAAAAAGCATTCATTTATATTTCTGGGCACTTTTGTGTCCCTGTAGCCCCCTGTTAGATGAGAAGGTTCTGCAGTTATTTCCTGTATCCTGGGGTGAACTTGTACAGCTCCCTTAGCACCTCAGTAAGAGAACCGCATTCATCAATGCACTGCTGATAGCACTGAAACTAAGCAAAGAAAATGAAGCTACTTTATTTATTTACAAGCTGATTTTCTTGGGAGTCATTGACATCAGGAGCTCAAAATCTGCCCAGATCCATCCACTTCTATAGGTTCAAGCTCCATTTTAAGCAAAGTTTCTCTACCAAGTAAAGAGGGACCCAAGTGAATCTCTCTAGCACAAAGCTCATCTCAGTCTTCAGGGTCTCTTCATTACAATTTGAACATACAGATATTATTATTATTTATCAAGGCAAATAATTATCAAAACCACAAGGTTTAATAATTCAGCACCACCAAGATTCTTCCAATGGAAAGTGTTGTGGGTGGCCAACAATGTTTGTTCTGAAAAAATTGATGGTTTAATAAATATAATACTATTATATAATAATATGCATTATATACATATATAATATTATATACAATATTATTATACTATATATATTATACATGCACTATATAATTGTATAATAATAATATTGTAAAATAAACAATGCTGGCTCAGCATGGGCATCTGAAAAATGTAGATTTGTGTGCATTACACCTGGAGCTGAATTCTAGAGTCACACCTTTATGTTGCAAAGTGATTTACATAAAGAAAAGTTCAACTATTTCAAGAGATGTCTACCAATGTCCTTTCTGCAGAGTGGAATAGGTACATTTCTGCTACCCATGCATGTGCAGAACACATCTGCACACATCTGCAGGGGCATATCCATACAATTCTCAGCTCTCTGAGGGTTTTCTTTGTGCATCTTAAAGGTTATTAAATGGCAGAAAATGGGACTTCAGTCATCTATGGAAGAATAAACCTAAGTCAGAAAAATAAATCCATCCTTCAATAATCCTTACATTCTTTCATACATATGTAAAGAAGTGGAAAAAGGTTCCAACTGTGATTTAAAACCAAAAGAATACAAATTCTGTCTGTGAAACAAATTCCTAATTTGCTCTTTCCTTTGTTGGCAAAGGGAAAGATTTAACTGAAATTTCAATCTAAAGGTGGCTAAAGCAGCCCAGAATACACCTAGAATAATAAAGGTAGGAATTAGCATTTTAATAATGGGAAGGTGAATGAATCCTGACAAAAACTTTCTCTGAATACACTCAGATTTCCTGTTTAATCCACAAATAAAGAAAAGGACATTTTGCATTGCTCATTTATGTCAGAGTCCATTACCCATCTGTAGGTCCTTCTTTAGGAAGAGAGATAAATGAGCAAGAACAGCTTTATGGGGTTATTTATAAAGTCCTGGTTCTGCAGAGTAGGAGTTCCAAACGTATGTTATTTTACATTTGAGAAAATGTCTGACAGATCAGAGGGTTTCAGGCAGTTCTAGAACTTCCTTTATGTTAACAATTCACCCTGTCAAAGTAATGCAAAAATCTCTGGCAAAACAATGTCCATTATCAAGGGAACTCATAATTGGCTTTCATATCAGCTTTCCTTCTTAAAATAGCTAAAGCAACAAGGCAGATAATTGCAAAGTTCGCAGAGAAGTGATTATACTCTGACTATAACAATCAAAATGCCAACAGACTAAAGATTTATTACACACATAAAAGGCTGAATTTTTGTTTACAGGTGACAAGAAAGCCAGCCTTAAAAATAAATAAACTATTAAAATAAATAAAATAGTAAATTAAAATAAATTTTATTAATAAAAATAACAAGATATAAATATTAATAATAAAGAAATAATAATAACAATAAAATAAAAAAACACATTTATGCCACCCCTTAATGCATTCTACTGTGATTTACACATTTTGGTTGTGGCATTTCAGCACTTTCTACGCCCTGGTTCAACAAGGTAAACAAAATGCATCTTGCTGAAAGGAAGTGATAAGTTACTGTTAAAATCCAAAATACAAAGAATTCTCAGAAGCCTTTGAGCCAGAATTTAAAATTAAACACAAGATTTGATCTGAAACCTTAGAAAAAGCTTCCAAACTTAAGTACTAGAAATAAAAATGTAAATTTATAGTTTAAACCAGGAACATGCTAAGCTAAACAAAAGAAAGTTCAGAATTTTAGAGTTTAAAATACAAAGAAAATAAAAGTAGCTGCAAAAATAAACAAAAATATTAAAATACAGCACTGTAGGTTTGTGTCATAATTAACTAAGAAAACTTATTCCATATCATAAGTCCATAAAACAAAATATTTAAAAATTAAGTCAAAACCATAAATATCCTTATTAACAGTGTTTTATTAATCAATAACTCCTTTAAAAATCTTATTACTAACAATCTTAGGACCTTCTAAACCATACTACAGCAATGTGAGCTGAACTCAGCCTTCCTACCTATGCAAAAAATGAAATAAATGAACCACATCATCAAAAACCACTCGCAAGTCCCATCTCTAACTCATTCAGAACTCCCCACAAGTAAATTTTCACAAGTTACGTTGCCTTTTCTGGACCACTTTTTTGTACCCCGACACATCCTGATGCTTCTTGCTGAGCTGTGCTGTAATTAACTCTTAATGTATCTTAATTAATGTAACCCTTTGTTCTGTCTCACACAATTGTCTGGAATGGTTTGATGGAACCCTGGTTGCTGAGAATTTCAGAGTTACTGTGCTGACAGGCACTGACTCCCAAGAGAACACTGCATTTCACCTGAGGCTGTGGAGAAGCTTCCAAAACGGAATGACAGGACTGGGATTGTGGGTGTGGATTTGAATAGAAGTGTGTGATATCACAGGGGGGAAAACTTAGAGTTGAAGGTTTTAGAATATAGTAATATATATAAAGGAAGATGGAGGTTTTAGGGCAGAGGCTGGTCCTTCTTCTCCATCTTCTCCTCCTTCTCCACATTCTCCTCCTTCTCCACCTTCTCCTCCTTCTTCTCCTTTTCCACCTTATTCTCCACCTTCTCCTCCTTCTCCTCCGTCTTCTCCTTTTCCATCTTATTCTCCATCTTCTCCTCCTTCTTGTTCTCCATGGGTTTGCGTGGTTTTGTGTAATTGGATTAAAAGGTCCACATTGTGAGCACAGGTTGTTGCTGGTTATTGGGTTAAAAGTAAATATAAATCAGATGTCATTTCTTGATTGGATAGTTTATCCTTTAAAGGCCTTGTAGAGAGAGATAGTTAGCCATTTTATTAGCTTTTTGGTAGAATGCTGCAGAATTCAGAGCTTGGAAGACTGTGATATAGACAAGAAATAATAAATATTTGAGCCCAAACATGAAATACCATCTCAAGTGCTTCAATCCCGACCTTGACAGAGGCAGGAAAGAAGCCAAGAACCAGCAACTGCTCCTATGGAATTGGATGCAACAGACATCATTCCTACCATGCTTTCCCACAGTTGTGTTCTTTGCACAAGCCTAGCCCAAACAGCAAATTCCCCTGGGCCACAAGACCCAAAATGGAATTTAGTGACGTTTTCTTCCAGTAGGATTCTTCCTTCCAGTCCTGCATTCAACCCCGAGTTCTGCCTCTGGTTTCACCTTGCTGGTTTTTGATGTTGATGAGTAAAAAGTTGATCTTTAAAAAGGAAAAAAAAAAAATCATTCCTTTGAAAATTCATGAAGGTGACATGGCAATGATACCTACTTTCTATTTTATATTTAGCATCAAAATATGTCATCAGTCAGGTGCAATCTTCTGTCTTCTACAGCTTCTGCTAAGAAACTAACATTTATTAAATCTTGCCATTGAAATTAAGAGATGAACTTTGTCACTTCTTTTGAAAGGGCCGTTATCTGATTTTCAGCAGTTTCCCTCATTTTCAAGGAATTTCTCTTTGGACTTTCCTATGCGTTTCTGGGACGGCAGAAAGGAACAAAAAATATGAAAACTGTAGCATATCATTCCAAATATATCACACCAAACAAATCAGTAAAAGACACAAAATAATTCTCAGTATTTACTGAGAATTAAAATCAGTACCAAGGGCTGTGAACAGCTCTCAGGTGTAATTCTCTGTACCTGACTATTCTGGCACAAGTGAGAATTGTTTCCCAGGCTGGAGTCCACTCATTAAAGAGTCTGTAGAAAAAAATCTCAGTGAAGTTTATGGTAAAGCAATGCCAAACACAGCCAAAGAGCAGGATTTAGAAACAACCTCTTCCAAATGGGGCACTTAATGCAACACAAGTGCCCTGTTTTTCTAATGACATGAATCAGAAAGTCCTGGCAAGAAATTCTTCCTTAATACATGTGCTGAGATTTTCACCTTGCAAGTAGGATAAGTGGCTGCTGCACTGCATAATTATGCAGTTATTTTAGCAAGAAGTTTTTTTCTTTTCTAAAATGACCAGCACTTAACTATTCTGCCCACTGCCTAATTTTCATAATTGAACTCTCTTTTCATCTCTCTGGGAAAATGTAATTCCCCAGGGATATGAGTTGTGTAGGGGTTGGACTCTTTCCACTCTTACCTGTCATCCTCAAATTCTTCCTCCACTACAAGAAATTTTTCCTCCCCTGAGGTCAGCCTCCTAGTAAATCTCTTTTTAGTGATAAATCTTCATTCCATATCTCCCATAACTAGGGTTCTACAGATGCTGTGTTTGAAACACTGGAAATCTCAAGTTTTACTCCCATGGCCTCTTTGATTGCTCTGTTTAGCCTGACAAGTCATGCCAAGCACATGTAACACTTAACTTTTTAATTAAAACCAAAAATCCTATTATCCTCTTAGCAGTATAACAGCCATGCATGACACTCAAGCAAAGAGTAACACCAAATTAATTTTCCTTTTTTTATAAACTCCTTATTGTTAACTTATCTGGAATAAGGAGCTGTTTCAGTTGTCTTGGACATTCCTCAATGAGCAGTAACTATAAATAATTCCATATAACCAAAGCAGATGAACAGAGAGGAAACCTTTATCTGATGAAGCTCATACTCACCCTAAGGATACTCTTGAGATCTCTTATATCTGCAAAATAAATTTACTACAAAAACCAGCAAATCATTAGGAAGTAAAATCAGGAAGTAAAATACAGCTGGACAGACTAAACCAAAAAGTCTGAAGTGCCAAAGTAAAAACACAACATGGTGAATCTTTTTTTTAAAAAACATTGATCAAGATGTCACAGAAATGAATTCTGACTGTGATCATGAATACAAGGAATGAAAACACAAATTGGCTGCTGAGAACGAACCAGTGCAAAAAGGAGAGAGAGCAATGATTCCAAAGATGAAGTATTTAGAAATTCAACTGGGAGATGGGAATTCGCTCTGGATAACTCTGCATGCATTAAATGAGAAATGTCTGGGCCAGGAATGACTGGAAAAAAAATGAAATCAGCAGAAATTTTGAGTCTGAGCCAAGCACAACAGTAAACGAACAGAAATCTGGTTTTTAGTGATGCACTTAGTGCAACCTGGCAGCAATTGGCAATACAATTATAATCAACACAAGCACAGTCATCAGGCACCATTAGGACTTAGCTAGGGCCATAAGAAGCACATCTTAGTCCAAATTAGCATATAATTCAAGGATATTTTCTCAATATTAGTAGTGGAATGTCCAGAATTCTTGTTTGTTTTAGTCTTTGAAAGATAAGAACTAAGGCAGCATGCTATAGATAAAAATGGGTTCAGAATACAGATTGTAGTGGCATAAGGTTCAGGGATATTATTTCTGCCCAGACTCTCATTCTGATTTTACAAAGATTGGGAAAGAATCAAATTCCAGTTCTGAAGTCTCTGCATCACTGTAACTCCCACTGTTGTTTGAAGGACTTTTAGTGAGTCACAAATGCAAAACTCAGAGCAGTTTCAGAAAGAGATGTATTTTGTAAAATGATTATTACAGAAATCCTCCTTCACTATTTTTCTGACTACCTAGAATACTGTGCTATAATGAAAAAGAAATCGTAAACCTACAAATTTAGAAGAGCATAATTTCTAAAAATGAAATGCACCTTCCTAGAGCTATTTTTCATGATCAAATTAGCTTTTCACAGTAGACTTCCTACCAATATTTCTTAAGAAATACAAGACACTACTTGCAGTGGAGCAGAAGCTGGGGCACACATGAAATCTCTTTGTATGTGTGGGTGTGTATTTTGCTCACAAAGTACAAATTGCCCCTTACAGCAACTCACAATGTCACCACGATATTTTATGAAAAATCCTCTTCGCCCAGGATTTTCTCTTGGGAAGCTGAGAAGCCTCAGAGAGGAATGAAAACAATAATTATCTGATTGCTTGGGAATGTGGTCTGGAGAGCATTTACCAACAGGTGCATCTTGGATTGGTTCCATGTGAGTTGTTTTTAATTAATGACCAATCACCATCAGCTGTGTCAGACTCTGAGGAGTCAGTCAGGAGCTTTCATTCTCATTCTTGCCAAGCCTTCTGATGTATCCTTTCTCCTTCTTTAGTCTAGTTTTAATACATAATTTTTTAATATAACATAAAATAGGATAATAAATCAGCCTTCTGAGAACATGGAGACAAATTCTCATCTCTCACCTCATCCTGGGGACCCCACAACAACACACTCACAAGGCAAGCACCTACAGCTGGAGACTGGAAATAATCAAGTGCAATGGCTTTCCACTGAGAATGGAAAACCTTCTACACAAGAACTGTTGGCATCAAAAAGCCTGGAAGAAAACCCCATTGTAACCCCAAAAAACTGCAAATCCTTGTCTTTGCAACATTGCTGTGAGGTAAAAGCATCCTGTCAAACCTCACCTCGCGGTGAGGAAATTGCCTCAGAGAGAAGCCAAGTGGATTTCTGAAGTCCCAGAGGGAGTGGTAAATACAGAGACCTCACTGAGAATTCTCATCTCTCATCAGTGTGGCACTGCCCCAGCCTTGAGCCATTCACCTGCTTCAGCTCCCAAAATGTGAATTACAACAGGAATATGAACAGGATTGGATTTACCCAGTCATAATTTATGACAGTGAGGAGAAAAACAGGATTAGCAGCTCTCCTCAGCTTCTAATCTCACAAAAGCAAGCTGCTAAAGTCTGAATGCACTGAAATGTTTCTGTGAAATAAAGACCAGAATGAGCTGTGAGGGCATTTCCATCTTCATTAAAATTACAACTCAGCCTCTGGGTGCTGGCTTTCAAAGGCTGTAGATGAAGCCATTTTTGTGTATGTGCCCCATATGGGAAAATGCAGTGTACTACAAACTGTTTAATGGACAATAGATTTTTTTTTTTCCCCCTTAAAATCAGAAAACATGAAGAAACCATGTGGGGTAGAACACACTCACTGCAGTGTGGTATTTTCTGGGGGTCCCCCGTGGCAGGAAGGAAATGATGAATCTGACTCCATGTTCTTGGAAGGCTAATTTATTATTTTATCATATAATATTATATTAAAGAATGCTACACTAAAACTGTGCTAAAGAATAGAGAAAGGATATTTACAGAAAGCTTAACAAGATACTAAAGAAAAACTCATGACCCTCTCCAGAGTCCTGACACAGCGTGACCATGATTGGTCATTAAGTAAAAACAATTCACATGTTGGATAAAAAAACCTCCAAACCACATTCCAAAGCAGCAAAACAGGGAGGAGGAAATGAGATAATTCTGTTTTCCTTTTTCTCTGAGGCCTCTCAGCTTCCCAGGAGAAGAAATCCTGGTGAAGGGATTTTTCCAGAAAAAATGACGGTGACACTGCAGTCATTTCTTCAGACCATTCCACAGCTCAAACATTTATTCCACCCTGAAGAAAAGCTGTCTGACTTCCACAATTATTTTCTGTGGTCTTGTCATCAGTCAATGAAGAGAATCTGAATTAAAAACCGGCAAAGAGCCGTACCTTCTGTCTCTTTGTGAGAAGGGAGACCTGAAGGTCTTTTTCCCATCCCTCCATGTCAGGAATTAGATATGGCAGGAAGCAGAGGGTGTGTAATTAACCACTCCAATGCTCTCCTAGCCTCGTTCAGTAATTAATTTGGCACTAATTGCAGATTGCAGGAATAACATCATTTATGATTCAAGTAGCAAATAGTTTGTCAGGTTCAAACCTGAGTTTTGCCAAATTGTACTTTCTTCTTTACATTGTATTCAGCAGTTATAAAACCTTTTATTCAAAACCCAAAACCAACCGACGGCATTCCTGTAGAGAACAAATTTCCTGAGTTTTCAGAACACCCTGCCTGTCAACCAAGTTGTCTATTGGTGTGTATTTTCATTTTTAGAACATAAAAGAGACTCTCACTTTTGTTTCATGATACAACTCAAAAAACTGCATTGGAAAAATAAAGTGTTTAGCATCCATGTATTTTTGTGCAGTAACACCAACAGCTTTTTCAGCACAGAGCAAGAAGTAGCCTTCAGTGCCACATGCAATTTCACATTCCTAGCAGCTGCATTTGGTGCAGTACAGGGTGGGGGTTTTTGGAAGTCTGCTTTTGCTGTCAGCACACTACATACAGACGCGAATGGAACGGGACAATCCGAATCAGTTATATATAATATTTATAAATAAACAAATATGCATAAATATATATTTATTTATATAAATAAATATTTATAAATAA
This sequence comes from Zonotrichia albicollis, assembly GCF_047830755.1. NCBI lineage: Eukaryota > Metazoa > Chordata > Aves > Passeriformes > Passerellidae > Zonotrichia > Zonotrichia albicollis. Next base: position 51,814,322 of record NC_133824.1, read on the forward strand.
ACAGTCGTGAGCTGTTTATTTCACACATCAGTCTCAGTACATTGTTGGGACAACGGAGACAGAATATGTTTACAGTTCTCTGATCCAAATGGAATGCCAAGGAAACATAACATTACAGCATAGCATAAAGCCATCTCAGCCTAAGTTTCAGCCAATCACACACAGAGCAACAACATATTGACAATAATTCTATGCAATCATATGAAGCACACGTAACCGTAGTTAACACAATAGAGACTTATTTTCTATCACGATGGCTTGTTTATGAGAGACAAAGCACAGAGACTCATTCATACTAACCTTCTGAAGATATACATTAAATAAACTTGTTGCTACCAATAAGGGCAAATCACGGGCTTATTGTTCTATTCCTCACATCTGCTTTACTGCTTTGAAAAATTTCGCTGTATTAGCAATGTTCACAAGTCTGTTGTCTGAGGCCTGCCGTTTTTACCACTTTCTCAAAACCCTCTAATTTTATGAATCCCAACATCTGCAGTAGGCTGGGAATGAGTTTCACCTCCTGTTCTTTCTGAATCTGCACTGTGAAATCACAGGCTTGGGGCAGTCCAAGGAAAACACACAGGAGAGAAACAGCTTTTCATGATGTGGCTGTGTTGCTACTGATGAGTGGCTAAGTTGGTTTTTATATACATATATATATATTTAATAGTCTATTCACTATTTTTTATATTCATTTGATTGTGTCTTGATCTTAATGAGTCCCAAAGCTACCACTGTGCTTACTATCAGTGACTAACACTGCACAATCCAAGAGCAAGATGATTTTTCATCTATTCCATCCAGGATTTTGGTGGCATGATTTCATCACAGTGAACCATGCCATGTCTTGTGTAACACAAGACATACAAATTGATGTGTTTGCTCCTAGAAAATTCCTCTTATTTATGAATTATTTGTGGAGAAGCAGTTCAAGCTTGCTGGTTTCTGGAGCCTTTCTGGATTTTTTCCAGTAAATTCTGGAGAATTTACTTCCTAATTATTAATTTAAATATCATATTTATGATATTTAAATATCATATTATGATATTTATATCATAAATAATGATATTTATCCCTAGTACCAGGAAATTCCAGGATTCAGTCTTTCTGATTCACCAGAGAAAATCTAAAAGTGCTGAAAGAACTTAAGGGCAAATCTTCACTCTGTCTAGTGAATACAGAGCTGTCTTAATGCTTCCTATTCAACTTTTCATCTCCCACAAACAGGAGGGACAAGCAGGGAGAATTCAGAACATGAGGACTGGGATAAAAGACAGGTTTGCATTCTTGTTCAGAAGCAGAATCCCAGAGGAAAAAAATTAGTGTACAAATATGTGTGTCATGGAGGAAATAATGCATGCACCAACAATGCACCATCAGTCCCAAATCCTGCCATGGCAGCACAGAATCACACCCTGGGTGTGATAACAAGACCGTTGTTATTCCTGTTTGTAATTGAATTTTTTCCAGGAAGAGCTGTAAAACAAACCAAAATTCACAGGCTACCTTAGCAGCAAAATCTTCACTGCATTCAGATTAAGAGAAGCAGAGAAACCTTTGGGTTCAGGGGGAGCTTTCTCCTCATATGAAAGGGGAAACCATGTTCAGAATATTCCAAAGCACTCAAGAGATGTGTCCTCAGAGAGCAAAGAATATGCCAAATTGCTCTTTGAGAAAGAAATGTTTCCATTTCCACATCGATGCCTTGTGAACATTCCTGCTCTGGGAAATGCTCCTTTCTCCAATAACGTTTTCTCTCTCTCTCTCTTTTGTCCCATACACATGTGCTTTTTTCCTGCCATCCTGTGATAGTGCAGACAGTTCTCATAGAGCCCACTAGGCACACAACTAAAACAGCTTAGTTTGTTGCTACAGAAAATCCACATATTACAAATTAACTTGGGAAAATGCATAGTGGCTGCAGATGTGCTAAAGCTGACTTATTGAACCAGGTTGTACAAATCTGTATTTTAACACTAAATTCTAAGTTAAGTTATTCTGTTAAAGAGTTTAATTCATTACTCCAGCTATTAAAACATCATTATATATTATATATAATATAATTATAATATATATTATATCAATTATATATTTTATATTATATTGTGGAATTGTTATATATATAATTATATATAATATGTCTATATATTTTATAATATATAATAAATATTTTATAATTATTACAGTGATGCTGAATCCACTTTCATAAATATATCATGCAAAAAATGCAATTACATGGTATTCACAAGTTGAATTTAGTGTGTTTTCTATCTGTAGATTAATTACTCAATCAGTGTTAGACAGTAGGTTCTGGTAATAGACTACACATCATCACAAGACACAAAAGGAATTAAGTGCTCAGATAGAGATTATAATTCGAGGTGCACTCATTGTTTTGTTTGTCTGTGAGTGGAATGCCAATTTAGGTTATTTTCAAGGTGAGATCGTTGTGTACCTCCAGCAATTCAATAAAGATAAAATCTGATTAATACATCGCCTAGGTTAGCATAAAGTCCAGCACTGCAGAAACCACTAATTTTGTTTACAACCACAACATACTGTACAGTGTTGTGTTGTTGTGAGGGTCCTCAGGACGAGGTGAGAGATGAGAATTTGACTCCAAGTTCTCAGAAGGCTGTTATTGTATTTATTATATTATGTATTATATTTTATATATATGTAATGTAATGTAATATATATTACATTACCTATTATATATTACATTACCTATTATATATTACAGTATGCAATGCAATGTAATGCAATATTATATAATATATTATATAATATATATATAATATACATAATATATAATATATTATATAATGTGTAATATATTATATATTACATATAACATATTATGTTATATTGTGTTATGGTATAATATGGTATATATAGGATATGATATTATATATGATATGATGTATTAATTACTATTATAAGAAATTATACTAAAAAATAGAGGCAAGGATACAGACTGAAGGCTAGAAAAGAATGATAATAAAAACTCCTGTCTGACAAGAGTCCTGACACAGCTGGACTGGGATTGGTCATTAAATTAAAACAATTCACATGGAACCAATGAAAGACTCGCCTACCACGTTCCAAAGCAGCAAAACACAAGGAGAAGCAATCAGATAATTATTATTTACATTTTTCTCTGAGAATTCTCAACTTCCCAGGAAAAGAAGTCCTGGCAAAGGGATTTTTTAGAAAATACCACAGTGACAGTACAGCCTTTCTTCAGAAGCTTTGCAACATAAACTTGAGGAGCTTTTTATAAAATACTCCATGATCTTTGAAATAAAGGAAAATAATGATTTCTACATTGCCAACAAATGAAGAAACGACCCTGTAAAGGCAAAGATGGCAGCACAGCGCACTCAGGAAAATCTGTGATCATTTCAAACAGTCCAAAAACCAATAACAAAGTGAGTTGGAGGCTGTTTCCAAAGGATTAAGTGAAACATTCCAGCTGAACTCTCATATCGAGACACAACTGTTTGAGGAGTAACCAGTAACTTCTATTCTTTAGTATAGTTTTAGTATATAATTTCTTATAATAGTAATTAATACAATATAATATAATTAATATATTGCATTATATAACATTATATTACATATTATAAATTACATTGCATTGCATATTATATATTACATTATATATATATATAAATGGGCACTGTAACAGTAACATTAATGGGCATAAAAATTGGGAAATACATCCAGATTTCTTCCCAGCAGTCACAACACTGCTAAGGCCTAAATTCAGTCAGCAGAAGCAGGAATCTCATTGGATTAGCACACAACACATCAAAAATGGGCACATCCAAAAATTGGACCCCAGCCTTGGGATCTCTGTCCCCTGAGATGAACTGAGCACTCATTTCTTTCCACAGCAAAGCCAATGTAGAACAGATTAACAATTTCGCTGGAGAGGTAGGTAGCAGGGACAAATCCTCAATAAAACCCAGCATTTAATCTTCTTTTTAAAATAAAAATTGTTTATTTATTACTTACAAGTTGCTTGCTTACTTCACTTAGGCTGTGGCATTACAAAGTAATGAATAAATCCAAGTTGTCTCTCTCATGCTGCCTCTGTTCATCTATACCTTAATCCTTTCAATTCAGCCTGTCAGATGTCACAAAAAAATGGTTTTTAGTGTATTGATAGGTGCTCAGAATGTTTGTATACATATAAATATTTCACAATAATTTAGAGCCCCAATATCCTTTTTTTTCCCATCACAGTGGCTCAGTGTTTTACAAAAAACCAAAAATCAACCAGGTTATAAGAAAATGCTGCTAAGAAAGAATCAAGTATATTCACTCTGATATCCACTGGAGTTTTCTGGGGATACACAAATTCTTTTTGGCTTTTCTCTCAACAAAGATTCAGGCATTTCAGTTTTACTGACATGAATCTCTGAGATGATTGAAATTCCAAACCATGGGGGGGTGTAATTGCAGGTATTTGCATTTATTCCCACAAGTAAGTTACAAGAGAAGTGATTTCTGCCATACTTAGGTACCTGTGAACTAATCAGAATTAAAGGATGACTTGTGTAGTATGAAATTTACTCCAAGAATAAATGTCAGCACAAAGCCCACACAGCTCTTAAACTCCACTACTGTCTATATAAGGGCAATTTCTTATGTAAGGTAATACTATTATTGTCCTATATTTTCATTTCACATGAAAGACAACCTAAGAGATGACTAATGCTGAAACTGGAAAAAAAATTAATTTTAAAGATAAAGGGCTGGATAGTTTGGATGTATATGGTCTATAAACAACTGGTAAAATCAAGAATAAAATTAAAAATTATACCATTCCTAATTTGTTCTCAGAATTTTCAGGTTGTGTGTGGAGTGATGAATTTTCAAGCTGTGTTGTGTCAGTCAAATCTTTTTCCACTTCACTGGTGAAACCTCCCTGGATTTCAGTGATAATAGCTTTAAATGAGAAATCCTGTAATAAAAATAACTGTTTCACACAGGCTTGGAGGCATCTGTTTATATTTAATTTGATCATTTGTAGTCAGATTTCTTCCTTTGGAACTCACATAACAAAACATTGTATATACATCTGATTTATTCTCAGATTGTTGCTTTACCAAAAGTAAGAAAGAATTAACAAGTGCTGAACTCACACCTGATTTTAATCCTGATTATTTATTTCATGGACTCTAAAGCAGACACTGTAAATGTTGGCCTCCAAGCATTTCCAAATTCCATTTGTGCTGGATAGCAGTGATGTGGATTCATACTTAGAACTCCAATTATTCACTTGATTTACAATTCCTTTCCACTGATATATATGTAGTGACAGACAAAAAAATTTAAATTTACAACACTAGGAAATCTTGTAGCTCTTGGAAAGGGAATTCCTACTCCAATTTGGCACAGCAGCCACTGAATTGGCAAAATTTGTCATTTACTCTCCTCCTTACTTACTGGAACCTTTGAAATTCCATAACACAGTAGAATTTTTTGGGTTTTTTTTTTTTTACATATGCCTCTTTTCCCACTTAAGTTTTGCAGTTCTCTTATTCAGCACTATGTGGAACACAGACCAATTTAAAAATCAATGCTCAGTAGCAGCAGAATAAATGCAGCCCGTGGCTTCATACCATTAATGAAAGCTTCCTCTGCCCTCCTTGTCTTGTAATTTTTGTGGTGAGTCAAAAAATGACAGTAAATATGTCTAATGTTTCCATTTTGGCATTGGGCACGTGCCTCTGAAGAGCAAGGCTTGGTTTTAAATCTTCTAACATCAAATATTGATTTATCAATTAAATAAAAAGAATTAGATGTAATGGAAAGGTTTCCTTCAGAGGAACCACTTTTGAAGTAAATAATTCAATCCTACGTGTTCAAGCAATTAGGTTTCTTTGGAATTGTCTGTTTAGAATCATGCATGTAACAGTAATAGAAATTTATAAAGATTAATAGTATATCCATTAAAAGAAAACCATCCAGGAATGATAAATTAGAACAAATCAGATTAATATAAAATATTTTGTTATGTGGTTGGAACTCAAAAGGAAGAAGCCTAACTATAAATTATTGAATTAAATATAAACAGACACCTCAAAACCTATGTGAAATATTTGTTTTTATTACAGGAATTCTCATTTAAAGGTATTATCACTGAAATCCAAGGAGGTTTCACCAGTGAAGTGGAAAAAGGCTTGACTGACACAACACAGCTTGAAAACTCATCACTCCATACACAACCTGTAAATTCAGTGTATGTTGAGGACAGATCAGGAATGGTATAATTCCTAATAATTATAGTTCTGCTAAAAGCAGATAACTCTAACTGAAATTCTTCCAGGATGATGGCCTGACCCACAGCTTGGCATGTGAATGGAAGATGCACAGACCACTGGCATTTTTATGTTTGCTCAAGTCCCTGCTCTTGTTTTCTTTATAAATTACTATTTTCTGTTTTTCTACTTTTTTTTCTATTAATTTCTATTTTTTTGTTTTTTTATAAGATTTTCTTTTCTTGATCCCTGGACTAAATGTGGGGGAATGAAATGGAAATAGTGGAAAAGTTTATGATTAAAAATATTTTTAATTACTCTGTACTATCTTTCAAGACCTCACACCTCTTTTAATAGAATTTTTGGGTTTTAATGAACATTAATCATGAAAGGGTGTGGGTCAGATTAGAATCCAGAATCCTGCACACATAGCCTGATCTCAAATATATTTTTACATTCACATTTTACTAAGTTTTAGCGCTTTTAAACACCAATGAAATGTTTACTTAAACAGAGTAAAGCTTGTATTTCACATTCCTGATCTGAATAAGGGCACATACCAGTCTTCAATATTTGCACAAAAGTCAGGCTTGTGTTTACTGATTAATGGGCAAACCTGTTAGGAGGCACTATTTTATCCCAATCTTTTATTGCCACGTTTTTTAAGCAAGAAACCCTTGGCAGTCTTGGAAAATAATGTGAAACAACTGTTTGTTTTCCATCTGTAATTCCCCCTCAGAGTGCAGCACATTGCCTATGGAACTGATGGAAAGTGAACCTGTTCCTTGGTGCCCCAGCAGACCCCACCACAGCTATTTCTGACTCTGCCCAAATTGATGGAGATGTTTCAACCACAGATTTTAGCTGACATGGAGTCAGAGTGTGGCATTATATTTTTTGAAAAATCTCTTTACCAAGATTTTTCTCTTGAGAAGCTGAGAAGCCTCAGAAGAAAAAAAAAACAAACATTATTTGTTGCTGTGGAATGGACCAATCCAAGAATGCATCTTTGATTGGCCCATGTTGGTTGTTTCTAATTAATGGCCAATCACAGTCAGCTGGCTCAGGCTCAGAGTCACAAGCTTTTGTTATCATTCTTCTCTACTCCTTTCAAGCCTTCTGATGAAATCCTTTCTTCTATTCTTTTAGTATAGTTTTAATATATCAATATAATATATATTGATATATATAATATATAATATATATATTATATATTATTATATATAAAATTATATATTATATATTACATATATATTATATTATATAATAAAATAATATATAATATGTCATTTATATAATAAAATATATAACATATTATATATAATATATCACATATCATATATAAATCAAAATAATAAATCAGCCTTCTGAAACATGGAGTCAAAATTCTCATCTCTTCCCTCATCCTGAGACCCCTGTGAGCTCCACCACAAGAGTGCTCTAGTGGCTGTGGAGCCAAATTCTCAATCTGCTGACAGCAGCTGCTTCCATAAAATTCCCAATGCCTGGTAACATTAGAAGTCATGGCCAAAAAAAAAAAAAAAACTGGAGCAAGAGATTGCAATGCAGAAAGCAATAGCAAATAGAACACATTTAATCTTTTCTTCTAGAGAGTAAGTATCAGAAAAAAAATTAGCCTTTGATGCTGAGAGCTCCCCAGAAATAATCTGCACTGAGTGTTGGAGAGTTATATGGGTCATGTCTAATAATTTCTTCTTGCTATTACTATTGAAAAAAAAAAAAGGCAAAAAACCCCAAAAAAGGTGTCTGACACTGTGGGAAATCATGGTCTGAAGCTTCCCAAGTGGTACAGATGACATACAATCAGGGGGCTGTCAAACAACACAAAATAAGAAATCAGATTATGCTGTAATGGATCCCAGGTTCAGCAATCACATGAGGCACAATTCCTTTAACTGTGGGAGGCTGTGTAACCATGAGAATAAACTGCTTTTCAGATATAATGGCTCTCATTTTATCCACAGAGGTAGAAAATTCCAGCTCTTTCTGACCTCTGGGAACAACCTCATCTTAACATTCTTGTTCTTTATTGCTCCTTTTGGATGTTGATGAGCAATTCTCTGGATTATATAATTCTGGATTAATACCTCAGAACCACAAAATGCTCTATGTATAAGATTCTATTATGTGAAAGATAACTGACTTTCCATGGCAAAATTTGGAAATTGCAGCTCCCAAAGCCAACTATGATTACATTGTTTGAGGAAAAAGTTAACAGCTAACCAAGACTGGGTTGGACAAGTTATACCTTGAAAGGCTGGATTGAATCTTGGCTCAATAATTAAAAAAAAATAAAACAAGTAGAGTTTTTCACCTTGTAGCAAAGGAATAAAAAATCATGCCAGTGAATTACCCAGAATTCCCAATAGATCACCATGCCTGTACAGCAGCAGTCAAATATGACCCTGTTAGGAAGAAAATATCACAACACCCTCAAATGCAACAGCTGATTTGCCTTTTCCAGAGCAGATTTTTGCCCTGAGCTGTGTGAAAGGGGCCCTCTTCAATTCACTGCATAACATAACAAACTGAAGCAAGGGATGCCATTTATCAGAATTAATTGTCTCAAAGTCATTCAGAAAAAAACCTCAAAACTCATCCTGGGAACTCTGAGTAAAGAAAACACATTTCTACATTGACAGAAATCGTATGCACCTCCACTGCTAAATTGACAGAAATCGTATGCACCTCAAAATTAAATTCAGTCAGGTACTCACCCCCACTTTCCATGGAAAATTCAGTAGCCAAAGTGGACTCACAGAAAAATAATTGATTTTATTCTTTGTATTTTTAACAAAAAAAAAAAAAAAAAAAAAAAATTGTTTCATTCTTTGAAACTACTAGATCAGACAGGAAAGGTGAAAACCCTAAAAAAATAAAAATTTGGGTTTTTTTCTAAACCAAATTATTTTATGCTCATGTAGATCCATGTTCTTTACTTGCCATCTTTGGTCTGATTTTGTATTGTGCAAATTGGAGGAGAAGCAGGTTAAACTATTACAGTGAAAACTCCAGTCCTGCCTCACAGTTAATTTGATCAATCCTTTTGACTCCTCATTATTTCAGGTGGTTCTTGCAGAATAGAAACGACATGAAAGTTATTAGGCAGCACAGAGGGTTTGTTAATCAGAGAATCTGGTAACTGATAACTGGAAGGAAGCTGAGGAGTTGATGCAGATGCCTGCTCTAAGCTAAGTGAGACCAAGCCAGACTGCCTGGGGCTTGAAAATATCCAGGTGGAGCTTGAAAACCTCCAAGACTCCACAGCCTCCCTGGAAAACCTGCTCCAATAATTAATTATTGGGGTTTTTTTCATACACCCCTGAAAACCTGTTCCAATAATTAATTATTGGGGGTTTTTTCATACACCCCTGAAAACCTGTTCCAATAATTAGTTATTGGGTTTTTTCATACACACCTGATCCAAGCCACTCCCATTTCCATGCATGAGCACTCCTTCCTTCTCCCTCTGCACCTCAGCTAAATCCTGCCTTCATTTCCCTGATCACTTAGCTATTGGCCTTTTTTATTGTCTGTTAATGGATGTAAAATTTGCATTTGCTCAGACTGCAACAGAATAACTAAAAATAGGGGAAATACTGCCAATAACTAAAAACAGGGGAAATTGCACTGCATTAAGTTTTACTGTCTTAGACAGTGATATTTCTGAGTATTTTGTACAATGATGTTTATATTTTACAAGTATTTCTTCAAGATTCAAGCAAAATTAAAAAAGGATGGGGAGGGACAGCAAAATATTATTTCATTTGAGTGACAGACCACAACTAAAGACTGAGTTAAACCACTTTTACAGTTTCCCCATTACACATTCCCCTACCTGCTATCAGCATTCCTACTCTGAATGATTTCAAGAGAGGACTTCTGAGCTGCTTTAAATGATGTAATTTAAATGTCCACACTATAGTAGTATAGTAGGAGTCCCTGTAAAATCTATGTACTGTATAAGTGGTTTTGCCCAAGTTCTAGTTATTCTAAATGAGCTACAGCTGTGAAGTCCTTAGTTGGGCAGCAGCTGTGGCTTATGAAGGTTACTAGGATAAAAAGGGGGTGGGTTGAGAGCCCTGATGAGGCCACAAGGAACAGCACTGCTGGGAAGAGCTGCATGGTAGAAAACCAGCTAGAAGGTATGGACTTCAGGAATATAACAACAGTATCATTACGACAAGTGGTGACCCTGACGTGATCCCTGATGTGATAGAGATGGACAGCCAAGAGCTGTGGACGGCCATTGAGCCAGGACTGTGGGAAAGGCAGCCCAGAGCTACAGAAGAACATAGCTATTGAATCAAGGAGCTGTGGCAGCCAGGAGCCACGAGAAATATGGCCTTTGAGCAAGAAGCTGTGTGTGTTGTACATGGCCTTTGAGTCATAGGGGAATGTATGTATTGTACTTGAATATCTCATGAGGAAATGTATGTATTGTACTTGAATATCTGTGTAGTACTTAAATATGTGGGAGTAAAAGAAAAGGAGGAAATATAGTAGTATAGTACGAGTCACTGTAAAATCTATGTACTGTACAAGTGGCTTTGCCCCAGTCCTAGTTATTCTAAACAGGCTACAGCTGTGATACCCTTAATTGAGTGGCAGCTGTGGCCCATGAAGGCAGCTAGGATAAAAGGGGGTGGGTTGAGGGCGCTGGAGAAGCCACAAGGAACAGCACTGCTGAGAAGAGTTGCATTGGAGAAAACCAGCCAGAAGGTACGGACTTTAGAAATCTAATAACAATATGTTACAATAGGTTCATCCCTCAGCATCCATTCTGGGAACTTTTCTTTTTCCATGGAATTGTGAAGAACATCTCAGGAGCATTGCTGCTCCTGGAGCCTCCTTTGGAGGCCAATGGAAGCCTTGCCAAGCTTTTGCTGCTCTTTTACTTCTTACATGTTTCAAAATTCAGTGCACCCACATGACTTTGGCAAATATCTTTGAGTTTATTAATTATTTCTCCATTAATATTTCCTGCCTTTTTTTTTTTTTAATGAGAGAAAAGCATGCAGGTAAACCTGAATGAAATTTTTCAAATATCAGCACTCTAATAAAGAAGTGGTTCTTCAGTAGCCATGAAATAATTAAGGGGCTGCAGCAGAAGTTTCAAACGGCCCTTGTCAATGCTTGATAACTTATTTTCACATCAAAACTATAAATCATGGGCAATATACATTTCTACTGACATTTTAGGACAGACTGTAAAGTTCTAAGTCCACTTGGAGGAAGAGAAAGAAAACACACTGTATTAATAAAGAAGAAAAAGGAAAACATTTCATTTTGGGTTAGATTCTACAGATTTAGAATGCATGAAACTTGATGCAACTTCCTTTATATTTGCTCACTATAATGAAAATCAAACTATTTTGACCAAAGCATGTTTAGTTTATCACCCCACATCTGTCCAAATTTTTCCTTATGTACTGCAGCCCAAAGCAACCTGACTGCTGTGAAACTGGTGGAGAATTTTATCCTTGGAGAATGGAACCCTTTGATCCATCTCTGTAGCTCAGTGAGAGGAGCCAGCACAGCATTTACCAACACAGGAGTACCTGACTCTCCCAGAATAATTCCCAGAATAATGGGAACTGTAAAGCTCTTCAGGGGAATTAATCCTTCCCAATCCTGGGCTCTAAAAAAATTCTCAGTTATTTCTCAGCTCACTGGCTGAAAACAGCTTCTTGTGAGTTTTTGAAGGATTTCAAGAGAGGACTTCTGAGCTGCTTTAAATGATACAATTATTTTTATTGTTTTTTATGTAGGTAAGAAAAGCGAGTTCAGCTCACATTTTCACCGCAGTTTGGAAAGTCACAAGACTTCTAGTTACAAGATTTTTTAAAGATTTATTGACTAAGAAAATACTACTAACAAAAATATTTCTGGTTTTGACTTAATCTTTAAATACGCCATTTAATAGAGTCATGTTAATAGAGCATAAGTTCTTAATTAATTATGTTATAACACAAACTTACAGTATTACAAAAGTAAACAAGAAGTTTAGAATGTAACTAATTTTTTCTATATCTTAAATTCTAAACTTTCCCTTAATTAATATCTCTACTTTAAAGTATAAATCTACATACTCACTTCCAAGTTCAAAACCACAAACAGCCACACACACACTAAGACCCACAAAACAAACACACATCAAAACCCACAAATAATGCCAAAAACCCACAAATGCCAAAAATCTACAAAACAAACAAATATCAAAACCCGCAAACAAATACCAAAAACCACAAATATCAAAAAAAAAACAAATATCAAAAACTATAAAGAAGCACCCACCAAAACACAAACACCCACCAAAAAGCCCCCAAACAAACACCAAAACCCACAAAATACACACCAAAAAAACCACAACAAACAACCAGCAACCACAACAAATAAACAGACACACCAAAACCCAAACACCAAAACCCACAAAACAAATGCCAAAAACCCACCAAAAACCACAAACATACAAATGCCAAAAACCCGCAAAACAAACTAATATCAAAAACCACAAAGAAGCACCCACCAAAAACCACAAACACCCACCAAAACCCACCACAAAACACCCACCAAAACCCACAAACATACCAAAAACCACAAGCACCCACCAAAAAGCCCCCAAACAAACACCAAAACCCTCAAAACACACACCAAAAAACCACAAACACCCATTTTTGCAATGAAAACCAGCTATAACTACAAAATAACTGCTGTTTCACTCTTTTCAGACAGAGAAGTTTAAATCATTTTTGTAGTCATCCTAAATAATGCCATAAACGGAGAATCAACAGAGCAAAGCATTTTGGGCTTTATTTGCTTGCTCTTCCCTAATAAAATGCATAAAGATTCCTTGGCAAATATCAGTAAAGCCTCAGTTGAGGCAGAACTCAAGTGGGAACTCTGGAAACTCAACAACACTTGCTAAAAACCACCATGAGCACAAAGCAAATGCCCTTTTCTTCTTTTCACCTTTCTTTTTTACCTTTCTTTTCTCTGTGCTTGAGCAAGCAAACAGAAAAATCAAGGTCAAGGTTTTGGGACTCAATGTTTGCTGCTGAAAGTGAAAAATTGCCAACCTCAACACTGCCTACCATGGCTGATGTCACTCCAAGGCTTAGGAAATGTGCAGGATGAGAAAGCTTCAACCCAAGCATTAAAAAAAAAAAAAAATAAAACAACAACCAAACCACCCAAGAAAATAACACTGTTGCCTCCAGGCTAGTTAAATTATTTTTGCCCTTGCAGTGCTTTGAATTCTCAGTAGAGAAGAAACTCCAGTGGATTACTGTGAGTTATCATGAGAGTACAAGTTGTGCACTGCCCACAAAGCCAGGACATTGTGGTGCCCCAGTAAAACTGACATTGATTCAATTCACCACAAAGAACTTCTCAAGAAAATGAGTTCCTCATTTTTCCTCCCAGCTGAAGGAGGTTTCATGGGGTATCAGAGTTGTACACAGAGCAGGGCAGCAGCAAGTGCAGTTTTAGCTCTGTAATTAAAAATTAAAAGAGAAGCAAGTCGTTGGCAACAAGGCAGGTCTGAGCTAACTTCATCTCCTCTGTTTGCTCAAAACAAGTTTTAACAGGAGAACCCAATACAACTCCTACAGGAAAAATGACTTTGTGATATCAAAGGATTCTTTTTTATTGTCTCAATTTTTTACTCATAAAAATGAGCCAACATGAACCAAATACCTTGCTTTAGAAGGAAAGAAAAAAACCCATATGTATTACATGATTTCCAGAGATGTTCATCACTAAAGATGACCATCAGAATTTCTTCAGATGAAAACTGTGACAGATCCCACACAAATGGGCGAAAAATGTAAATCTCAAAATAGAACTAAGTTTAGGTGGCATTATTGGTGGAAGAACAAGATGAGGAGGCTGGAGACAAAGAAAAATAAATGAAAATGAGAAGAGGTCTGCAGATTTATCACAGGGGAATTCAAAGGAACAGCACAAGATATCACTGTTGGAATTCAGAAGCAATAAACGTATGCAGGAAGACCAGCAGAAGTACATTAGAAGCATAATATCCCAGAAACTACTGAAAGATTCATGCTTTTATACTCTTATGCACCCAGCCACAGTGAAGGAAGTGTATTCACTGAAATTCCTGAAGCAATGAGTACATTTCTGATCCCAAGGCTGTGGTGCATAAAACTCCTTCAAACATTCCTTAAATATTGTTCTACCCACAGGAAAAAGCAGAGTGTTAGGCATTCACAAGTTACTTGTTTCTTAGTCAGAGTGAATATCCCATCAGAAAAACAAATCTGACTAAACCCTTGGTTTTAAGGCAAAGAAAATTACCTCATTTGTCAGAATCACAGTAAAAACAAAGATATAATAAAACTATGATTGGGAGACTGCCACTTCTGCCTCTACACAGCTGCAATTAAAGATAGGAAGCTGAAGGGACTCTCAGCACTGCTGTGAAAGCTACAACAATTATTCTATAATCCCAGCTACAACATTTATTCCTCTGTCAGAAATGGGTTTGTAAAGGATTCTCAGAAGCTGACAGAGAGCTCACACAGCCTTGTACATCTGGGTGCAAACTCTGAGATAAGGTGTGCTGCCTTAGGGAGGCCATGGAGCAGACATGACATTGCTGAGAGAGAGATTGAACCTGAAACAAGTTTCAACAATTCCAGAATGTGGCTTTGCAAAAAGACCAGATAATTTGGAGAACTAGAATGGTGAAGGATGCATTGTAGCAGGACCAGGTGGGTAAAATAATAGTGATTGGTGTTAGGAGTATTAGCAGCACGGTACAGGAAAAACTGATGGGGTGAAAAACATTTACAAGGTGTTGTAACCAGGAAATTGGTTGGCTTCTGATAAAGAGGACTTGAGTTTTACATCTCTTGTCTCGCCCCTCATCAAGACTGGTAATGGAATAAAATCTTTTAAAACACCTCTCAGTTATCCCATCTCTGTAAAGCTGGGAATAATCCAACAACTCTTGCTGTCTGAAAGCCACCTGAACAAGCAGGACCCAAAGCCTGGTCAGAAGCAGACACTGCCACAACACAGTCCTGCCAAAAACGTATCCTGCTGCCTCCTGAGACACAATATTATTCCCAGGCTAAATTTATTCATTAGCTGTTTAGAGCTGCTTTTTCATGCCTAGACTGTACCTTAATTCAAGCATTTGGCCATCCTGATATGTGCTTTGTGCAGGCTGCCCTAGAGCAGGGGCTGGACAGAGCTAAAGAATAAAGCAGGGATTGATTCAAAGCATCTCCTCCATGGACCCACCCTGGACAGCACCAGAGCCCAGCCAGGGCTGCACCCAAGATGAACCAAAATGGCCCCAAAATGCAGGAGCGCTCCCGGGCTCTCTCCCTGGGATCAGTTCTGCTCCATTTGCACCTTGCAGTTCATTGTCCCATTCCAGCTTTAGCCCAGGCACTCCCACCCTGCTTGTTTTTCTCTCTGCAGCCCATGGGGTTTGTGCTCTGGGGCTGAGATTGGGATCATTTGTCCTTGGTGCCCAGCTGGAGCAGGAATTGTTTTGTCTCCCTGCTCTGTGCACAGAGCTCACCATCCCTGAATGTGAAGCCCAGACCCACACACTAAAGCAGCACAGAATGTGAAAAATAGAAAAGCTGAACCTGAGGCATCACTTCCTACCACATTCACACATAGAAGGCTCTTTTAACATCTGGCTAGGAAGAAGTTTCCTTGGCCAGTGTGTGAAGTTCCCCATCTCACCTGGACACTGCATGTGCTGCAGTTCCCCTTTACTGATTTAGCTGACCTGGGCTGTACCTGAGGAGCTCTCAGCAGCCCCTCCTTACCTGAGCAATATTTGCCATTTTCACTGCCCTGTCAATGCTGAAACACAATTATCCTGCAGCTGATTAAGACTCACGTGTTGCTTATTACTCACTGATAGCAGGAATGCTTGCAGTTAGTCCCTGAGCACATGACCTTGCAATATCATCCTGGTTCTGTTTCTTCACTTGAAATTCACTTAACTGATTTCATCTCATGCTTGAGTCAAATTGTTTTCCAGCTTTAAGACATCAATGAATTCACCTAATATTTACAACAGGGTAAAAATGAAAATAGATGTATAAGGTTGATGCTTACACTATTCTGGAGTCTCTCAGACCACTGTGTCTTTATCTCATTAAAATTTTTGTCATTATATAAAAATTTTTATCACTTCATAATTTTTCTACTGTATTGCTGGATGCCACCTTTTCCAGCTAAATACTGCACGTGGCACAAAACCAAACCCATTCCTGGAGATCTTATGAGTCAGGTATGCTGCAACCTCATTGCTGATAAGAGCTAAAAATAACAAGGATACTGGAGTCATCTACCACAATATCTCTCAATTAATTGTTGGTTTTCCTGTTTTATATTCCCTATGATTTTACTCACCTTTTCAGGTGATAAATTCACAATCCTTGCACACACATGAATTCAGACTCATGGGAATAGTTGTTCCATGGGCTTTTAAGCTTTGTTTTGGGTTGCTGGTTGTTTTTTTAATATGTGCATTTTGTACAGTATTCTCCCATTTGAATATAGGACTCCAGTTTTAGTAGATTAAGATCCTTGTTAGCAGTAATTTCACAGTTATTCCAGCCACATGCCAGTTTTTCCACTGTTACAGAGTGACGCTTGATCATGTTGACTACAGCCACTTTTAAGGTATGTTACAAAGTTATTTCATGGAGTTTTTCTCCCCAAAGAGTTATATTGCAGTTTTCATTTATGGAACTGGGAGGGAGATCTTTTCACTTAATTGTTGAGGTATTGCTTTGTTAGCTGAGAGATCATTCTTTCAAATTTGCTGAAATGTGATATTTTGCACAGAAACATGGCAAGATTATGGGAGAAGTTTCTGAGGCACAGGATAGTTTTACATTTTCTCTCATACAATAAATAAAAATACTGAAAGAAAAATGCAAAAAAGCCTAGATTTGATTCAGTGACAGTAACTCCATTTTGCTGAAGTCTACCACAGCAAATTGCAGAACTGTGGATATAATAAATGTTTTCACCTAGAGCTTGCAGCAATTTTTTTCTCCCATAATTTATTTCCTTATGATATAAAGTCTGTAATTTTCTTGAGAGGGAGAATCCAATTACTCTCTAATTAAGAAAATTCATGTCCTTTGTTTAACTGGAAGGGATCCAGACCCATATAGCTGAATGTTCTTTTTTGTCACCATTAACAAAAAAAAAGTCCTTTATGTTTTCAGGAAATAGCATCAATTAGTTCTTCTAGATTTAATTCCTGGAAGAAGATGACTTAACAGATCTGGGTGAAGAGAGTAACAGGGGCAGTTTTACAACCTTGTACTCATCTGAGACTATAGTCTCTATACATCACAGATATTACAATTTGCATATCTGAGAGTTGCACTATTTAAAATAAAGCATTGCAGAGAGATCCTTGATCATCACATGAAGGCCAGACTTGCAGATGTCCGCACAAATTTAACCTGGTCTCAGTGTGGGCTGGGATTTATGTCTTAAATATTAAAATATTTAAATTTTAAATATAAAATTTAGTATTAAATTTAATCTAGATATTAAAATTCTGACCCGCACACACCCATTGGAAACCCTGTATTTTTGTGTCATTTGCACATAAGAGTTCATGCATGCTTTTGAAATTCTGAGTCTGAACTGCTGCTTGCTGAGGATGTACAATTTCTTCCTGAAACTTGTTTCCATCCCCATGGATTGGGACTTGAGAATATCTGTTAGACATTATTACTACTACTACTATTATTATTATCATTATTATCATCATTATTGCTTAAAATCAAGGACTCATCCTTTCCCCAGTCTTTTAGGAGCCATGATAAATTTGACTTCAGCTTTCTTATAAAAGGTTCACAGATTATATAGGGATGACTGTCTTCTAAAACTACCTAAAATAATCTTGCACAATTTCTGTTTTATGCTAAAAGGGGAAAGAAATTCAGCTGATAAGGGAGGAGGGGGGGGGAGAAAATCATCGTTCAAAATTCAGAACAGCTAAATAGGTCATTCAAGTCTTATAATAATCTCCAGTATCCAGGAGCAGGTGATGACATTGGCAGTCAGGAACAGAAATTAAGAATACAGAGGGCTGGCATTTCTTGCATCTGATGCTCTATGGGCTAACTCTTCAATGCATTATCATTTGTGTGAAGGCAAAATATACATATATCTGAGAATGGGAAGAACAGCTCCAGAGTCTGAAAACATCTGCATTTTAAGCCACTCAAGTGCAGTGGCTTAAATACTGCTTAGAACCCTTTAAATAGCACTTTCCAGCCCAGGAATTGATTAAAAACCTCCTTCCCCTACAGTTTGCAGAGGTAACTGAGCAGCTGGTTTGATCCCAGCTTTGTTGTGCCCACAGGAGTAGGGCAGCATGCATCCTGGGGCCTCACCAAGGGCAGAGAAAGGTTTTCTACAGAGCTGTGAGCAAACAGCAGCAATTTCATCAGCTCTTTCCACAAGTGACTTCTGTTTTTTCAGACCTGTTGATAATAACCAAGGCCTAAGATGGAATTCCTTCACCTTTCCTGTGCTCAGTGCTCCATTGAGATCCTGTTGTCCACAGCCACTGAGGGATCTGCCCTAAGCTTTTTATGTGTCTACCAAATTATTAAATTACCTAGCAGGATTCCTTGGGCTGCAGTGATTCACTGTATTCTGTATTTCACAGAAATTTTATCAGAGACATGGACATATCAACAGTTTCCTTCTGAAGTATCATTACCTAAAAGTCATTCAAACAGAAATTGGAATTCAGGAAGAGAAAAATATGCCAAAATTTGGCAGAAAGTGCTTGCCAATCTGCTGGATGTAATAAAAAGAGATAATTCGTCATAGCAGAGGGAAAAGGCAAAGAGTGGAGAGCACCAAAAAAAACAGGAGGCATTGAAATTAAAACAGGAGCATTGAGATGAGAGCCTTTCCAGTGGAATTGAAAGTTTCCTGCTTTTTGAGGACTTGTAGCAGAAGTAAAGTAAACAAGGCCTCTGGTTTAATTATTGCAATTTTTTTTTTCAAAATACAAATTCATTGGGAATTCAGCCAAATACAACACTTGTTTTCTTATGTCATCATTCTGCTGATACAACCTAACTTATTCAACTTGGTCTTCATATTAAGCTGTGTACTGGGCTGATACCTTAAAAGTATTTCCTTTTAAGTTTCAGATCTGTTTCCTCATTTAAATTCTCTGATCCTGATTCCTCCAGCTGTTTCATAAAATTTCTGCTTAGAAAAAAAAAGAATTTAAATAAATTGTTCAGAACCCCTAAAAGCAGTTAATATTTTAGCTAAAGTTGGTCAGACAAGATGTTAAAATTGCATTAAAATTGCATTCCTCATGTAAATTCTCTGATCCCGATTCCTGCTGCTGTTTCATAACATTTCTTTGCCAATTTACAATCTGACAACACTCCAATTCCTGTGGCTCACAGGGCAACTCCATCGCCCTATAATCTGCTCCAAAATGGCTCCATGCCCTACAATAAAAGGTACATATGACTTCTTAGGAAAAGAAAAATAATTTAAAAGAAATTGTTCACAAGTCCTAAAAGCAGTCAATATTTTAGCTAAAGTTGGTCAGACAAAATACTGAAATTTCAGCTACAGGTGGGCTAGGGCTGTATGCATTCTTGTAAAAACCCTATAGCTGCAAATATTACATTGGAATATATGAAGGACAAGTTGGAGCAGAGATTCTTTTTCAAGGCTGGCAGCACAGTGAGGTGAAGGAGCACACAGAAAGGCTGCTCAGATTTAGGAGCAAAGCCCCTCTGTGTACAAACACGTGGCAATGAGAGGGAGAGGCCTGATATAGATGTTTTCTGTAAATTTTCTCTCCTTATTCCCAACAAGACACACTAGAAGCAAAAGCACTGCACTGTCCCTATGCACTCAGAGCAATTCTGTGTTTAAGACACCAGCAGGAACAATTATACCCAGTGTTCCAGGGCTCAGCAAAAAGCAATGCCTATTTTGTTGAGCACAGTTCTCTATGCCCCTCACACACTGGGGCAAGTAAAAAACCCTGTAGCAATGAATGATCATTGCATTTCAGCAGTGCTGCATTAGCCCCAGCCTTGCAGGGAGAGTTCTGACACCCCTTTTTGCCCAAAGGCTGCACCAGGGTGAGGAAGGAGTGAGCAGGGAGGGATCTGGCCCATAGCCAGGAGGGTGCAGTGCAGCCTCAGTGCCAAAGCTCACTCTGCTTGCTGCAGTGCTGTAAAATCTGCTTCAGCTGGGCAGGAGCTCCCAGCAACTTGACCCAGAAACCACGAGATGGCACCACAAGAAGCCAGAA
Organism: Zonotrichia albicollis; assembly: GCF_047830755.1. Classification (NCBI taxonomy): domain Eukaryota; kingdom Metazoa; phylum Chordata; class Aves; order Passeriformes; family Passerellidae; genus Zonotrichia; species Zonotrichia albicollis. The sequence continues at coordinate 51,834,941 of NC_133824.1, forward strand.
AAGCTGCTCTGTTATCTGCAGCTCTGATCTAGCTGTTTATATAATTAATAAAGCTATTGAGCAGCGCTGTTTCTTTTTCAGAGATTACAGACGGATCTCTGCTAAGTGACTTTTCCATTCCTCTAAGCTCAGCAGACAGTGTTTAGGCTGATCCATTTCGGGCAGCTCTGCTGAAACAGACACAACACAAATCAATATTTAAAAAGGTGATCCGTGCCCACAGGTATCCCGTTTCAAGGTAATTTTAATCACGTTTAGGAGCGCACATTTGGCAGGCTGGCTTGTCCTGCAGTGATGCCTGGTTTTTCCTCACTGTTCAACCCCTCTGCCCTCATCCTCTTGCAGAGCTGCCTCCCAAGGCATGCCTGGCATCATGGGGCCCCAAACTCCTAGAGAGGGAGAAAAAAGGAAAATCTAGGCAAGATAAGAGTCAAGGTTCATCCTAAAGAGAGTGATGGCCAGAAAATTAATTTCTAGGCAAGATTAGAGGCAAGGTTCATCCTAAAGAGAGTGATGGCTAGAATATGAGTTTCTAGGCAAGATAAGAGGCCAGGTTCATCCTAAAGAGAATTATGATAAGTGATGGCCAAAAAAAGAATTTCTAGGCAAGATAAGAGGACAAGATGGACAAAAAATGAATTTCTAGGCAAGATAAGAGACAAGGTTCATCCTAAAGAGAATGATGGCCAGAGAATTAATTTCTAGGCAAGACTCATCCTAAAGAGAAATACAATATTCAAATTCAGCCAAATACAACACTTGTTTTCTTATGTCATCATTCTGCTGATACAACCTAACTTATTCAACTTGGTCTTCATATTAAGCTGTGTACTGGGCTGATACCTTAAAAGTATTTCCTTTTAAGTTTCAGATCTGTTTCCTCATTTAAATTCTCTGATCCTGATTCCTCCAGCTGTTTCATAAAATTTCTGCTTAGAAAAAAAAATTTAAAAAAATTATTCAGAACCCCTAAAAGCAGTTAATATTTTAGCTAAAGTTGGTCAGACAAGATGTTAAAATTGCATTAAAATTGCATTTCTCATGTAAATTCTCTGATCATGATTCCTGCTGCTGTTTCATAACATTTCTTTGCCAGTTTACAATCTGACAACTCTCCAATTCCTGTGGCTCACAGGGCAACTCCATCGCCCTATGATTTGCTCCAAAATGGCTCCATGCCCTACAATAAAAGGTACATATGACTTCTTAGGAAAAGAAAAATAATTTAAAAGAAATTGTTCACAAGTCCTAAAAGCAGTCAATATTTTAGCTAAATTTGGTCAGGCAAAATGTTAAAATTGCAGCTAGGGTGGCTAGGGCTGTATTCATTCTTCCCAACCTATTTTTCTTAAAAAATTTGACCTAAATACTGCACTTGCAAAAAAAAAAAATATGGGTCAGGCATCTTCAGCCCAGGACTTTATTTAGCAAGCCAAGTAAGGTGGGCTTCTCATCCTTCCTCCAAGAGTGCCAAACCATTCTGCACCAACTTTGTTGTGCTCTCAGTGCAGACTGCCAGCATGATTCACACCAGCCTTGTGTTGCATATCATAGCTGCAGTTTGGAAACAATCAGCAGCTGCTGGGTTTTGTGTATGAATGAGGTTCAGTCCTGCCAAATTTACTGGTTTAGAAGGAGGAGGCATCATAAAAAGCATCACAGAATCTTGCCCAGCTCCTTAACATAGCAGAAATAGCAATTAAATATTCCAGTGTCTGAAATATTGGGGGTTTTTTATTATTTCTAGGTTTAACAAAATAGGAACATGGCAGGTCAGTGCAACAACCTATCTAGAAAATAAATGCAAACATTCCTTACACAAACTAACAGCAGCTTTTGTCCTTTGGACTCCAGTCATTCTATTATATTTGGGCCTTGAAATATTATTAACATAATCATTAAATAATAAATAAACATAATTAAAATGTAAAATAAGTAAATAAAACCAAAAGTTAATTAAAAAAAACTTAAAAAATAAACTCGAATTGGATTTGAATTTTCAAGTGAATATTTAGACATGTTTGTTTCTTTTCTCTTTGATTATCTTTCTGATGTTCTCAACAGCATAATGACAGCTCCATACAAACCCAAGAACTGTTCAGGTAACAAAAAGGAAACCCTAGCTGATCACATATTCAATACCTTTATATATTTCCCTTGCTTTGTCAGTTTTCTAATATGGCTGATCCATGACAATGCTTTCTAGTTGAAAAACACTATAATAACACTTTTTAATCCATGAGAATGCTCTCTAGTTGAAACACACTTTCAGAAAAACTTGAAATAACACAGCACAACTCCGGGGCAATGACTGAATAAAAACTTCTACTCACACACAAAAAAGGAAGAAAAGTACTTTTCATTGGAAAATAACACTCAATAGCTATGTGATACATAAAAGTGAAAGAATGACCAAGAAATAACAAGAGAGCATTTTTAGCAAACATGTATTTTTTATCCTTGGTTTGTCCTTGAGCAGAATCTTAACACATTTCCTAACAGATACCAATGGAGTTACCACATGATCTTATAGAAGGAGCCAGGACCACACTGTGGCTCTGCAAGAGAAAGGAGATCAAGATGATAAGAATGCCATCTCTAAAAAGAATAAGAAATGCAGTTGGTTTATATATTTAGAAAAGTGGCATAAGAATCAGCCATGAATGAATTTATGTCATGTGAAACAAGAGCTACAAGAGATGACTGAATGACAGCAAAGCATCTGTGTCCATGATATTTTATGAAAAATCCTTATGGTAGGATCTTTTCTCCTGAGAAACTGGGAAGGTTCAGCCTCTCATGTTTTGCTGCTTTGGAATGTGATTTGGAGAATTGTTTTCCCAGCATGTGAATTGTTTTTACTTGATGACCAATGACAGCCAGCTGTGTCGAGGCTGTGAGCAATCACAAGATTTTGTTATTCCTTCTATTCCTTCCTTTATAGCCTTCTGATTAAATCCTTTCTTCTCTTTCTTTAGTATAATTTTAATATATAATTTTCTTTTAATATATTATATATCATAAAATAATAAATCAACCTTCTGAAACGTGGAGTCAAGATTCCCATCTCTTTCCATGTTGGGGAAGCCTCCAAATTCAACACATCTGGATTGCTGTGTTTATTAAATAATTCTCAGAATCTTTCATTTCTGCTGCTCTTGTCTGCAAGCCGGATTTCCACACGGCTTAGAAAGACTAACAGCCTGTGTAGGTATTTGAAAATATGGGATATATAACCTCAGTCCCAAGGAATAGGAACTTATATCTCCAGAGATTTCTAAAACCCTGTGCTACTAAAAGCACACTCAATCCATTCTGGCATTTTCTTTAGTTTCCTGAGGATCAAATATTCTGCTTCCATATGAATGCATACACAAATTCATCATTAATGATTAAGTCTTTAGCTGACACTAATTAGTTTCAGCTATCTGTGTACTCAGCAGGCCCGACCTACTTCACAGTTCTGCTTCATTAGTGCTGCCAGACTAAAACAACATCAGTAAAAATTGTATTGACCAACAGTGCCCAGCCCCACCACTGAAGGCAGTGTGAATTTAATAAGGGTCACAGCAAACCCCAAAGGCACAGGGAGAGGTAAAGCAGTGGCAGAAGACATCTCCCACCAGCAGCAAGCAACAAAAGGGAAAACCAAAACTCCAGTCCACTTATTCAGCACTGTGCTCTGAAATTCCAATACCACAGAGGGAGCTCAGGCTGCAGCACAGAAGCAATTTGTAAGCTTGGTGCTTCAAGGATATCCATTTATTCCGTCACTGGGGAGCAGCAGCAAAGCTCAAGGTAAATCTGGGGCTGTGCAGGAAAACATTTGGGCAAGCACAGAGAGGGGAGAGGAAGAGGGCTTGGAAAAGAAACCTGGCAAAGGCACTGTTCCACATCTTCATGGGCTGCAACGACACAAAGTGAATTAAGCCACCGATTTAAGCACCTTGGACATGCCTTGAGACACTTCCAATGCAAACCAGATGCAGAAGCTGTTATCCTCTGTAACATATCTATTTATCAAGAGCTAAAACATGTAATCACGACTATGAACATAAGAAACTTCAAACCACACCCCCAGACCCCTTTAAGTTTAACATGTAAGCATTTAAGGTTACATTAGAAGCTAAAGCTAGGCTGCAGCAGGAATAGTCACAGGTATATTATACCAAACATGGTTTTAACCCACTAGAAGGTTGAATACATCTTCTGTCAGGACAGAGTGAGATTTATTACTTGTGGTGGGTGTGTTGCACACCTATAACCTTCCAATACCACTTGGACAGATGCTGAAGTTCTCTTAGATATCTAAACCACCTTCTTTTAAGCAACACACACTTAAAACTTGTAGCAACAGCCTGCATAGTCCTAGCATCACCACACGTGAAGAAAGAAATTCCATTTTTTTTAGAATGTATAAAGAAGATAAAAGCTTTCAGTTCTGTATTAGATGCTTTTGCAAGGAAAAAACTCAAACAAAAAAAAAAGATCACACACACGCACAAAATACCCCAAAACAAAGAAATAAACTAACCACAAGCAGAAGAAGACAAGCATTTGCTGATAGAAAGAAAATAAGAGCAAAATGTGTCCCAGCACTTGTATTTGAAGTGATTTAAAAAACAAAGCAAAAGATCCCTTGTGACAGCAGCGGTGACAATGGCTTGCTAGGTTACAGCAGCAAACAGTCCAAGGGAAGGAGCCACAGAACACTAAAAAAGCAGCAACACCAGAAGCATTTCATGTCCCCAAATAGCCACTAAGGCATCACAGAGCCATGTGAACCTGCTGTCCTCTGTGACTGCCACAGGGATGTCACTCTAGCACACAAAACAACTCAACACACTCACACTGCTGCTCTCAAGGTGAAGGAAAAAAAGGGATGCTTGATTCTGACTCCAACATTTATAGATTCCCAAAAGTGGCAGGGGAATGGAGGGTGACAGTGCCACCTCTCCAATGACACTGGACAAACCAACAGTCCACCAAACTTCTCCCCCATAAAAAATTGTTAAACACTAAGTTATTAACAGAAAGTGTGTGAGAAAGTTTGCTACAAGAATGCAAACATCAGGAGGCTTAGAAAATCTTAAAAAAAACCGAGATGACACTGGTGTGTTTGTATTTTACCCCAGCAGCACCTGAGTTTGATGAACCAGCCCCCTGCTCACATGGAGGATTTCCCTTGACAGCATTTCCCAAACTCCTGCACTCCCTCCAGCAGAGTGCACAAGTCTTGGCCATCATCTGCTCCCTTGAAATCAGGACAAACCTTCCATTAAAGTGTTTGCACTGTGTTTATGAACTCCATGAACTCTTCAGGAGAAGACTTTCTGCTCATCCCACCCCTCACTCATACTCTCCCATCAATCCCATCAATTACACTGCCACACCTCCTGGTCTCACTGACAAATGTGGATCTACAACAGTGCTGTAAGGTCAGTTTTCCTTTGAATAGAACAATTTCCCTAAATTGTGCTCCCACAAGTGAGGAGGCTGAGAGCTGGGGCACTGAAGATACAGCATGGCAGGGGCTCAACTTGCTCTGTTTGTCAAACCATGCTTTAGTCAAAGCGTGTAACTTCTTCAAAACATGAAACAGATCAGATATTTTCTGTACTGCCCTCTGCAAACAAAACTTATTTTGTCTTATTTAACTTGGATAAATTAGTGATTAGAAAAGACCAGATCCTCAGCGGGATACAACAAAAGTAATCAGCTTTTGTCTGACCTCTCTGGAATTAGAGATTTGCAGCAACTGAGAACCTCCCCTGAGAAGATGGACTGTGTTGACACTAAATGACACAAAAAGCCCATTATCAAACAGTCACAGGGTTTATATTCATTCAGAGAAATAGGCCTAATTTTTTTTTTTTTTTTTACTTCTTTATAGATTTCAGTGAACTGTCTTATCCAAACAAAGATTTTATTACAGGGGAGACCCAGGGAAAATTTCCAGCTCACTTTCTAACTTTGGTGAGATGCAAAACTCATTTCCCAATGCAGGTACTGCAGGGAAAGTGGAACAGATGGGCAGTCTGCAGGACCCCAGCCAGGTATGACACACTTAAAGAGCTCATTTGTAAAAGCCACTTGGAAAAATACCCCATCTGCAGGAGCCTAATAGTCCAGGGAGAACTTATTTGCATGATAAAATGCTTTTAAAACTCTATGTCCTTGTCTAGTTTTCTTTCAGGGATGGATTTCTGTAAAAGTCAGACTGACCATAACAGAACAGTCATAACAAAGCAAGACTGGCTGTTCTGGGCCGGTAATAGTAAATACAGTGCTGCTGTGAGTCATCCCCCCAAAAGTGGCGTGTGAAGCTCAGAGACCTTTCTCTGCCCTTATTCTGGTGAAGAGCCACACATCCCTAACTTGTGAGTGCAGGAAATACCCAAACACTATCCACAGACTCTTTTATTCCCATGGAAAACCAAGGAATTCATTCAAGCTGGGTTTGCATGTTTGTCAGCTAAAAATATTGGAATTTTCCCTGGAACATGATAATATTTCATCTGAGATCACAGACACAAAAACACAAATCTGGAGCCTAATTCTGACATCCTAAAAGTCCCTTTCCACAACACAAATATCCCTCACATAAGTTGAAAACGTGATCATGACAGGAACTATATACTGGGCCAGAAAAGAATGGCAAAGAAAAGAGAGTTCATGGTTTGACAAAATTCACATCCCTAGTTTTACTGCATCAATGAATACATATGCAGCTCACTGGGTAAGACCTTACTCAGAGAAAACCAATTAAAATTGAAAATTCCTCTGAAAAAAAACCAAGAAAATAATTATAGCTAAGAAACACCACAGCAGTGTCCCCACTGTGAGGGGTCTTCCACTGCCAGAGGACCAGCTTGCACCCCAAGCCATCACTCTGGGGGCTGACAGAGCAGTTTAAACACATGACTGAACATTGCATTTCCAAAAATAGGCTTCTCAACCTTTTTTCAGACTGTGAAATGGCTCAGCTATTTCTAAATGCCACAGAATCAAACCCAGTGACATGTGGAGAGAGACACTGTGACAGTAACCTTCACCATCCCTTCCTGAGTGTGTTTGGCTTTTCTTCTTTCCTCTCAGCAAGGCTTAATCTCCCTGTCTGGCTGAACATTAATCCTCTTTCACCAAGTCCCAAACTAATGCTTGCTGCATTAAGACACTGCAAATCCTCAAGGTATAAATTACACCCAATTCAGTATAAAAGGAAAGCACAGGAGCTTGTTTCTCACTACAGCTGGTGCTTCTAGGAAGGCAAGTAGAATACAGGTAAGTTTGCATCAGATCATGATGGAGAAATATTTTTTTTTCATATTGCAAACTCTTAAAGTAATTAATTGCTTCTGAAAAATACATTATACTTGGCTTTTTCTCTCTCTTGCTTCTTTTTCTTTGTCCTTACAGACAGGATAAATTCTCTCTCCAGAAACTTAGATAAATATTTCATTGGAAGTGGTATGGTATTCTGTTATTATTACCACTCTGCAGAGATTGCTGCCATGCCATTTCCATTGCTTAGGAAAACCAAACTCCTTGATCAGTAAATATAAGGAAGATCCATCTCATGTCTCTCTTCTCACTGATGATTCTGAACTCTTGCTGCTATAGAGCCACTTGGGGACAAAGCAGAGACTCAATTTCTCCCTGCTTCTCTAACTATTGGAAATAACTATACATTTTGCTCCAGCTGAGCTCTACTTTTTGCTTTACAGACAGGATGAAGACACTCAACTGCTACGTGCTGCTCCTTTGCTGGAAAGCAATTTGCTGCAACAGCTGCCAGCTCACCAACATCACCATTGCTGTGGAAAGAGAAGAATGTGAATTCTGTATCACAGTGAATGCCACGTGGTGCTCAGGATACTGCTTCACCAGGGTGAGACTCTTCATTTCATGCCCCAGAATTGAATATTTCAAGTAATGGGTGGATACCCCATTCCTGCAGTCCGTAGCAAACGCAGACAGGACGAGCCTTGTGAAAAACAGGCTGAATAACTGAGCAACACAAGAATAGATGCACAGACAGAAGGGTGAAATACTATCACAAAATTCAGTTAATTAACTGGCTGCATATATTATGTGCATAGTGTATGACCACAGTTAGAAGAATTACAGTCTGCATCTCTGCTTTGTGCTCAATTTGTGCTTACAAGCAGATACAATAAAGCAGCCATTCCTATGTAGACTCCTCTGCCCTTTCAAATAATTTACACTCAAGCAATTGACCTGAAAGATTGTCTGGTGATGGGATGACACAAATTTGCTGTTTCAGTCCTCCTGAAAGGGGAAATTTAAAGGTCTAAATGAATTTAGATGAGTCAGACCCAAATGCTTTGGATCTCAGCGGCATTTTCCCATTTCATAAAAACTCTGAAACCTACCCCACAACAAATTTTAAAACTCTTACTTTCCTTCTCATTTCAGGATCCAGTATATAAATACCCTCCAGTATCAACTGCTCAGCAGACCTGCACCTTCAAGGAGGTTGTGTATGAAACAGTGAAGATCCCTGGCTGCGGTGACCACCCTGAAGCTTTCTACTCATACCCAGTGGCCACAGAGTGCCACTGTGACAGCTGTGACACTGACACCACCGACTGCACTGTCAGGGGACTGGGGCCAGCCTACTGCTCCTTCAGCCAGAATGGAAGCAGCCAGTGAGGGGCACTGGGGACAGCAGTTTGGCTCTGAGTGTTCCCTGCTAGGTGAAGGTCCTCACCTTCGGTTCGGGTTTCAGTGGAAAGTAACAGGTTAGGTGTATTTATAAACTGCCAAGACTGAAACAAAGATTTTTAAGGCCAAAAATGAAGAGCTACTGACTAAACTGCTCTTCATGCCTTCCTTACTTAACCTATCATTTGCCTTAAAATCATTTCCATAGGTCTATCAAAAATGCTGCTTCCAATCTCTTCTGCCTTTCCCCCACTCTTTATCACAACTTTGTTATTTATATTCTTGTACTTCCATTGCCTGGTTCACAGGGATTACTCTATGCTATTTTGTACTTCCCAGGTTTCCAGTCTTTGAAATCTCCTGCTTTTCATCTCTCCTAAGAGCACACTTATTTTTCAAAGCCTTGCTGCTGGTTGTGCTTCTGCTAGCTGGACTGTAAACCTCCCTCAGTTGAGATCCTGACTCATTTTTCTTTGCATTGTGTTTCATATAGTCATCATGCTCTGCTGACAACAGCATGCATATTTAAGAGCCAAAAAAATCTATGTTCAAACGTTGAATGCCACCTGAATTCTTGTACTTTCTCAGTAAGGCTTGTTAGCTCAGCCTCACTGCAACACAAGTAACGTGAACTCTGCTTCAAACCTGGCTAACTTGAAGACATCATCAGCTCTCTGTTCTCACCTGAGTGCAGGATGCAACAAAGAGAAATGTGTAGCATTATTTAACACAGGAGTCTCAAAAACCGTTTAGGGATGGATCCAGAGGCACCTGACCCCAGCACAGTGCAGACATGGGGTACTCATGTGCCTTGAGAGCCATTCACAGTGAATTCTTCAGAGAATGGAAATTCACAGAGCCCTGCAGCAACCCAACTCTGCAAATAGCAGGATGAAGTTGGGTCTGGAAGTGAGCTGGAGGACTGACTGAAGCAGCATGGGAAATTACCTCATGTTGTTGAGAAAATTATATGAAGCCTACAGAATGAGATCCTCGGGGGAAAATGAAAATTCTTCACCAGAAACATCCCCAGCACAGGCACAGGATGGAAACAGTGGATTGTGCAGCAGCCTGGCACTGCAGGCTTGGTGGTGCCAGCAGCATCCAGCAGCACCCCAGAGCTGCAGGAAAGTGGGGTGCAAGAGCAGAGCCCACAAGACACAAGCTACCTCCAGCACTCAGCTCCGCACTGAGTGCTTCTGTCTGACAGGACTTCAGAAAGCATTGAAAAACCAGAGAAAACTCACACAAGGAGAGTGAAAATGGGAAAAAAAAAATCTTAGGAGAAAAAAGATGATTTAAATAAATGTGGTTGTGTTGCTCAGGGGAGGGAACACTTTGGGAGAGTATCAGCAGAACATTCCATGTGCTTGAAGACTGTCATACAGGGAAGAGCAGTCAGCTCTCTGTGCCCAAAGAGAGCAGAACAAGTGATGGAAGATTCAGAGCAGGCACCAGCAAATCTCCTGAAAGCTGCAGCCAGCCAGTGCAATGAGCTGGGAGAAGGAAGGGTGTGAGTGTCAGGTGTCAGTGAGCACCACAGGGCTCCAAACACCTGGAACCTGTCGGGAATGCCAGGCAGAGCTCATTCAGCACCGGGCAGGGCAGGGCAGGAGTTACCTGGCAGCTCTGCTCTGGAGAGCCCTGCAGATGTGTTTATTCAAGGAGGATTTGCCTGTCACTCTGAATCTGTCTTGTAATAGATAACAAGTATTTTAACTTAGCTTTTTTACTAAAGGGTTTTCATTCTCTTGATTTTATTTCTAAGATTCATGTGCACGGACATTTTCTTTGGTCTAGTGAAGCTTTAAAAGTGGCCAAGTACTGGATAAATCACATTGGATCTCACTCATTTCAGTTAAAACTAAGCATAATAATATCAGCAATTATTCCATTTTAAATGAGAGAATTGTTAATTACAATTGCAAAACAAAATAGCTTGTAGTAAAAAAGATATCTTTTAAAAAAGTATGTTTTCAAAATAGATCTGTATTGTCTCTTGTGTATTTTCAAACAATAAAAATAATTTTATTCCACTTCTGTTATGAGTCTTAATAAGCCAGTTTTAAAACTTAAGAGTCCACCTGCCAACCTAGTTGTGCTTTAAAAATTGCATTGCTTTTTCTTCCCCTCATAATTTTTTTCCCACGTAACCAGCACCAGCAGCAGAGCCATGTCTGGATTATATGACCAAATCACATCAAATAAGACACATCAAATAGTTCAGCCTGATCCAGTAATATGATCATGAAATATTACATAGTTGCAATATAAGAGTAGTGTGAATACCAATAATGATAATCATTAATATTTTATTTAGATTATAGAGATTAGAACCTGTCCATAGCTGTGTCCACATCTGCCACAAATCAGATTGCACGCAAAAGCAAAAATCCTACAGGTCTCATTTCATCCAGCACACAAATGCATCACACAGTTTCCTTTTGCAAACAAAACTATTCAGAACCTTTTAAAGAAGGCTGATCAGACTTGAAGATATCTTAGCCTACATTTGATACTTTGTAAGTCAGAATGTACCTTTAAAAAGCTCAATTTGCATTGAATGCCCAATAATTTCATTAAACTTACTTTTACATCAGTGTTTCTGCAAGGCTTTAGTGAAGGCACACATGAGCCATGACTATCAGTACAGATGGCATCCAAATCTGCTTTTTATGATTTAAGAAAAACATTTAAGATGTAATTTTTATGCTTGTCTAGATCTGTCAAGATAAATAAATGGGAACTCTGTCAAAAGGTGAAAGCCTCAGTACAACATGCTACTCAAAAAAGCAAAACTAAAAATCCTACAGGTCTCATTTGAGCCATCATACAAATGCACCACACATTTTCCTTTTGCAAACAAAACTATCCAGAACCTCTTAAACACGGCTGGTCAGACTTGACGATATCTTAGCCCACATTTGATAGTTTCTAAGACAAACTTTACCTTTTTAAAAGTTCAATTTCCATTGAATGCCCAAAAATTTCATTAAGCTGCAAAGCTTTATTGAAGGCACACACGAGCCATGAATATCAGTACAGATGGCATCCAAATCTGCTTTTTATTATTTAAGAAAAACATTTCAGAGGTCATTTCTGTGCTTGTTGTCTAGGTCTGTCAAGACAAATAAATGAGAACTCTGTCAAAAGGTGGAAGCTTCAGTATGACATGCTACTCAAAGAAGCAAATTGGTGGATATGCTTTTAGGAATGTTTCTAATACAGTTAGAAGTAGATTTTGAAGAACTCTTACCATGAGCTAACACATTTCATTGAAATCAAATGGCAAAATATTTTCTAACATGAACAGAACCACTCTGCCAACAGTAAACTTTTCCACAACTACATATTAATTCCATTTTTAATGTCAGGCTCTACAAAGAGACCTTGGAATATGCCAGACTTCAGGCACCAGCCTGCAAAATCTAATGTTAGGAGCAGTAAAAATTAAAATGGACTGATTTACTTGTATTTAAGCAAAACTATCTCTTTTCTTGCACAAGCCTGGAAGAAGCAAACTTGGAAAACTTGAATTTATACCTCCTGGTAAAGGCAAACAGCGCAGAGGCAATGCACAGTGTTGGACTGAGGGCCACTGAATGCAGGATTCTCTGTGCTGCAATGAACAAATGCCCAGATGTGTGGTTAAAGTGCAGGGAGAGTGTTCATCTGGGGGCAAATTAATGTTCTCTGTCACTCCTTGTGCACACAGCCTGACCTTGATCTTAGGGGGGCTCTACTGGGAGCCCTCCAGATGTCAGGGTGGGAACACAGAGTGCAGCAGCATCCAGAGCCCTCCCAGGGAAATGACCAGCTAATCCCTTTTAGTGCCTTTTGGTGTGCAAAGCACAGCCTGGTTTTACTGGTTCACATTCCTCACCTTGAGGGCATTAATAAAGCATTGATGTAATTAGCATCAGCAAGCTCGTGTCAGTGCTCAGCTGCTATTCCCAGCCTAAATAAGTCATTCCTCCAGGCTTAAAACAGGCTTGCATTTGCTTTTTTAATTTATATTATATATAATATACATATTAAATATATATATATTATATATACACATTATACTATAGATATTTTCAAATAAATACAGTGCAATATACAGTGCAATATACAGTGCAATATACAGTGCAATATACAGTGCAATATACAGTGCAATATACAGTGCAATATACAGTGCAATATACAGGTCTCTATTTTTTTGCTTATTTTTGCTCCTTTCTTTTGCTTATTTTGTGGTTTTTGCTTATTTCATCAGACTTCATTTTTTACCACAAGCAAGAAACATAAATGTCCTCTCCCTATATAAACCCAGCTGATGAATAAGAATTCACCAGCCACTCACAAATCCTCAGACAAATCCAGCCTGAAGCAGAGGTAATGACAAATGGTGGAAAACAGGAATGCTTTTGACCAGAAGTCTGGTCAAAAGGAGACTCAGCAGCACTGTTGCCTTGGGGCTGCATTAATTGGGACTATTTAAATGGCAAGGGGAAAGGCACTTCAGCCTGGTGCTCACATGCCATACTCCTCTTCCACCCTCCCAGCTCAGCAAGGCCATTCAGTTTTGTCAATGTGCAATATTTAGCCACATATTTCCTTTTCATTTAAAAATTACATCTGGAATCTTAGTTGAAACTACCAAAAAACCTGAAAAAAAAACCAGCTAAACAGCAAATCTGAAAAATTCATTTGGAGAGGGCAGCCTTGAGATAAGTGGCTCCCCTCCGCTCAGGCAATGCGATCTATGAAATTTTTCTGGGTTTCTCTTCAATTTATGTTATTAACGTGGGCTCTCAGAGCCTTGGTCTGTCAGCAGGACTTATGCTGATAGACATTACAGCAGCTCACAAGGCTACAGTCTGGGAAATAGAGCAAACCAGACTCTGGAGAAAGGACACCCTCCCAAGGAACCAAATGTCAGCGCAGCATTCTGTGTAGGTGGGAAGGCAAAGCATTAACTCCCTGTGCTTCACAGCCAGTAACCATCAGAGCTCTGAATTCACTGAAAAAATGTGGCAGGTGGGTCAGATGTACTTCTGGCACTGTGCTATTCTGTGTGAAACAGATATTATATGTAAACATTGTTCTGTGTGAGAAATAAACCTAATTATGGAGCTAATATGTTTGGATTGCATCAGCTGCACATGCATTCATTAAATAATGCTAGAGACAGATGTATTATTCAGTCCAAGCCCTAAACTATTCTTAAAATGACAATATTCAAGACATATAACTTAATCTAGCATTATCCAATGGCTTGCAGACAAACTTTTGAAAAATTTAACCAACCAACTTTTCCTTCATGTGTTTACATTTAAATTTTCATTCAAAAGTCATCCTCTCTGTCATAGCCTCCTTCTTTCATTACACAATACTGGCAAGACTTGATGCTTTTGTGAATGCTGTGGACAATCCCAGTCAAAATAACATGATCACAAAGAAAAACCTTCAGGAGGTAGAAAGAAGATTTTTGGATCAGACACTCTCAAAATTTATGTCACAGTGAAGCAATGGGTTACGGACAAGGTCTATGCCCCAGACAGGAGTTTGGAATCACCAATATCTAGGTAACACAAATTGGGGTATGCACCTCATGCAGCCCAGTGATCTAGAAATAACACAGCCAGCTTGAAGCTAACCCTACTCCCAGCTCCAAAGCCCTGCCCAGCATGGCTCTGGCCAAATAAATTAATATTTTTTTCCTAAATGATTTCTCATTTTGGAGAAATACCTTGATCTTGATGAGAATTCTGAAGTGAGCTAATGCCTTAGATGGGAGACTGATCTGCACCGTGGGTGTGAACAGACACAAACTTCACCTCCCTGGCTTTGTTTACACAATCTAGCCTTAAGACAAGCAGATCCTGATCTACAAGTATCTTGATGTATCATATACTTGGATTATTATGTCTGGAACTCAAAACCCCTTTACACTGTGATGCTTAGTTCAGGGACAATGTAAAAGCTCAACCAAATCACTGTCTGGTTAGTCAGCATTTGTTATTCAGCAAGTACAACACGTGGGCTGCCATTTCATTGAGCATTTCTCTAAGCAGAGTGTGGAAATCCCCTTGTCAAATTCCAATATCCAGCTAATAAATTCATAGAGATAATGAAGCTGTGGTACTTGGACAAATATTCAGTACAGCCCCACATCACCCCTAAAAACAAGCACTGTAATTAATACAAAGTGCGTTTGTCTGTAGTGGTATTACAGACTCATGGGAAGCACTCAAAGAATATTTATTTCCATCTATTTAACATGGTTTTATTTTAAGATTAGGACAGCCATTTAATTTTGCTTGCACTGTGTTGCTTTAATAATAAAATTAATTTAAAAAATAGAACAAGAGGAATTCTTGAAATGAACATTATATCATAATTAGTAACCCCTAAATATGAATTTCAGTGCTTCAAGGGCTAAATATTCAAGGGCTTGTGATCTCCTTAAATAATTCAGTCTGCATCCTTCCAGTAGATATCTGAACCATTAAATATTCACAAACACTTTGAAGACTGGAATAGTGTCAGAGCTCAAATTAGAAAAATTCCCTTTAATGTCACCCTTACCTTAATTTCTGCCATCTTATTTCAGGTTATTTCCCCCACCTCTAACTAGGTAATACTGATAACACAAAAAAAGGATCTCCTCTTTAGAACTCAGTCGTCTGAAAGAAACAAGCAACTCTGCTTTTGACTTACAACCCATTGCCTTCCAAGCAGGAAGAGCGGCCTGCCCAAGGATATGGCATGGATAACAGATTGCAGGGCCTCCCAGCTTCTCACTCCAGCAAAACAACATGAAAACACAATTTTAAATTAATAATATTACTGCACTGCACCAGTCAGCTAAATCTCACTGTCCTTTCACTGCCTTAACTCACGCTCAAGATTTCAGGCTGTGTAAATCCCTTTAAGACTTCTGTTCAATGGCAACAAAAAAGGAAATCCAAAAAACCAAACAAAAAACCCTAAAAAACCCAACAACAAAACACAACCACCCCCAAAACACAACCACCCCCAAAACCCTCAAAAAGCAAAACCAAAAAACCTCAAAAACAAAAAACAAACACAACCCCAAACAAACCCCAAAACAAAACCAAATAAATCCCAAAACCAAGCAAACCCCCCTAAACCAAAATCAACAAAATGAACCCCAAACCAACCAACAAAAAACCCCCCAAGCCAAACACCTTACTGAGGTATTTTAAATTTCTATTTCTAAGTTTTAATAAACCAGCTGCTTTCCTTTTTCTATCACATTTTCTGGCTCCTGACCAGCAGAAAGAGAGGCATTCTTGCATTTTTTGACCATGGCATTGCCAACAACTCCCATCTGCTTCACATGAAGTCATCTGAAGAGTAACTCTGATCAGTTTTGAATTCTCTTCTCATTCTTTTCACACTGCAAGCACCTAAATCCTGCCTGCTTTTCCCAGCTGCATGCACAGCATTTCTCAAGTCTGCAGGTGGAATTTACCTATATGCATCTATCCAGTAGTTTTGCACTAATGTTAATGGGACACATTCTCACTTTTAAGAGCTCATAATGCCACAAATAAGCTGGAAATTCAAGTTGTCAGCAATTGATAAATGGCAGTGGCACTCAGTACCAGGAACAATCATCAGTCATCTTCTGCTTAAGATGGTGAGTGGATGTTTTTGAAAATACCTTGCACCTAATTGCACAACAGCATGTATCCTTTTCAGAAAGCCTAAGCTGATGGACATACAACAAAATTACACCACATAATTATGAAATCCTCATTTTCTGCAGTGAAGAAGGTAGCAGAAATACCTTCTGAACCACCAACAACTCTGGTTCTCTTCGGAAAAAAATCTGTTATATGAGTAAGTCCCTCCCACTCAAAAAAAGGTACAGTCAAGTCTATAAAATGCTGTCACTGGTATTTTTAAATGTTGCTTTAACTGAGCACAAAACTGAGTCTATTTTACTATTGTTTGATCAAAAATCATAAAAACATAGAATTAAATTGATATTGTGAACTCATAATTGAACATGTGAGTAATGCACTCAACAAAGGTTGCTTTCAATGTAGAACAAAACACTATTTCTCTTTTTACCTCTTCAACTCAGTCAGCTTTAAGTGTTTATTGAGCTCAATGTTTTGATTTCCAATAATGTTTTTTTTTTCCCCTGAATGAGAATGTCCTCTATGTGGCACCTCCACTAAGGTAAAATTCATTGCGAAACCAAGGCCAGACAGATTTTCCTGGTGAACACTTGAGTTTCCAAAACAAATTACATGTAATTCATTGTGAGCAGTACTTTCAGGAGCTCAGCTTTAGTTATCTAAATTAAAATCTCCACAAGTCAGGTTTCATAAATCTCATTTAGCCTTTAGTACACAAATGTGTCCCTGGTAGCAGAATAAGCCACAGTCCAAGTAAGAGTTGCCTGAATTCAGCTCTGAAATTCCATCTAACTCGTATGAATTCCCGCATTTGACTTCCTAAATGCAGAGTTATTTTATAAAACCAACTCTAAATCACAAACAGGCTTTTCAGCATAAGAAGCCATTGTCATTTGCCTATGGAGCATTAAGAGTGGCAAAGAATTAATGCAAACCAAAGGTTTTATATTTAGGTTTTTGGTGGTGCATCTCCTCTCATTCCACTTTCTTCAGGCTGCTCAACACTCTCAGGAATCCTTGTTAGGCCTCAGCCTTGATTAATGGTTTATGGGCAATTAATTTGCCTTGAGCTCATCAACTTTCTGTTCCCAGAAAGTTCTATTGCCCAAGGAACTTCTGTTGTCTAATAGAACAAGGCCTTGAAACATTATTTGCCAGAATTACAGCCACAGTGAATCAATATTAATGTGACGGGACTTCTGAGGAAAATCCCAGTAATGGCCACCTCAGATTAAAGCCAGGACAGGGACTGGCAGGGGACTGAAGCCAAAGGACTGGCAAACCATGAGCAGCAGCCCTGTAACACCCTCTGAGCTTTGCTGGAGGCTGTGCCAGCATCTCCCTCTGAAGGGAGAGTGTCCAGAATTTGCCAGCCCTCAAATTTGGGATGCTCAGAGGACCATCAACACAAGGAGACAACAGGGCTGATACCCCCCTCTGATGCCTTGTGCAGGCTGCCCTAGAGCAGGGGCTGGACAGAGCTACAGAATAAAGCAGGGATTGATTCAAAGCATCTCCTCCATGGACCCACCTTGGGCAGCACCAGAGCCCAGCCAGGGCTGCACCCAAGATGAACCAAAATGGCCCCAAAATGCAGGAGCGCTCCCGGGCTCTCTCCCTGGGATCAGTTCTGCTCCATTTGCACCTTGCAGTTCATTGTCCCATTCCAGCTTTAGCCCAGGCACTCCCACCCTGCTTGTTTTTCTCTCTGCAGCCCACGGGGTTTGTGCTCTGGGGCTGAGATTGGGATCATTTGTCCTTGGTGCCCAGCTGGAGCAGGAATTGTTTTGTCTCCCTGCTCTGGGCACAGAGCTCACCATCCCTGAATGTGAAGCCCAGACCCACCCACTAAAGCAGCACAGAATGTGAAAATAATAACACCTAAAAGTTAAGACATCACCCCCTGGAGGCTAAACCCATTGCTCTATGAGGCAAAAGCAACCAACATACTTCATAATTGAACAACTTTGCACATAGTCCTTTGCATCTGTCTGTAACAGTGTAGAGTAAATGTTGCCTTCTCTCAGCTCCACAGTTAAAATTACTCTTGAGCTCATATAAATCCTACTGGATTGTTTTGCAAATATTGAATTAGTCAATGATTAAGTGCTGATAAATGCCTTAGAAATAAATCATTCTGAACTGATTCCAGGCAGATTTCCCTTTGTGAGCCTCACCTCTCCATTGCTCTCTAGTAAGTAATGGAGTGAGCCCTTCACTGAACTTTGGTAACAGTGTTGCTTCTGCATATTTATATTAAATCTGATTTTGCCAATATCTTTGAGAGTGATTCTTTCAAGTGATCTACACCACTTATTTGAATCAAAGTTCAAAACTCATTTATGGGTGGCTTCCCATCATCTTTTTAAGAATGTATTCAACTCCAGTGTAATTTAAGAGCACCTTTGGGCTATGTCCCTTCCAGGAAATTGAGAAGAGATGAAATGGAACCAGCTACTCTTTAATTCGGGATGGCAAGGGTCTCTTTCATATGGTGCAGATGTTATCTTTGACTGTAAAATTGGACCCTGGCAGAAAGGAGTTCATTTCCTTTTATTTCAGGAGACAGGAATCTTACCTTAGCAATCTATCACTGATTAAAGACAGTGAAATGTCATCTGATTTTGGAGTGGAAGGAGTTTTCCTTTTAATTCCCATCGACCTTATCTGGAAGCATTATTACTCTCTGGACCAATACTTACAGATACAGCATTCAGAAAATAATCTTAGATTAGTGTTTGGAACAGCACAAAAACCTAGGATATTAATAAATTAATATAACCTCTTACTCAGCTCACAGAATTCTAGAAACTGATTTATCTGGTGATTTTACCCCCAGACTGATTCAGAATATTTCCAAAGGAAGTGTTAAAAATTCAATATTTGAAATTCTATCAGTCTTAGCAGTCATGGTGGGTCACACAAACCAAGCAGCATCATCCTTTTCCAGCTGAAGAATGTCAACTCTTACAAAGATTCCTTGGCATGCCACCAAGCATGGGTACAGCTATGAAGTTCCCCAGGTGTGATAATCCCCACATGTAAACCTGAAAGTCAGTCTCCTGGAACAATTGGCAGTAATATCTCCTCAAAGGAATTATCTATTTTTAAAAGATGTTAAGACCAACAGAGCATTGCTGCAGCACATGAAGGGGGGGGACCCCAAAAAAAACTCAAAAAAAGAAATCAAATATACACAGAGAAGTTGATTGTCCTAGTTTGTAAGCATCAAATAATGGCCAAATAGCATGCACTGAGAAACACATGCCAGGCACCTGTCACTGTCATATTTCCTGAAAAATCCCTTGGCCAGGATTTTCTTCTCCTGGGAAGCTGAGAGGCCTCAGAGAAAAATGTAAATAATTGTCTGATTTGCTTCTCCTGTGTTTGGTTGCTTTGGAATGTGGTCTGGAGATTGTTTATTCAACAGGTCAATGTTTGATTGGTTCCATGTGAATTGCTTTTACTTAATGACCAATCACCATCAGCTGTGTCAGACTGTGAGGAGTCAGTCACAAGTTATTATTCTTGCTAGGCCTTCTGATGTACCCTTTCTCTTTCTTTTCACGTAGTTTTAGTATCGCATTCTATAATATAATACCGTAAAATAATAAATCCATCTGAGAACATGGAGTCAGAGTCTCAATTCCCCCTTCATCCTGGGGACCTCACAAACACCACAGCACCCACAGCCCTGAGAGGGCATTTCAGACGCACAGAAACAATGTGGTTTTACCTGCTTTCACTCAAGTGAGTGATGCAGTTGTGGCTTGCCAGGAAAGCAGCAGAAAGCCAATGAAGAATTAAGCATTGCTGTTTCAGATATGCTACAGCTAACAGTTCTTCAAGCCTCTGTGTCATACGAGTGCCTCACTAATTTAGCTACAAAATGAAGAACGTGCTATGCCCCATGTGATGCTGTGCTCCAGTGACACATTGGACAGAAGGAAAAACTGATCATAAAGAACACTTCTTTGTCTGAGGTTATGTTAATTTCAAATAGTAAAAATCATAGAAAAGTAAAAATCTTTGCATGTTTTATAAAGAACAGGTTTAGAATGCTGCTGCATAAACCATCAGCCTTGCTTGCCCATCCAAATAGATCTGTGCCACCTTCTGCTGACCAGCCCTTCTCCATTGCATTAACCATAAGGTATTTGCCATCACATTTCAAGCTCATTATGACTGATCCTTCCCAGCCATCACCTCTCATCAAGTATTCAGAGGCCTCTAATCAAGCTGTAGTGACAGCTCCCATCATCTTTGTGTTCATCTTTTAGACAGGCACCTCTAGACTTTCTGTTAAGTCAAGAGCTGACACATCCAGAAATGCAATTTCTAGTTCTCTTTCATATATTGCTTAAAATTCTCCTTTCCGGTGATGTCAATAAGAAGAATATTGTGCTGTACAAAAAGAGAACATGTGTGATCAAGAATATTAAATTGTCTCCCTCACAACCTATCTGTAAGTACCTTTGTGTTATTCTGAAGCCATGAATTATTCACTCTCCTTGATAAAGCCTTAGAGCTCTGTGGTCTATTAAAGGTAAATGTGCAGGTCTCCCTCTGAGGTAAAAGAAAAGCACTCAGCAAACCCACAGAGCAAGATGGCATTAAACAGGGCATTCCCAGGTGAGGAATACTGGCACACTCCCTGTCCTGCCTGCCTTGGTCTGGGACAATGCAGCCCTCCACAAAACACATTCAGAAAACTTATCCTTACCCAGAAAGCTGACATCCTTATGCAGAAAACTGACATCCTTATTGCTGTTGTTGGAAGCAACATGAGAAAATATACACAGGCAATAAAAAAACATTAAAAACTACATTTTTTTCCTTTTGGAAGATACAAGGTACTCTCACACAGACATTTTATGGAAAATCCTTTTGCTAAGATTTTTTCTCCTGAGAAGCTGAGAGGCCTCAGAAATGAAATGTAAACAATAATTATCTGCTGCTGTGGAATGCAACAGATGAATCTTTTGTCTCATGTGGTTGTTTTTAATTAATGGCCAATCACAGTCCAGCTGTCTCAGACTCTCTGGTCAGTCACAAGATTTTATTATCATTCCATGCTTTTCTATTCCTTTCAAGCCTTCTGATGAAATCCTTTCTTCCATTCTTTTAGTATAGTTTTAATATATCACTTTCTTTTAATATAATATGTATCATAAAATAATAAATCAGCCTTCTGAAACATGGAGTCAAGATTCTCATCTCTTCCCTCATCCTGGGACCCCAGTGAACACCACCACAGTACTCACTTCATAGGTGATTTTTTACAGAGAAACAAACTTCAGGTGAGAATGAGTAGGATACTCCAAGCTCTAGGCTCACTGTCACTGCAGAATTAATTCAATTCCATCCTGACCACTGCTGCTTATTCAATTCCTACCAAATACAATTCTCTAGCTGAAGAAATGTTTTCCACACAAGCTGACTGGCCCAAAAAGGATATCATTTAAATACAGTGAAAATCAGCATAGGACCAAAAAGCAGACTCAGCCTCTCTGTGCAATTAAACAAGTTATCTGGCCAGCTATTTTTCCTACTTTGAGAAACAAGTGTACCTATACTGCCAGAAGGATCAAAGCCAGGTTTCTCATACATTATAATTTTATCAATTGAAATTAACTGGAGGGGAGAAAATTGCAGTAACTTCAGATCTTTGGATTCCTCCATTACTCCCATTTATTTCACTTTTTTAAATCTTTCTCCTTCAATCCTTCCTTTCCCAGTCCTTGATTCTTGCTAACTTGCATTCCCAGTTCACCTCTAAGTTAGGTTCTCAGTCAGTCCTCAATGGTCCTCCATTTATTCTATTCCCAGTCCCCTAGTCTCTCACTGTTTTCCTCTGGTACCTTTTCCCCTTCTGTTCATCCTGCTAAGTTCTGGCACAAATTCTTTCTGCACTAACATCTGCTTTGGCTTCTCAGAGCTACACATTTTGCAAAGCTAGAGAACTTGTCCCACAGGGTTGCACTGTACAGGCATCAACCTGCCTGAAAAATGATAATTCAGACATCACTTGATGCTTGGGGAGACAAGAGTCTGAAAAGGATTGGATGGTTGTACAGTTTTTCCATGCAAATGACTGTAACAGAGCACATTGCCTCTTTTCTGTTAGTCACGGTGCTATCTGGAGAGCAAAGACAAGTCAAAACAATTCATACCCATCCTGCTTGGTGCCACAAATTATCCATTCCCCAACACAAAATCTTTATTCTGCTTTTTTATATCTTGGCCATTATTTTCCGATGCTCTCCATTGTCACAAAGCAAGCAGACAAATAAAAACCTGCCAGTGCACAACCCATGGAATACAAGAGTGAGCTGACTCCAGAGCACTCCCCCTGATGCAAACACAGCACCCAGGGACCATATTTCACTGCACAGAATGAGCTCTCCCCTCCTGCAGCAGAAGAATGTTCCACTGTGCAGAGTACAAGTTAGCTCATGGGAACAAGCCCAGAACAAAGCAGATGCTTCTGTGCACTTCACTGTGCTGTGCCACCCCAGAGAGCAAAAGAAAAAGCACTTACCATCTGAGAAACCCGATAGATGCACAAAACATCCGTTTATGAGAGCATTTCTCCTGAGACTGAAAGTTCTGAAAGTTCTCTGGAGTGGCCCTCACTTGAAAAGCATCTTAGGATGAGCCTGCACATCAGGACCTTTCAGGTGTCCCTGTATTGTGAGAAGACCCAGGTGAAAATCCAGATTTAAGACCTCTCTCCAGCCAGATCAATACATTACAAAACTGTAATGATTTCAGCTGACAATTTCTAAGAGGCTATAAAATATTAACAATAGGAAGCAGCCCTTTGGGAGAGAAATTTTCTCAGCCTACATCCTCAGAATTAATTTGCAGAACTGTTTTGCTGACAGGTTTCTTAATAGAAGAATTCAACAATAGAAGAATTCAATTCTTTGGTTTGCTCTTTTTTTTAATGCAACACTCGACACATGCAATTTACAGACCATAAATGTGGCTCCTGGCTGTCAAACCAGGACAATCAGACACACAAAACTAATGAATTTTTAGAAACCAAGGACTTCCTAATATTCCAAAATCCATAGACAGTTAGTGAATGAATGCTTATCATCAACAGTAAGAGTCATGGAGACTCTAAAATTTTAGAATTATTCCACTCATTATAGTATCATACTGCAAAGAGGCTGGTTGAAAGCAATATGTAGGGGCTTCAAAATAAAGGGGAAAAAGCCATAAAAAGCACCAAAATAAAGGGGGAAAGAGCAATAAAAAACCACCATAAACACTGAGATTACAGAAAAGAAAGGGAAATTACACAAAATAAAAACATTTTTGTCACAGTCTATTAAAGTGAATAATTAACCAACTTGTTTCAGTGGTATGTTTATGTTTTTAAAATAACATGAAATCAACATAAAAAATGGGTCAAATGTTTGTCTCCTACAGCTGGAGGGCAATAAAACCATAAAAACAAAGCAAAACATAAAACCATAAAAACAAAACATGTTCTGAAAGGATTATCTGAATTTCAAATATCTGAAAGATAAGTGTCACTACACAGTTATGAATACTTTAAAACTAAAATTAAAATACTAAAAATGTAAGGAAAAAAGGCACTTTCTCCTTTGAAAATAAAAACCAAAAAAGTACAAGGAGATATGTTCAAACAGTTAGCAATCGTCTTACAGCTGGAAACCTGAAATCATGTCCACATGTCTAGACATCAGCTGGACAAGCAGATAATGGGAATCTTTTTGTTCCTGCTAAGGAACGAGCATCTGGATAAAATGGTTCCACCCCCAATAACAGAACTGTGCTTTGCACTTGAGAATTGCTTGAAGAAAATCTCAGAACCAAAATTAACCCCACAACACAGTGAAACAATGATTTCTCTGGGATTTCGGTCACCACTGAGCGCATTTTTATCAGCTGTGAAAAAGCCTGTGATGCCTCCTAACAGCAGCAGATTTGGAGGAGGCTGGATGGCTCAGCAACTACAAAAACGTCTCAAGGAATTTTTAAAAAGCCTCAACCACAAGAAAAACAAAAAAGGTTAAATATTTCGCTACTGACTAAAAGAAATAAAAGTATATTCTATTCTCAGTCACACAGCAACACTGATTGTCCTACATGAACAGAGAATCCACTCTGAAAATGAAAAATTGGTACTGACACAGCAATTCAATTTTCTGAGAATTACACTGAGCTGATCCAAAGCAAGAAAGAGAAGCAAAAACTCCCAACAATTTGCTAACTATAAAGCTCAGGAAAACCATGGGCTTTCTAAACAAAAATTTGTTTAAACAATGAATAATTTATTTTTCCACTGTAAGAGTGGTTCTAGATCATAGAAAATTCATATTACTGACACAAGAAACAAAACCTTTGACATATACAACAAAGACTTAGAGGACAAGGAATGCTTTTATGAGAAATATTATTGGGGAAAAGTGGAATTATGTCTGCATCAAACCAGCAGTCTAACATGCTGTGGCTGCCTCAGAGACAGACATGGGAAAACCATTACAGATAAAATGAGAGCATGTCATTATGGTGAAGCTGGTACTCAACTTAGCCAGGGAAAAACTTAAAAAGAACATTTGGGGCTGGCTGGAAAGAGAAGAATGTTATGACATGAACAAGTAAAGCCAGCTGATAGAATGAGCTGCCTCAAGAAGCTGTTTGGAGAAATTCCAGAGGGTGTTCAGATATAGAATAAAAAGCACCCTGGGCTCTCAAAGCAGCTCACTGCTGAGCTCCTGGCACTGGACACACACATGGAGCCTCCCCTCAATACTTTGGGGACACACAGGACATCAGCCACCATGCTGGCACTAGAATGGCACTAAAACCCAGAGACACAACAAGTCTCAATGGCACTGCCTCCACAAAAATTTTCATTGTGTGTGTGGTGCACGGCATCACCTTTCCTGTATCTCAGCTTTCCAAAAAGGCCCAAGATGAAAATTCTTCGTTTGAAAAACCAAAGCTTAAAATTACTGTCAAAACTAAAACTTCTTCTAGGTGGCCTTTAGGATTAGCTACACTTTCTTTTGTCTGCACACCTGCTGATATTAACTTACATTCATTTCCTCTGGAGGCTGAGGGGTGCCTCTTACATTACTTGGATTCTATAAAGAAAACTGTTGCTGTAACTCCTAATATACTCAACAACACTAGATAAATTGCAGCCTGACTCATATATTGCTTAGTTCAAGCATAATAAGCACTAGCCTTGGTTTGGCTTTGATACCCAAAGTACACTCACAAACTGGGTCAGGCTAAACAGGTTTACTGTGCTTTTTATGGGCAGTGACAAACACTTGATTTTCCTTCCATCATTTGTCAGTCTCTCCCTGTTTATCTTTCAAAACAATGACAGGATAAAGCAGCCAAAAATCTCATTTTTTGAACACTTTTTAAAAGAACAGCCTAATGCAATATGTAATGGGTTTACATTCATTTCTGCAAGCCAAAAACTGCTAGGATTAGACTGAGACTACTCACAGCAGTTGCTGGAAGCGGCTAACAGGCCTATCAATTGCAGAGAAATGGAGCATTTTCACTCCAAATACCTAATGGGGCATGAAATCAGGGGGCAAACAGTGTGGTTTTAGGTCAGTGATTTGTCAGAAGGCCATAAAACTGATGGACAATGTAACTGCCTCCCATGGCCTGAGAAAAAAAATAAATCACTCTCAAAAGTAAAACCAGAAAAAGATATAAATAAACTTGATTTCAGTAAAGGTTTCACGGGATAACTGTCTTATTTCTAAAAGGATTTCAAGGCACCATGGTAATTCCCATAGCTACAGCTGACAGAAAATTTTGATGTACAGTGAGTCACAGAGCAGAGCACTGCAGAACTGAAGAACACTCACAGAATTTCTTGCAGAGCCCAACCCTTGCAGCAGAAGAGGACTGCAATAAAAAGAAGCTACGCTCACAAACATTTATTGTTTGGTTTGTGCACACACCCAGCTGCAGTGAGCATTTTAATATCAAGACAAGAGTATACGCAGCTCAATTCATGATCAAATGTCAGAGTGAGTTTTTGACATTCCCTGCCTCAAACATTTCAGGACTTGCTGCTCCATGAGTGGAACTGGGGAAGCGTGGCAGAACCCATGAGTCAGTAACAGAAAACTTAGCAAGCAAACATCCTCTTGCAGTAAAACATGTGTCCTATGTGAATTTTGCAGCCACAAAACATTGCACAGGAGACCTCAAGTCCACACTGAGGCTTGTGAGGTGCTGTTACTTTGCTACTGGTCTGCTCCAGGATTTCAGCAAGCCATTCAACTTCCCTAAGTAATATTGCTGAGGACTTTCTCAATGAGATAACCAGCTGGTGATTGTTAAGAGAGATGTGATTTGCCCTGGAAAATATCCTTTTTTTAATACAGTATGCATCAGCTACCCATAGCAGCAGTGTTATGCCAGTATAGCCATGTCAACAGAGGAAATGTTTGCCTTGCATAAAAATAGCACAGGAAAATTTCTCCCTCTACAGACAGCATCACACACAAGAGTTTCCAAAAAATGGCTAATAATCAATCACTGCTAGTTATATATTTATTTATTTTTCCACTTTGCACTGGCCGCTGGCAGCCACAGAACTGACAATTCTTGACCTAAATGCTGATCTGTCCCTTTCTGCTCCTCAGCTTTGGTGCTCCATCAAGGCAGCCTTAATTGAAGGCAAAGAGCATCAAAGAAATGCTGAGTAACCATGAATCAAGCCCTATTTAATAGGCAAAAATGTGGAAGGCTTCCTGGAGTGCTGTGTGATCCATAAACCCACACAGACAGGAAGCCCACTCACAGATCATTTATTTATGGTCTCTTTGCTCCCTGGGACATCAGGGCGCACTGGGGAGAAGTAACACCCAGACAAATGATTCAGCATGCACCAAGTCAAATAAAAAAAAAAAGTAGTTTTCCCTATTTGATTCTTCACCAGCTGTCAGATTAACAACCCTCATTTGCCATCAAGCCAAGCATGGAGAGGACATTTTTCTCAGCAAAGGACAAACCCTAAATTCCTCAAGCACCCTAACCTGTTACCAGTGAGTAACCACTGACTGTCTTAGGGCTGTGCAAGGATTGGATGCTCTGGAAGTGACTAGAAGGAGGCTGAATGACATTGTTTTTAGCAATGTCCCTGCTTTTTAAATCAGAAATAAATTCAATACCTTTAGAGAGGAGTAAAAGAAACTCCCAGACATTGGGTTTGTGTCCCAAACTGGCACAGAGTGGCTGCACCAAATCCAAGTTTCTGAGCACATCCCCTCCAGCCCCAAAGCAGGGAACACAGAATAGCAGCAGGGTGATGCTGCATCATCTGTGAAGCTGCTCAGACAAGAGGAGCAGGCTGGAAGCAGCAGCCAAAATCCTCCTCAACACAAAGATCTCACTGAGCAGGGAATGTTCCAGGCTATAAATTTATAAGGACTGTCACAAAATCAGCCTGGAAAGGGCAGAAGATTCCCAAAGAGGCATCCCAAGGTCCATGCCAGTAAAGCAGAGGATTCTCTTCATGAGACAGCAACACTCAAAGTGTTGAGGGGGAATTTTAGGGTCTTTTTTCAACCTGACAGCATTTCTGTTATTTCTAGATACCCTAAAAACTCCACATAATACAAATCCACATATTCAACACTTGTGTGCCAAAATGTAAATGTGAATTTAAATAATCAGAAGTCTTTCTAACATTGCCAAATGAAAATTTAAAAAAAAAAACACACCAGAACAACTAGGCCAGAGAGCAATTTAAGGCATGACACGCATGCTATTATACCCACAGCTAACAAAATAAAACTTATTAGCATGCTACAAAATACGTCAAGGTAATTTTTAAGACTTTTTAAAATGAGTTTTATGGTGTTAACCAGACTTTCAAGACTTCAAGATTTAGTGTGAAACAAACAGTTCTGTTTGTGACATTACTTGATGACTTTTAGATAAAATACAGCACTTGGCATCCACATTATCTACAAGGAAAACTCACACAGGCTATTTATTTCCCTTTTTCCATTTATGTCTAAATGCTCCCTACCAAAACCATCAGCTTTTTTCTGCCTTTTTCCCTGCAACAATTGCTCTCTGTATCTCTGACTTCATGTTTCTGAAAGAGCAGATGACAATATTTTATAAGAAAATCCTAGAGAAACTCAAAGCAGACAACATCTATGCCTACTCGATGTTCCAGCACATTTTGTAGGAGCTAGACAGAGATGTTTGCCTTGAAAAAAAGTAAAAGGATCCCCAGCGGTAGCAAAAATATATAACCACAATTACATTCAGGTTGTTTTTTTCCCAAATACACCAAATAAAATAAAACGGACATTTTATTTCCATTTGACACTAAAGTTTAAATAAAATTTCACTCAATGAGATATTGATCCTATACTAGTGGAATATCTTAGCTTGTTTCATTTTAATGAAAAACCAATTTAACAGGATCCTCCAACTTGCTTAGACTGAAAAAGAAATTAAATCTGACACTTTCCAATGTTCTGCTGATTTCTAAACCAGACTAACTGGATATCATATAGGTGAACAGAATTTCTGGGAGGTTTTTAAAATAAAACATAAGATCTTAAAATAATGCTGAACATTGGTCAAATGACAGTTATGAAAAATTTTTGCTTGATTACCTTTGAAATTTGAAGTGAACTACACAGAGTTTATACTATATTGAATACAGTTACACATGGCTTTCGTCTGAGTCTATCGCAAAGCTTTTTGCAGGTCAGCAACAAATCTGTCACTGCCTTAAGCTCTGGAAATGAAGGCAATAGAAAAGTAGCAATTTTTAAGTGATGATGTAAGTCAATACTGCTTTGTGCAGTTTTTACACATGAGGGAACAGAGGGACACAAAAATCACTGACTTAGTGCACAGACACAAACAGGAGAGAGGAGGACTTGTGCTACTGCTCAACCAAAACTCCATCAAAAATAACCTTGGCGTACATATTGCTTTGCAGCATGAGCTTTAACATTTTTCAGATACTCTATGAGTGAAAATGGCAAATGGAGCCAACCTGCACTGGCAGAGAAACAAATTTAAATTCCCACCTGCCACAGCTGAGACAGCCACAACCCACAGAGTGCCACCATCCAACTGCAGACAGTTTCAGCCCGTACAGAACAGCACCACACCACTTCAAAATTCCTGTTCTTCTTGTCCTTCAGCCCTTTATACCCCTCATGCCCTGCACCTGTGTGCCCTCTGCTCCCTGTGTGATTGCTCAGCACCCTGGGCACTCCATGGCTTGTTACCTTTAATATTATTCACCTGCTTTTCACAGCTGGGGCCAATTGGGGATCAGGCTCAGCTGCAGCTCCACTCCAAATCACCACAAACTCTGTGCCTGCACCCACCCAGTATCACCAGAATATGAGAATATTTCTACCACACCCAGTTCCAGTTCCCCTTCATCCTTATTGAGAATCATTTCAGTCCCAAAGCTCTCCCTTATTAAAGCACCATCCCGTTTACACACAGCACAGCGAATGTGATCGACCAAAATCAGTCTAAATCCATGGCTGGCAGATTTGTTAAGCCCCAAATAACCTGGAAGCAGCCCCATCCAGTCAGCCTCACATATTGACACTAACAGTGAAAAAGTGAACACACCTCACTGCCCTTCCTATATTTATGTAATACAAATTGATGTCATAACCTGTAGCTCAAATATCTCCCCTCATGAATTATTCCCCTCCATTAACTCCACATATTTCATCCTAAGCCACACAAGTCAGCACAAGCAGCCTCACTGAGGCTTTCTTGAATGATAGCACTTCACAGTCTCTCTGTCACTGCTGGCCCACTGCATGATTTAATATCTGGATTTTACAATGGTTTTCTTTAGTGGTCAGATGGAGAGACAGCAAATGGCACAACCTGCATGATGTTATTCCCACATATTAAAGCTTCACATTCCCATGCTTTAGAACCCTGGGTATCTCCTAAAGTAGGGAAAAAATAATTTCTTCACAGGCTTTTGATTATTTTCAGACCACAATCCCACCAATTCTTCAACACTGTTCAATAAGTTAGGTAAAAAGTATCCTGATTTAGAGTCTTGCATTCTAAAGGCAATTTCAGTGTCATATTCCTAGATAAAAATACCTTCTCCCTAATATTTTCCTAGTACTGACAAAGGCTACTGTAAATAACAGAATTTTTAAAAAACCAAACAAAAACCACTGTGCTGCTTTGGGTCTTTTGTGATGTTTCTATTCCATGTGCCCAGATGGCTTCAGTACTCCATTTTCTAATATATAAAAACACAGCAAAAATATACCAAAGTGATAAAAACCTGCTGCTGGGTCTCAAGAGAGCATCTAGCACTATATCCAAATATTTATGGGTGAATAAAGCTGAGCTTCTATTACCCAAACTGCTGCCTCATCTCAGTCCCAAATGATTTCTTTAGAACCAAGTGTCAGCACAGCTGTGAATCCCCATGGAATTCACGTTCTGGTACTCACACCAGCTCCTATGGCTCACTACAATACTTTTTTTTAGGTTCTTGCCATGCCTTTCTGTATTTGCCCTAAGAATCAGCTTCCTTACTGTTAACATCCACTGAAGATCTGTTGGAAAGCAATTATTTAGTTAGAACAACAAAACCTTTGTATGGGCATTAGGAGGTAATTTGAGGCTTTATTTTAGATATCAGTAGTACCATCATAATTTGGAACATTATAAATTTAAGCCACTTATCAGGGAAACTGTGTTCTGTTTGCTCTTTGAACTCTAGAACTAACTTTGTTCTAAAAACTGAAAACTCCATGAATAATCAGGGTGTGCTGTCACAATTTAGACGTGGACCAAATGAAGGCAGGTCAAAATTTCATGTCTCCTCCCTGATAAATCCATTATTGTCCTGAATGATGGAAGAGACCTTCAGGATCATCCCAGCACAACCACCTCAGCACCGAGGCACCTCCTGAACACACAGCAGAATTTATTTTAAAAAGCCAACCAACCAAAAAACCCAAACCCAACCAACGAAAAAGAGTGACTTTTGAGAGACGTTCTGGTGACCAAAAATGAGTGACAGACTTTTGAGGGATGTTCTGGTGACCAAAAAAAAATGAGAAACTTTTGAGGGACATTCTGGTGACCAAAAAAGAGCGACAGACTTTTGAGGGACGTTCTGGTGACCAAAAAAAAAGTGAGAAACTTTTGAGGGACATTCTGGTGACCAAAAAAAAAAGTGAGAGACTTTTGAGGGACGTTCTGGTGACCAAAAATAGGTGACAGGCTTTTGAGGGACGTTTTGGTGACCAAAAATGAGTGACAGACTTTTGAGGGACGTTCTGGTGACCCAAAGGCCATGTTGGGTTTTTCCCCTGAATGAAGAGACAGATTTGAGGGGGTTTGGTTTTCTTTATTTATTTATTTAAAACAAAGAACAGCTTTGGTAAGAACTGATTTTGGGGCTGGGGTGAGATGAGAAATAGAGGCTGAGGGACCTGGGGGAAGCACAGGGTATCCTGGAACAGCACAGGTGACACCTGGGATAGTACAGGGCATTCCCAGGACAGCACAGGGTATCCTGAGACCACACAGGGTATCCCGGGATAGCACAGGTGTGAAAAATGCATGTATTATATGACTGGCTTTTCGCAAATATTAAAATGAATATTATATGTGTTGTGTTAGAAAGAAATGCTGTATTAATTCTCTTAAATACTGTGTTAAATATAGTTTTAGGTTATAAAATTTGTTAAAATAAGAACTATATTAGTGGGCTTTTTTAAAGAAAAGAATGAGGCACTCGCAGCAGATAGCAGCCACAGGACACCTAAATCTTTCAGGGAAACTAATTTATTGCCTTCTTATCAGAAGAAACTAACTTCTTCCCACCTTGAAGGCGCTGTTAGGATTAGAAGGAAGAAGTTGACAATGACCAGACAAAATCCTGTGTTTGAATGGAATTTATGCATCATGTATGAAGTGTATGAATATGCAACGGGCTATTGTTTTTAAGGGTTAATCCTTTGTTAGCAGGGGTCCTTTTTTGGGCTCGTGATGCCCAGAAAAAGGTACCCGGACGTCCGTAACTCTTTGTTTTTATTGTCTCATATTGTCCTAATTCAATTTGTCCAAATTGTTATTACTCTAATTGTGTTACTATTCTTTTTAACCATTTTATTATTATTAAATTTTAAAAAAATTTTAAAACAAGTGATTGTTTTTCACAACAGGGTATCCTGACACAGCACAGGGTATCCTGAGACAGCACAGGGTATCCCGGGACAGCACAGGGCATTGCCGGGATAGCACGGGGTATCCTGGGTTAGCACAGGGCATTCCCGGGACAGCAGAGGGCATTGTCGAGATAGCACAGGGCGTTCCCGGGACAGCAGAGAGCACTCTAAGATAGCACAAGGTATCCCGGCATAGCACAGGGCATTCCCGGGACAGCACAGGCAATTCCCGAACCCCGGCGCGGCCCCGGCCCGGGTCAGTGCCACTCTCCCTCAGCGCCGCCGCTCTGCAGCCCGGCGGAGCCTGCACCGGGCCACGGCACTCCGCTCACCGGCCGCGCCGGGGGCGTTCGCTCAGCACCGGCCCCGGGAATCACCGGGAAATAAACACCGGGAATCACTGGGAAACACCGGGAAATAAACACTGGGAACACCGGGGAACCCCGGGCCCCTCAGGTCGGAGCCGC
This sequence comes from Zonotrichia albicollis, assembly GCF_047830755.1. Taxonomy (NCBI): domain Eukaryota; kingdom Metazoa; phylum Chordata; class Aves; order Passeriformes; family Passerellidae; genus Zonotrichia; species Zonotrichia albicollis. The sequence goes on from NC_133824.1 coordinate 51,867,977, forward strand.
CCCTCCGCGCCGCCAGGTGTCGCTGTGGCCGCCCGCCCGCCGGAAGCGCCGCTCCGGCCGCCCCGGGCTCTGTGGCGAGGCGCCCTTGATGGCCGCCGCCCGCCGGGTAGCGCGGAGGGACGGAGCCCACGGCCGGAGCGCGACACGGCCCACACGGTGGGACACACACCGCGGGCAGGTACCGGCACGGCGGGGAGGGAGGCACCACGGCGGCCCGGAGGCAGCGGAAGGGCCGGGCCTTCCTTTGCCGGGACGTTGCCAGGCCGGCGTGGGGCGGGCTTCTCCTTCGCCGTGCTGCCCCTCAGGGAGCTCGGGTGCGCGGGGAGCGCTGGAAAACATTGCACACACAAAGCCCGGGGGTTTGCTGTTTCTAGCGTTTTCCTCTTTCCGCCACAGCAAAAACAGCCGTGAGCTCCTTCCAGGCGGAGGAGAAACAGCAGCTGCCACCAGGAATTGCTGTGGATTAATGGATGAGATCCCCGTGTTCCCTCAGCAGTAGTGTCCTTTGAACAAAGCGAAGTGACAGACTTGTGCTTTTGGGCAGTTTAATAACACATAGCATGGTACAGATATACCACACATTGTAATAATTATTTGGTTTGGGTTTTTTTTTTTTTCCTTAGAAGACAAATTGGGTTTCTCAATAGGAACATCTTCCAAGAGTCGTGACTTACAAATGTTGAAAATTCAGACTACCACTTGTATATTGGCATGGTGTGTTTCAGCCACACACACGAACCCCACCTTCCACAGCAGGAATGAGTCTGAAATGTGCATTAGCACTTGAGGCAGGCTGGATGGAACAAACTTCTTTGAGTAAAGTTACTTGGTATTGCCTGAACTGCTGTTCAAATGTTAACTCGTTTGCAGTGAACTTTGGTCATTAGCAGCTCCAGTTATCGTGGCTTGAAACACAAACTTTGTGCAGCTAATAATAAAAGATTGTCATTAGAGCTAGTTCACTAAGATGGTGAAGTTTGATAGGTGGTCTTTTAAAAAAAGATTAAAATATCATTCGCACACCAGCTGTTGTGAAGAATTTGATTCCGTCTCAGACACAACCAGTAGACTGCTTTTCCATTTTTCTGGGTTTTGCCTTTGCAGAACAGGGTGTCGGTGAACATAAGCATCCCAGTTAAACTACACTCATTGTAATTAAGGTTCTTGGAGGATTTGAGAGCAAGTGATTCCTTTCTTTTGGTAAAAGTTTGTTTTTTATGTTGTGCTGGAAAAAATAGTGCAAGATGGGCTCAGGCTCTGGTGTGTTGGGACCACACTGGGCTAGCAACAAGCAGAGTGTGAGACCTAAATTATTGTTGCTTTTAACTCAATTACCAACCACCCATGCTCACAATGTGAACATTTTTATGCAATTACACAAAACCACCCAAACCCTTGGAGAAGAAGGTGAAGAACAAGACCAGCCTCCACCTTAAAACCTCCATCTTGCTTTATATTTATTACTGTATTCTGAAACCTTAAACTCTCCATTTTCCACCTGGTGATATTGCACACTTCTATTCAAACTCCACAGCCACAATCCCAGTTCTGTCATTCCATTTTGGAAGCCTTCTCCACAGTTCTCTTGGGGGTCAGTGCCTGCCAGCACAGAAATTCTCAGCACCCAGGGTTCCAACATCACTCTGCAGTGGCTCACTTGGCATTTTGTAGTTTAATTTGGTATTCGTGTCTAACTATGAAACAACTGCCCAACAGAGGGCTGCTCACAAAAGCCACATGACCCCCCCAAAAAAAGCCTCTGAAAGGAATATAAAATGCATGGTTTAGTTCCAGAATAAATTTTAGTTTTATCTGGACTAGAAGGCTATATTTTCTTTATGTGTTTTTAAATTACTTAAATCCAGTATGTCAGGCTTATGGAGAAAAGTTTGCAACTGCAAATCTGATTGATTTTAATGCTTTCTCTAGGGTGATCTTCACAGAAACTCCTAAAGGCTTCAAAGATTTATTTTGAGCAAAATAAACAGGCTGAGTTGTTCTGATAAAGCAAGATGGATCCCTGTACAGTTGGAGTTCAGCTCCAGGCTACCAACGAGTGCCACAAGATCTATTACACCCGTCACACTGGCCTCAAAACCAAACAAGATATCTCTTCTTCTGACCTCCTGCTGCTTCAGCTGAGGACTGGCATAACCCTGTCAGAGAACAACACAATCTGCTTCCACCACGCCAAAATTTACATTGAGAGGTTTGAAGACTTACAAAAATCCTGTTGTGATCCCTTTAACATCCACAGAAAGCTGTCAAAGAAAAACTTGCGAGCCATTGACTTGGACGATGCAGCTTTCCTGAGTGCCAAGTTTGGAAGGCAGTTTGTTCCTGGCTGGAAGCTTTGTCCCAAGTGTATGCAGATCATCAATGGAAGTGTGGATGTGGAACCTGAGGAGCGACAGAGGAGAAGGCTGGACCCAGATGTATGTATATGGATCAGTTTTCCAATTCCCTCTGAACTCTGCAAGCTATTCCACTTCATCTAACTACCACATAAATTTCATTTTTCTCACCTAGAAATAAGAAAGGATGTAGTCTTTTAGATGTACAGGTTTACTGTATTTAAACCTTTGTTTGGAGAACCTTAAAATCTTCTTCTCTAATTAAATAATATGGCCTCTGAGTTTTGAAAAATTGTGCCTACTTATAAATTCATGTGAACACCAGACTGCTGCTGGTATTTTAAGCTGTTATTCAAGCCTTGCAAACAACAAACTCCTGTGCTTGAAACTGAGCACTGCAGAAGTTGCTTCTAAAGATGTCTCTTCAGTTAAAAAGGAAAAGAAGGCATTTTCTGTTGCAGCTCGTTATGAAATGAGCCTGCAGGGCGGTGCATTAAGTGTGCTGCTGTTGTGGTGTCTGGGCTGTGAAGGTCAGGGACACTGGTGAGTGGCTGTGGGAGGACACTTCTCCAGGTGCTGAGCTTGGAATGTGCCTGGTGCCCTGCTGGCTGCAGCGTTCAGGCTGTGCACAGGGGGTCTGCACCCTGAGCAAAGAGGGGTTGCATCCTAGGAGCTGCTCCCCTGCTGTGTTTTGCAATCGTGTGTCACCGTGATTATGAGGATGATTTGAAAGCTTTGATTAAAACTGCCACTACAAAGCTTGTGTTGCTGGGGTCAGAGACAGGTATAGCTCTCCAGCATAAAGATTTGAAGTTGTCATAGAATTACAGGTCAAGAATTCATCTAGGTTATTACAATATCCTTGAGTAGATATTTTGTTAAGATTTGTATTTCTAATGAAGTGACATTTTCTCTTCCTTCAGGGGCGTACTGCTAAGGCTTTAAAGTCTCTGCAGTTTGCTAACCCAGGACGGCAGACTGAGTTCACTCCCGAGACCAGTAAAAGGGAAAAAAGAAGGCAAACAAAAATCTCAGTGTTTAATTCAGACAGGTAACTTGTTAGCTCTGTTTACATTAACTTTCATTTGAAAATAGAATAGTCAGCCTGTAACATTAGCTATGTGGATGTTTGTGGGTATGGATTGGGTTCTTGGTTTTAGGGATGTTGAAGATCCCTCTCATTCCTGAGATAAATAAAAGAGAAGATAAAACATTAGCTTAAAGTCCATATTTCAGGCAAACACAAAAAGGTGTTTGTGAGGCACAACACTACACAGACCATAGATGTAGCTATTAGTACATGCATAAACTAAAATCCTGATAATAAGATAAATTTGAATACAGTAAGATCAAGTAGGCTAGTACACTGAAATATTGATCATCATCTTTCTGTAAACTCAGTAGTTACACTTGGTAAACAAAAATGTGCAAGTTAGGACCTTACCTTCCTTTTGAAAAACAAAGTTAACATCCAGTTTGGAAATTACTGGATAACAAGCTACAACCTTCTAATGTGACTGATTAAAAAAAAAGAAAAATAGAAAAAAAATTTCTATTTGTCAAAATATACAAGAAATAATCACATTAGTGTGTTGTATCACATTAAGTGTAACTGTACCAGACAGAAACAGACACTAAATATGCTGCTCACCAACTACACATCCTTCCCTCTCCCTCTGTTTCTCCTGTTTAGTTTGGGCTCAGGGTGGGGATACAATTTTTTGGAGATACAATTAGGACTGACATTACCAAACACAGTAAGGTATCTTTGAAATTAACAGTGTTAAAGTGAGCACCTGAAGACAAGAAACTTCCCACCTGTCCTGGTTTTGCATGGGAAGCATTCACAGAAGTGATGCAAAGCTTTTAGCCAGGAGAAGGCTGTACACACCTCTGTGAAAAAACACATGTAAAAGACAAAAGAAAAACTTCTTTCTGGGAAGTTCCTTTTAGAAAATCTCAGCAGCTTGGCATCAAAGCAATAAGAGGATTTTAACATAGAAAAAAATAGCTGTTTGTTTTTTCTTGCACAGGCAAGTAATTCCAGCCAAGAGCAAGGTGTATGACAGCCAGGGGCTGCTGCTGTACAGCGGGATGGACCTGTGTGACTGCCTGGACGAGGATTGCCTGGGCTGCTTCTACGCCTGCCCCAAGTGCGGCTCCAACAAGTGCGGCACCGAGTGCCGCTGCGACCGCAAGTGGCTCTACGAGCAGATCGAGATCGAGGGCGGGGAGATCATCAGGAACAAGCACGTGGGCTAGGGGCCACCGTGGCCTTTGTTCCATCCTGAGTGCATGGGCCATGCTTTGGGTAAACACAGCACACGCAGGGTTTGGTTTGCTGTAAGCTATTGGGACTTGTCAGCCCCCACGGGGTGAATGCGCTCACTTTCACTGTTGTTTTCAGTGTGGGTATGTCCATAACCACACTGCTGTCTTTGCACTGATAAAGCAGAATGGATCCTTGTACAGTTGGAGTTCAGCTCCAGGCTACCAATGAGTGCCACAAGATCTATTAAGATCTGTTAAGAATCAGGATTCTTACTCATGCAGGTAGGATCTCACTGAACAGCTGTACTAAACTACAAGGTGCTGAATTCTAACGTGATCTCTCCTGAGCCACTCTTCTTTCACACAATTCTTTCATACATTGCTTTGTAGAATGTACTATCTCTGCAGATCCCTCATTTCTCCTGCTCAAATTCAGGATCTCATGGGTTTTAATCTGGTTTATGTGAAAGTTCTCAATGAATTTACATGCAGTATTAATAGAGCTCTCTTACTTGTATTAATAGTGAATACTGTATTTTCTCTAGAGTACTGAAGCTACATCTGGTAAATCCAATCCTGTTCACTTAAAAAGGAGTCAAAAGCATTGAGGTGTTCAGGTCTCATCCCAGTTACAGGCTTTTGAGGTCAAGTTATCCTTATGAATTCAGAAGGATATGAATTCTTATTAAAATATTGAAATTAACCTGTCAAGGCACTGTGTTAAAGTATTATTTATTACTTTGTTGGTTTCTGTAGAACAAAATTAAAACAATTTTCCTCTGTTAACAGTCTGTAATTGGACTGAACCAGTACTTCAACACCCTCTCCCTGGTTTTTTGTCTTTTTACTGATTTTTAAGGTTTATGTGCAGCTGAAGTAAACTTGAGTGTCTGTTTCCAGACCAAGATTATCTAGGCCATTACCTTCCATTCATCTGAGTTTTTTTGGTATCTTTAGTTGATACATTATCTGTCCTCATAATATTAAACTTTTACACTATAAGAAGGCTTATTGAAAAGATTTTGTAAATTAAGTCTTAGTAACATTTTTATTCTTTGTATTTTTGTTGTGTTTTGTATAAATTTCCTGTCCTTTGGTGATTTGGTTTGCTGGGTCACATTTTCTCAATTATACTGTTAAGTTCTTGCAGACTTACTTGGTAAAGTTGATAAAGTTGCAGTGTGCTCAGCAGATCTTGTTCTCTTCTGTTCTGAACGTGGCCTTGCCAAAATCCAAAGTTATGCTTTGAGTTATGCTGACATCTGCTGGTCCTGCTGGAGTATAAGCACTGAGATGCTGCATTTTTATTAAATCTGTTCTAAAAATAAATCACTCTTTTTTTGGTCAGAGCATTGGCATCTGTTGCAGTGGATGTCTCTCACTGTTTCATCTCTTAAGCAATCTTTTGAACCAAGTGAAAATATAAACAGGTAACTTTCAGGAGAGTGAGAGGTGAAAAGCTGGTTGAGTCATGTCATTTCCATGTGTTTATTATTTTTTTTTAATTAGACCAGAGTTGGCAGTACCCACTGTTAATAAACTTAACAGGCTTCCATGTGTGTGCTGAGTGTAACCCCTTCAGGTCCACAGCCAGATTTTGGATTCACTAACTCCTTAAGGTGCCCAGAGCTTCTCATGATTACAACTGGATTTCTGCACCTCCATTCAGTCTGTGCAAAGTGAGTACATTCAGTCTCTCATTTTACAGCTGCACTAGCAGGTCATTACCTTCCCAAATAAAACACTTCTTTCCTAACAATGCAGATAGTGAGTACTGTCCCTGAGGACAATCAGGGTTTAGGTTTTTTTCTGGTAAAAAAAGACATTTTGGTGTTGGCTGTTCACATGTCCTCCTAACATATTTATGACATTTCCATTTAGCTGCATCTCCTAACATGCCTTGGCTGTAGTGTGTCACTAAGTTCAGCAGCATGTTTTTATACAGTTCCACATGCCTTTTTTCTCTTAAAAGACATTGTTACAAGTCAAACTTTACCATTGTGCTAGATTTAACCTGCTTACAGCATGAATTTCTCTTTTTGCTGTTTTTATAAACACCACACAAACTATTTTTGCAACATTTGAAGTGAGTGGATGTGACTCCCAGCTGCACATGTACTTCCCCATCTTCTAGAATTACTCTCAACTAAGCCTGTTAAACAGGACATTCTTTTAATAGAGCCAAAGGAAACAACTACTTTCCATAAAATCCAAAATCCAGATGTACCTCAGTGGCTGTATTAAAACTTTCCTTTTGCTATTAATTGCAAAAATTGATGTCTTGGCAAAGTTTACATATTCAAGGGACACAAATCAATGACAATAAAAGACTGGTTTATGAAGAATTAATATCCCATGAATCAGTTTGGGATTATTGAGCAGAAGCTCCAGAATTGTGTAAGAAACCAAGCCAGGCCTTAACACTCTGCTTTCTCACACAGAGCAAACTTCATATTTAGAAAATGGTCAAGTTTAACATCTTTAAAAGTCAGTGAGGGTTCTTCTGTTGACCCTGTGAGAATTGCTGCGCAAACCTGTGGTCAGACCAGAGACAGGATGTGCCCTTTTGTGAAGCTGAACATTTCAAACCAATGAAGTGTCCCTTGGGATTATGTGTGTTAAATACTCAACAGTATAGAACAGTCAGGTAATGAACTCAGAGAAGCTTTACACTAACTTTTTCAGCATTATGCTGTAAAAAGACATTTATCTTCAGGAGGGTGTTATAGCCTTATCCTTAGACACAGCATGAATCTGGGTTTTTTGTTTTTTTAATCAGTTAAATTAATTACTTCAGTAACATAAGACAGCTTCTAACTTTCGAATTTCTTGCCATTCAATACATCAGAGAGATCTGGAAGTGGACAGACCTACACAAAATTTGTAATTTTATAAATCTGGAAGTCAGAATTAAAGCTTCTAAGGGAAAAGAAGAAAGTTAAGGTGAGAAATTTATACCAATTTCAGATCTGTTTTAATGTTCCTTTCAGCCTTTTCTCATAGGCATTACATTAGCCAGGATGGACAACTGCACAAACTCTCACTGAATTCCCATGGTGACAGAGCTCCAGAGAGGTTAAGTGGACATCTGTCCCTTGATGTGTGACAGAAACACCTACAGCACTCAGCATCAAGGCCTCAAGAGTCCTCAGTCTCATGCAGAGCACAAACACCATTTCCAGCTTGAATTTGTTTTCCCCTAAAATTCTCAATTTTCTTTTGTTGTATTTGTGTGTCAAGAAATGCAGTTCCAGCATTTCTCAGCTGATCTCTCAGTGGAATATAGGGTGTGCTGACATATGGTTGCTTGTCCCTCATGATCCAGGTGTTTTTCCCCAATAACTCCTCAGCAAACATTCTGAAAGCTTTGTTCATCCTTATACTGATTTCTAACCAATACCACGCTAATGCAAATTAAATAAAGGCTCCTTCTGACACTTCTCTCTAAATTATACACACTTTTAAATCCAGCTGATGGCAGAGGAGCAGTTCATTGAAATTAATATATTCAAAGATCATTAATTACAAGTTGCATCTAATATTCACCAATGTGGAAGCCATAGCCAGAACTACTGTTTTTAGAGTTCAAATCAAATAGACAGCAATTGGATCTCAAACCATCAGCTGCCCTCCAACATGTATTAAAAAATATTGTAGGGAGGTGTGAACTCTTGCCATTAAACTGTCCGGTGGACTGCTGGAAGGAGTTTTGGGCCATTATCCCACTCTGAAATAGGGAATTTCCACGTTTCTAGTCTCTCACACCCAGCAGAGGGCATCAGCCTACTGCAAACCTGTCCGTGAGTTCTGTGCTGCACCTGCAAGAGATGTGACCCCAGAGCTGGGGGATTCCTCAGGGAGGAATTCATGGGAGCAGTCAAAAATCAAGCACAGGATGAGAGAAGTCACCCACAGCCACGAGGCAGCACCAGAGCTGACTCAGGCACAAGATTTGCACTTAAGAGAAATTGATTTTCTTTTTGGGCTTGCCAAGAGCTTTGCAGCCAATCCCCAAACACCTCGATGATTGCTGGTTCTTCCAGAGGAGAAGAGCACATTTTAATAGATACATTTGAATTTTACTTTCCACTGTGAAAATTTGGTTTAGATCTCCTGCCTGAACATTGCCTCAGAAGTGCAGTATTGAGTAGCCAAGGAGGCACTCACAGCAGGGCCCTGCTCTCCTGACAAAATGGAAAACTTTCCACACAAACAGGGAAAGCCTCTTCCCAGAGCAGCAATAGCAGCAGCCAGAAGCAGCCTAGCCTGAGGCTGGGGTAGGGAAAAGACAAGAGAGGGACTTTTCCCTTGTTCTCCCACCATAACCAAGCAGTGAGAAAATTGCCCTAATTCTTCTCTCCTTCCCTTCAGCAGCCCTGTGCACGTACTCAGCAGCAGAAATCTGGATCACACACTGAGTGAGTTGCCTTTCTGAGCCCTAGTTAGGACAGCATTTAACAACTTGGGTCACCAGCTCAGCTCTCCGTCTCACCCACAGATGTCAGCATTTCCTACTGCAACCTCCTGAGAGGGGCTCCATGCAGAGCTCCAGCCTGCTGCCTCAAGTAAAAGCAATTCTCTTCTATCATCTTCTGGATTTCTCCTTGTTATTCTTCCAGTTCTCCTTGCATTTTAACTGACACCTCTACCTACTTTTAAATTGATTGTTTTAGCTGCTGAATTAGAACCATGAAACATATTAACAAGTAATATATTAAAAAGAATATATATACTTTTATATATACTTTTACACATATATAAAAGTGTATATATATATATACTTTTATATATACTTTTATATATATATTTAAAAGGTTGTAGGTGCAGCCTGGGTAAGCTGGTTACCAGCACCATCACAACTTCAATTCTCAAAGAGAAATCACTGGGAATTCAAAGATCCTACTTCATTCACAGCTTTTAAGGTCTGACAAGTCATCTGAGAAACCTTTAAACATAACCACTCGGCTTAAAGGTAGAAAATAAGATTTTAGCAAATGTCAGTAGCATAAGTTTTCTTAACTCGCCATTTCTTTTTCTAGTTAATCCTGCATCATAACCCAGGTGAGAATGAGTTTTCTTCTCACTTCATCCATTTCCTGTTGCAGGGTTTTTAGCACACAATAAAACCACCCACAAACAACCCCAAACCCCACCCCCAAGCCTCCAAGCTGCTCCTCTCCTTCTGTTTTATAACATGGCAGTGTTCCCGCAGCTGACTTGCTTGTCAGTTTTCAATCAGATGGGCTGGATCTTGACAGCTGGCTTCAATGCTCCTGCAACTTCTCTCTTAACCATCTCTTTTTATTAGTCATTATAATTAGAGTGATTATATTTGGCTTAGTTTTCATTTCTTATCTTTGTGCTGCTTCCTGGGAGTTTCAGTTCAATCTCTAAAAAAAAAAAAGAGGAAAAAATCAGAGCTAGTTCTCTGTTAAATACACCTGTGCAGGATGCCAAACCTCCAGCAGGCTGCTCAAACTGTCAGCACTGAGGGAGCCCCAAACCTCAGCTGCA